>NC_133234.1:3118750-3450000 GCF_040436345.1 Pagrus major
AAAAATCACCCACAATGAGTCCACCACTGAAGCTGCAACCATCTTTACTGTTGTCAAAGCCTGCACTGACAAACAGAAACACCTCTCTGTGAAAAGATGCTGCTGCATCAACAGCTACTGTCAACAATGCTCCAAATTGATGTCAAAGTGTATTCGTCAGCTGTCAGCCCTTCTGGTGCTACCTTTGACTCATGAGTGGTGGTGTGAAGAGCAGCCAACGGAGGGAGGGGAACTGACAGGGGCAGAGATGTTGAAGACACCAATTTATGAAAGGCAACTAGAAGGACAATAGAGATAGAAGTCTACCTGTCTGCCCAGACGTTAAGCTGGACCCTGTGTGTTTGTGTGTACATGCATGTTTGCATGTGCATAACATCACAGTGAAGCCACAGATTACACCCCAATTTGTGCTCTGTCAGCTGTAAAACCTCATGTTCTGTCACAGCAATCTGTGTTCAGTGAGTGCACACACACACACATACACACATACGCACACACACACAAGCACTGTACACAAATGTCACCTGAGCCAAATTATTGTTGTTACACAACGCTGTACTGAGCTGACATATTCTGTGGAAGCTAAGCTGAAAACAAGATTGACAGCTGACACAATGTACACAAACCCTAGATACACTGTACACACACACACACGCACAAACACAGAACACACACACAGATAGACTGGGCAGCTGAATGAAAACAGCTCTCAGCGGTGGAGCTTGGCAGACCTGCAGGTGTGCCCAATCAGGCATCTAACAAAATAAAGAGGGAAGAGATAGAAGCACGATCGGGCCACAGACGTCACCCTGTGTGGCCAAACACAAACAAACCCTGGCTGCTTTCTGCACAAACTGAGCTGTATTGGCTGCATGTAACACGTGCACACAGAGTCCCTTTTCTCTTCTTCTCAGCTTAATAAGCACAGCTATAGCTAATGTATTAAATATGCCATTCATATAGGCTGTGGCCGATTTTGTTCAGAAACAGCTGATGAGTCCAGTGAACTAACTGTGAACTACTGTCATACAGAACAGTACATCTCGTGAATTACCTTCATATGCATACAATATGCATATAGAAAAAAATATGTAAATGTGTCAATGATTCTCTGCATGCTTTCATTAGTTTTTTCTTGCAGGATCCACACGTGGAAGCCATCCAAGCCTTCCTCACTCTCTGACTCTCTCCTTGAAGTAATAGTACACTTGTTGATTTCTCTGGTTTGAACATTGTTGGAGACATTTATTACAATGTGAGTACACAACTTAACTAAATATATAACAACAGTCTGGCTGTTTTAATACATTTTAATGCAGAAATGTCACACAATACATCTATAACCAGTACAGTAATACAGATCAATTTGACCTCCAATGTATGTCGATTTTCTTCAACACAAACAATCCAAGTTTTTATTGAAAATTGTTTCGAGACAGTAGTTCACAGTGAGGTCTGTTGATGATCCAGAGTAACTGGACAATGTTCTTGTCAGGGAAGTGTTCCTGATGAGTTGTATAAGCTTTGAGCAAAACAAAATAAAAGAAAAACAACATCACCATTGTAATTGTTTTTTTTTATCTTATACATATCTCCAAATCTTGACAAATAAAAGCAAAACTATCCAATTGGCAGGCTCAGGCTGTCTAAGGGGCATGGGCAAAATAAATAAAAAAGGGAACCAGCTGCATGCAGTGGGCATAGCAGCACGCAGAAAGTCATGAAGCAACATTCCATAGCCCCTTCTAGCATGTAAGGCAGCCCACCGAAAGGGCATCCTTGAAGACACTTTATCATGTTTTCAATTCCACCAAACACTGTTATCATGTTTTATCAACCATAGCAGCAGCTAAAAAACATTTTTTTCTAAAATGAGTCCACTAGTGCTGGCTACATATAACAGGATGGAGAGTGGATATACTGAAACAATTCAGCAAACCAATCACCAGAATAAATGCTGGCAATTCTGCAAACAGCACGTTGAAACTTGGCATTTATTTCTGTTGCAACTTTACGTTCCTTTACGTTCAGTTTTCAATTTTATGTTGTGACAACGCTGTGCTTATGATCTGGTAAGGTTTAGGCACAAAAAACATTTGGTTAGGGTTAGGAAAAGAACATGCTTTAGCTTACCTGGTTCTGTCGCTGCAAATATGGCTGGAAAATGCCCCGTGTCACGTCAAAATATCCGGTTTTGTTGCCACTGACAAGGCTGGAAAATGTCCTGACATCTCCTGAAAAATATCCACTGGTTTTGCCCATACTAATGTTCAAAATATTCAATCTTCTCAGGCTTACAAAAGTTGATACACCATCTTGAACAGTGGTGTCTTGCTTGGCGGCTGTCACGCCACCACCCTCCCCTCCACCACTTGAAAGTCAGCTCATACACGCCATGTGAATGTGTTACGTGAATGTCTTTTATTTTAGAAATATTGACGTGATACGTATGACACATACAACGTATCCATGGTTTGCAGAAATATAAAATGCCAACATTTTATTCTGACAACTAGACAGATATTCCCTTTAAAACATTCCCTTGAATCTAATCTCATCAATTTAATCAGGAATGTTCTTTTTATCCACTCCAGGAACTTTCCTGTTGAATCTGCTTAGCAGCTGTAGAGTGGGCAATTAATGTGAGAAGCTGAGGCACTTTGACACAGCCATGTGTCGCATGTCTTGTGGGTGAATAGGTTTGAAATGTGACCTCTTACTATTCCCTCTTTGCACCTAATTCATCCTGTCATTCCCTGCCATGCTACGCCACCTCCATCTCCTCCCACTTTCCCTTATTTTTCATTCTTTCAAGCTCTCATCCTGTTCTTTTGAGCTTTTCTTTTACCTGGTCTGTCTTCAACTTCCTGTTCATCAACCTCTGCATGTCTTCCTTCCCTCACCTTACACATTTCTATTTGTTTAACTTTTCATAAACACTTACCCTCACTTTTGTTTGACTTTGTCGAAACAGTGTGAAATTGGTTTCATTTGTCAATCCTCAATAGTCTTTTTCTGTCTTCCTTCTGTTTCTCCTACCTATTCGTCCTCTCATGATACTGATTTTAAATCACTCGCCATCTGCCTCTGCTGTTAGAATCATGTTTTAAGAAGAAAATGTGTTTGATGGTTTCTAATGCCAGTCTTGCTACTGTGTCTAGGAGGATGAAATAGCCAGAGAACGTGTGTATAAATATAAAGTGCAGATTTAGTAGAGAAAATCAGCAGGATTCATGCTTGACCCCTATTTGTACCTCAGTGGAAAATCATTTTATGATCTTGTGGGTGAACCACACAAATAAAGTGATTTTATTTGACTTGAGTGAAACTTTAATGATGCCCATGGAGACAGTTCATCGCAGCCTCAGAGAAGAGCATGGTGCAGAGATGAAAGCCAGCAGGTGCGCAGTTTGTAAATTGAAAGGAAACAAAAAAAGTCAGTTAATAGAGTTGCAGGGGATGAAATTAATTTATTTGGGTATGCTGCGCTTCAGCACATATTGAATGACCTAACCTCGGGGTCTAACACGGCCAGCAACATCAGTGCTTTTCAGGAAACCTTCACACATATTGCAATATTGGTCTAGTAGCTAATTAGCAGTTGGGAAGAACGAAGGGGAGAATGACTAAGATACATACAGACCTTATCCACCTTATTCCTAGCCCCCATGATGCCTTGCGTGAATTATGGGCGCGACTTCCGGTGAGAACCGGAAGTCGCGTCTGTTTACATGGTAACGGTAGACGCTAATCCGTTTTTTATGAGGGTTACAGAGGTAAAACATGTGGGAACACCAGCTGTCAGAGCTTAAACGAGACAACGTTACAATCCCGTTGCCTACTCATATAGAGGGGTGGGAGGATGACATGAAGAAGTGGCCTAAGATAACATACAGTTGCATTTTTAGCTACTTTCTTAACTCTGTCGCTTCGGACGGGGAGGCAATGAATAATCTGAAAAGCTCTGAGGCGTATCAGTACCTGCACAGTAATAAGGTTGGTCCTGTTTTGCTAAAAGAGGTCGTGGGACACAATCTTATTTACCTTAAGGCAGACATAGAGCCCAGCCAAAGCCTTAAAGTCCCTCATCACCGAGCCTCGGTGTTCAGTTTCGCTGCCTTCACCCGGTATTTGATCCCTCTGGTCAGAGAGTTTAGATCCGAGTGTGGCCTGAGTGTCCCACCTGAGCTCTCTATTAATCCATCGGATCAAATTTCATTCTGTCTTTGCGGCCATCCAGCTCTCTGTCCACACTCTCCATGATGGAAACGATTACCGCACAAAACCCTCATTTAAATACTGCGGTTTGCGCGTGCTGTCATTTAGCGGGTTAGCTACTCTTAGTAGATCACCTGTTTTTCGTGCGCTAACCAAACACGCAAAATTTTACCAGCACGCAATTTAGCGCCCCTTGTCTGGGATCTTAGTAGATCAGGCCCTTAGTGGATAGGCCTGGATAATAGGTAAATGACGTCATCTGATGATCAACAATAAAAATGATCAATTTTACCTCTTTCCAACCAGGGGGGGCACCGACATTGCAGAATGCACGATTATATCCTGTTATGGCTTTGCAATGAAAAACTGCGGTTAATGGCAGTCTATGGGACAAAAACGTCCACTTAGAGTACATTAAGGTGAAAAATTTTAATCTGATACTAAACAAAAACTAATACTGCATCAAAATATTTTTTTTTTTTTACTAATCTTTGACATATCCAAGGCTGTGATAACACGTAAAAAATCTCCGGTCTCAGTTATTATATTGAAAATCTGTCATTTTGTGTCAAATCAGTTACACCCTTTATGAAATTGTCATTTAAAATATTGAAATCCTAAAATATATATATAGCCTATATATTTAGTAGTTTTAATAAGGACTGAGGTTGACTGAAAATTCGTCTGGTTATTAGTACAACCGCGAACAGCGCAACATGTTCCCGAGCTGCGCAAGGACATTTTTAAATGCCACCGGAGCTGATCATCGTTTAGAAAAGAAAACAGTAAACTTTCAAATAAACCGCTACGGGAAATGAAAACCGCTAGCAAACAATGGCTCACTGCAACTTCCGGTGAGAACCGGTGAGAACCGGAAGTTGCACCCATAATCGTTTCTACAGCAACAACCCCAGGAATAAGGTGGATACAGACCTTATATTATGTTGTCATGGAAACAATGATGACATTTAAAAATGTTGTTTGCAAACACACAAAAAATGTTTTTCCTGTGGAAAACCATGACCATGTCTAAAAATTGTCATGATTTGCAGAGGAGGAGGAGTTGGAACTGAGTCCAGATCATACTTTCTCTGCTCTGATTTGAACACTTGATGGTTTTGTGAGACAAAGATATTTTTGAAAGACAAAATAACACACCATTCCTGTCAAAACTGAAAAGATTTCTAAGCATTTCAATTATTTTTTGGTCTACTTGTGGGGGTCGGGGTGGTCACAACTGGAAGTTTTTGCATTAACCAAATCACAATTTGTCGAGGGATTAATTAAGAAGTGTTGCTGTTTTTCTCTTCGCTGTATTCAATTTAAATGACCCTAATGGATGCCAACAGCCGAAACACACTGGTCTTACAATAAAGTTTGTAAAGGTGTTGTCGGACTTCTGTTGGACTCCAGGGCTCCTTAGAAGTAGGTGTACTTTTGTCTGAAATTCCTATTCTGTATGTCTTTTAACCATTTCTTTCAGCAGAGTTGTGTGATGCCCCTTTTCGCTGTTTACCTTCTTCTACAGTAGCAGACAAGCTAGCGAGGCTCAGGGAACCATTAAGGGAAAATCCTGATACAGCATCAGATGCAGCGGCACATTCATTACTATGAAAGTTGCTCAGTGGTGCATGAATTCAAAAGAAAAGAAAGACTTCCCAGGTATAATTACCGGGAACTTCCACATAGCATTGGCACTAGTTAGTTAGCTAATTTGAGTTGGGATAAAATAATTTAATCATGTGGCTCTTCTAGACTTGACCAAATGCTATCAGAGCAAAAAGATGCCTGTTCGTTAACAATGTAAGCTAACAGGAAAATGTCTTTTTGGGCCCCAGTGTGTCACGTGAAGTTGTAATTACACAGTAAGTACACTATCATACTTTGATCCTTCAACATTTGGAAAGCACATTTCAGTCATAATAATATTGTGAATAAAGGCCCATAGTTTCACATATGTTATTTTTCTGGGTTTGGTTAAATAGTGAAATATATTACAAAACGAATCTGCACACCAAGGTGAATTGGTTTAGTCTTAACTCTTGGTTGACAGTGTTAGGGGATGGGTAATGATTCCCGAGTGCCAAATAAACACAAATGGATAAGAACAGGTCAAAGCCATCGGGTGCCCAGTTCAGGAAAAAGAGGAAAGAAGAAGAGGAGAAGCGAGCAAAAGATAAAGGTATGGAGCTATGTCATCTACTCTTCATGAGTATGATCATGCATGTAATGAAATTAAATGACATTAATTAGTATAGGCTAACTCGTATGTTTGTTAGCCTCTCGCTACTGCTGGCTATTACAGTAGACGACGACAGTATTCCGTTTTCAGTCCAACTGACTAGCAAACATTAAATCTAGTTAATTTCACCCTAATAATGTGTATGTAACACAACGATTACTAGCTCACATATTGTTTGGTAAACCTGTTAGGTCCTGTGCTGCTCAGTAAAGTGAATTATCAATTATGTACGCTAATTCAAAAGACGTATATTGCACTGTTATTTTGTGATATAGCTTTCTGAGTCATTTGGAGTGTGTTATGTATATAATTAGCCATTAACCAAGGAGGTTGTGTTATTCATTTGTTTCCTATTCTAAAAGTTTGATAAACTATGCTTAATGACATATTTATTTAATTGTGCTATTCATCAGTTATGTTGTATTTTAATGCAAATGCAGGGGCAGTTTTGAAATATTTTGGAGCACCCTCTGCCACTAGCCAGGATGAGGAGCCGTCTACCTCTGCAGCCACACAGGCCTCTACAAAAATGGTCTTGGAGCCTCCAGATGAGGAGCAATCTACCTCTTCAGCCACACATATGTCTCCACATCATGGCAGAGAGCTTGCACAGGAGCTGAAGAACTTGCCTGACTTGCCATCAAAGACCATGTCCTTTATTGAGCTGTTGACATTTGTCCAAGAAAGGGAGCTCTCTGAAATATATCCAAATTTGTGGACTGCTCTCAGAATTGGTCTTACTCTTCCAGTCACTGTTGCTGAAGCAAAGAGGTGCTTTTCAAAGCTGAAGCTCATCAAATCCTACCTGAGGTCAACCATGTCACAGGAATGCCTTACTGGTCTGGCCATCATCAGTATCAATCATACAAATGCTGAGCAAATTTCATATGAAGGTGAGGTTCGCCCAGGGCATCATGCAAGCTAGGACCGCCACTGCAGAGCAGCTAGTTTGGTGTATAAGAATTATTAAGCACAGCAGCTCTGTTGTTGTTAGCGGTGCTGGCTCAGGCATGTGTAAGCTAACCAATCAGAGGAGACTGGGTATTCTTAAAGAGACAGGAGCTAAAACAGAGCATTTCAGACAGAGGGGGAATATACAGATGTGTTTTTTGAGCATTAAAACATGTAAACCTATTATAGTAGTAACCCACCCAGATAAAATTATGAACCTGAAAATGAGCATAACACCACTACTTTAAAATGAATTGTTGTCACAGCTGAAATTTAAAACATTAACCACCGACCACCAATTGTAAAGAAAACTCAATCACCTATCTTTCTTACACAATCATAAACAATCCCCAAAGACAGAAACAACAACATTTTGTAAATGTGACTTTACAACGGCGGTTCAAGATTACCAAAAGACCTCCAAATAACCTGTTAGCTAAGCACGAGCACGTCGGCTTGGCCTGTGTGCTCAAGGATATTTGCGAAAGCAGGAGGGTGTTGTTTTTGAAAATGAGCTCCTCTGAGGTAGTCTAATCATCCGGCTGTCAGCAAAGCAGACAGGTATCACAGCAACGACAGCCACAGGAAATAGATGTTTGCTTTTGTTTTTGTTTTATGGGAGCGATTACTCTCCAAACTGCACAGAGGCAGAGGGGAAATAAAGGAAATATTCGTTTCACTTCAAACGTGTCATTGTGAGAGAAGAACACTAAGATAAATCCTTTAAGACCACAGTGTCTATTTTATCAACTGGAGGGTTTATTCAAGGAGAACAGCCTGCAGGCCTTATCAATTTTCATGTTGTGGGTCTATGAAGACGGCAGGTTTGCTCTAAAGGTGATACTTATCACTCTTGTCATCGATGTGTAGAGCAGGAGATTAGGATCTTTATTGATCCGAGGCAGTCAAGTCACTTTGGACTGTCATTTGCTGAGAAGTCGCCGTCACATTAGCAGATGTACATCTTCTGTCAAGTTAGTTTGTGCTCCCTGCTACCAGGAAGTACTTTCAGTCATCAGGGGGATTTCAGATAGTTGATAAGGTTCTCTCCTCAAGCAGTTGATTAGTGTGGGTTCAGATATGCAAAGACGTGTGGGGATTTCAGTGTAAAAGAAAAAATCTTGGACACTAGAATCATCATTTCGTACAATTACTTTCAGTAGAATACACTTTTTAGCATACATTGTCTCCATCAGTTGTTAATTTACATTTTACAGGCCATCTTTTTAAGAGCTGCAGTCAATGACACTGGACTTCAGATGTTGCATTAAGCTGTTGTATGGACAGAACTTGGGAGTTTCTAGTTTTTTATTCCTGAAGTACAAAAAATTTAGTTCTTCTCCACAGCAACAATTAGTCAATTATTGATTAGTCAATTGAAAGAAAAAGATTTCCGCAACTATTTTGATTTGCTGCTTGATTTAGTCATTTATGACAGTAAATAAAGAGTCTTTGGGATTTGACATCACTTTGGGCTCTGGGAAATTGTGAAAAACATTTTCACTGTTTTTTTTACATTTTGTGGCCTAAACGATTAATTGTGACAATAATAAGCAGGTTAATCGATAATGAAAACAATCATTAGTTGCAGTCGTTATCTACACGGAAAGCATAGCTTAAGCAGCACGTGAGCATAGAAGCAGCTTTAGTGCTCTGTCTACACAGGATGCCCTCAGGCATGATATTGTGTAAGGGATTTTGGGGGCTGATCACCGATTGGTGGAAATTGTATCGGCCGACACTGATCACCAATCACGATCACCAATCACGATCACCAATCAAAAGGACATTTCTTTACTTTATTGTCATTCATAGTTATAACTTATCAGTGGCATTGTAAAATCACCTCTAAAATGCTGAGAAAATAAATTATTTTGATTATTTTGATTCATTCCACAAAAGGTTTAAAACAAGTTATCTCTAAACTGTAAAAAGAGAAGTAAACAGGACACGGAATTTGGGAAATATCTCAGTCTCAGGTGTCTCAGTCTTTGTACTGAGGTCTTTGTGCCCTGAAGCCACTACTCCACCACCTGGTCCCTGCTTATACCTGGTTACTTTCATCTTTGACAGAAGATTGGTAAAATGTACACAGATGGAAAGTGTCTGTAACTCCAAACTCAAAATACTTTTACCTCCAAACTGTACTCAGCTAAAGTACTTCAGTACATTTATTTATTGTAAACTTGTTGTGTTGTCACATTTAACTGCAGTTCACAGTTTAACACTTCATATTCCTCTGAACAGACACTTTCTGTCCTGCTTTGTTTAGCTCTACTGTAAGCCGTTAGCTCCATCAACTGTAAGTTGTTAGCTCCGTCAGCTGTGAGCTCTCATGCTGCACAGCTCGAAACAAACAGCGTTGCATCGTCCCCCCCTGCTCAGGTTTAAAGTGACCACCGATCAAACTTTTTACAACGTATATCAGCCGACAACACTCCAAGAGCCCAACATACAATCACTTTAGTTATGCCCAAGTCAGAAAATAGACTTGAAGATTTAAAATATGCCTCAACCTGAGCTATTTAGCAGCTATTTAGATAGCTGGATTGGCTGAAACTCATCAGATGTTACATCAGATGTTGCTGTGTACAGCCTGTTGGTACTGACCAAATAAAAAAAATAATTAAAATATTCATACCTTAACATATTTCACTTGCTTTCTTATAATATTTACTCTTGGATAATGATTACTTAATTAATTAACTGATTTTTTTATGGTAATTTGTAAGCACTCATAGCAAAGTAAAGATAATGGTCTTGGCTTAAAGACAGAGATAAAAGGTAACCATAAGAAAAAATCCTGTAAATATCAATGGTGACCAGATGATGTATAGTAATGACTTTAAAGCAACAATATGTAACTATTTCATCTTAAAATAACAGCTACAAAATAATTTGATGGTACAGTGACTTGTAATAGGGTGAATGGTGTCTCAGCCACTCGGCTGTTTCTGCTCTATGTGCCTCTATGTAACTTCAGTGAGCGGTTCTTTTTCAGAGGAAGGAGAAAAAGAGACAGTGACAGTGAGCAAGAGGCAAGCGGCAAGAGAGAAGAGTCTCAGGCAAGCTTTTAGTTGTTGGCGACAACTTCGCTAAAGACAGACCACTTGAGGCATTTTGAATAGAGAAGTAACACCAGAGATGGCATTTGTATGTCACATATCCCTTCACATTTGAACTGATACCAGTTCCAATACCGGCACCTGGAATTCGATACCAGTACCCAATGATACCTTTTTTCGGTACTTTACTCTCTCTGTAATAACAGTGTCATTTTAGTTCTAACGATGGGAACCATGGGAAAAAAGTTAAATCATACATTTCTACACACCATATCATGAGTCATATTTCCAATAACAATGCAGATGATATGTCACTCAGTCTTTTATTTTAGCAGTGTCATTGCTTTACTGCAAGTAAAACTGGTGAATAAAATATTTTTCTTTAACTCCTACATTTGGCTGTTCCTGCTGAATTAATAAAATAAAATGTTATAACAAGAATTAATAGGATCAGGATCAGGATGACTTCTGACAATGCTGGTGATCCCCTGGCTACTCATCAAGAGCCAGCATAAGGTTCAAATTTAAATTGTACTAATATTTTGGTTAATGAACGAAACCTACACTTTGGAGCACCAATGTATACCACATAAAATCAATATTTTTAATCCTATTTTAAGATAAATGGACCTCCCTTGGATCCCCTCACTAAATCAATGTCTGATTATTCTACTGGCCTGTACAAACCAAGCACCCACGGACACACAAAGCAGCATCACCCATTCACCTTCAAACAGTTCTATTCTCCAGCTGACTTATTGACTCCGATCCTCTCTGCTATTTTCCTCAAGTGCTCACATTAAGCCTAACAACCATGATAGGTAAATGGGAGAAGGAACACAGACAGACTCTGTGGTGTGCACTGACTTAGATTGTTATGTTAAGAGGGGGAAAGCACTTTAAAAGGATTATCTGAGCAGACATTTACACGCTGGCTTGAAGGTGTCTGAAGGCTGAAGGCTCTCAAAACTATCTGTTCTTATGCTGCCAAGCTATTAAGGAGCTATCACACAAGAGGACTATAATGGAAGGATAAAGGAAAAAGACTTTGAGAGGCAGGAAAGGCTTCAAGGTTAGAGTCCAAATTCTGACATTAAAGGAACATTGATGCAAATACCTTTATTTCTTTCTATTTCTTTCTACATCCTGTATGACCTCCTGACACAGAGACATTTGTATCTCAGCTGGCTTTTATATTTCTCCTTGGAACTAGATATCTCTGATATCTCTGGCTCTTCAGCATCTACCCTTTGGCTACATCTAGCACCAACCCCACTTCAGCTCCACGCCAATCCGACCTCCTGGTTTCTGATTTTTATCAAGCGGACTGACAGTCCCCTGCGTTTAACCAGCCCAGATGGGTTGGCTTCCAGCCTAGCGGCTTAGGCTATCACTTTAACAACAAACAAACCTGGCTGTGTGTGGACAATCCAAGAAGCAGCCGCAGCCATGCAAGTTTTGTCAGGATACTGCGTCACCTACCCGCCCTCCAGATGGCTCAGTCACAACATGACTAATGTTCCTCCATTGTCCGCAGTGTTGAGATCCCTAAAGCAAAAACATCCTGCTATCCGGGAGCCTGCCTTCAGGATATTAAGTCCTTTGCCCTCCGTCTTCTCCAGAACCCCATGTAATGGACACCGGATTTAAGTACATAAAAGTTGAAGCAATCAGAAAAATTAAAGCAGACATTATCACTCTCATTGACGACCTGCTCGAACAGGTAAGCAGTGCGTCATTTCCGGCCTGCTATTTCACTTCCTTTCTGAATCGCCCTGAACTTTTCAAGTGATGACTTTCACCCCAACGACACAGGCTCACGACTTTTGCAATATTGAACTGACTTTGCTCTTCTGCAGGGACTCCCCATCCCCACCTTGATGCCTAGACCTATTCTCAATCTGCATCTTTAATCATTATTGTGCTGCCTCTGATAATAAAATCACTATTCCTGTTATTATTAGCAATAGACACTTCGAACACCCTCTCCCTTAGGTTATTGAATGTGAGATATCTATCCAACAAGTCCTTTATTTTTCAGGATATTGTTAACAATGACAAACTTGACATGTTCCTCATCACTGGTCCTCAAACCTGGTTAAACCACCATGACTCCACCCCACTGATAGAAACGGAGCACCCCCCTTGATTTCCACTACTTTAAACAGCCCCTGCCATCTGGTCGAGGTGGAGGCTTAGAGGTTATTTTCAGGAACATGTCTTGCTCTCTGGTCTCAGTTTGCTGATTTAAATCCTTTGAATCATCGTTCATTTTACAATTAATGGCAAGGCCCGTGTGCTCTATGTCTGGATTACCAGACCTCCAAAGCAATCAAATGCCTTCATCAGTGGATTATCTGAACTGTTAACTATTTTGTCAAATCATGACAGGGTTTTGATACTTGGTGACTTTAACATTCATGTTTGTTGTCCTTTCCATTCTCTTGCCACAGATATATTCTTATTGAATAATTTAATCTTGTTCAGTCTATTTCTAGTCCGACAAAAGTCAAAAACTACACCTCCACTGGTCTTTCACCCACTAACTTTGAACTGAGCAATATATACGGATCAGCCACAACAACTGCAGAATGGGTACACTGCGGTTTTGCTCCATGCTCCCTTGTTAGTCTACACCCACCGACTGCGTTTCTAAGTGCAGCACTGCTGGAGAGCTGGAGTGGCGAGACCAAGAAGTTCCCCTGGTAATTACAGAATCATGCGCAATCGCAGAGGGACCAAACACGGATCTGGAGGAATATTGGGGTCAGTCCTTGGTCCCCTCCTTTTTCCATCTATATGCTTCCTTCAGATAAAATTATTCAGAACCACAACATATAATTTTGCTGTTACGCAGATGACATGCAGTTGTACCTCTCCATTCAACCTAGCAAACAAAAACCAGACCCACTACCCTCCAATCCAATCCAATCCAACGTGCTGTACAGAAGAATAAAAATACAAAAATAAATTAAAAGACATAAAACATGAGTAAAAATAATAAGAGCCACGCAATAAAAAGCAGCAATGAAAATAAGAAATTAAAACAAGGAGATAAAATCGACATCTTACTAGGTGTCAAAGGCCAAGGACAAGAGATGGGTTTTAAGAAGTGATTTAAAAACAAACAGAGAAGAGGCCTGTTTAACGTGCTGAGGCAGATCATTCCATAATTTAGGAGCCGACACAGCAAAAGCACGGTCCCCTCTGAGCTTCCGCTTAGTTTTAGGCACACTCAGGAGCAGCTGATCAGCTGACCTGAGAGAGCGGGCGGGTGTATAAGGGTGTAGTAGCTCAGAGAGGTAGGGCGGGGCAAGACCATTCAGGGATTTGAAAGCAAATAAAAGAATTTTAAAATGGATCCTAAATTGAATAGGCAGCCAGTGGAGTGAGGCTAAAATGGGGGAAATGTGCTCATGTTTACGTGTGCCAGTTAAAAGACGTGCAGCTGCATTTTGCACCATCTGGAGACGGGCGATGGAGGACCCGCTAACCCCCACATACAGTGCATTGCAGTAATCCAGCCGAGTGGTAACAAAGGCGTGGATTACCGTCTCAAAGTGCTGCCTTGACAGAATTGGCTTTATTTTGGCCAGCTGCCTCAAATGGAAAAAGCTTGATTTAACAACAGCCTTGATCTGACTGACTGTTGAGCTTAAGCTCAGGGTCCACTTTAACCCCTAGGTTTGTGAGGCTCGGTTTGATATACTGGGTCAAGGAACCCAGATCACTTCTGTCTTTTTATCATTGAAATTTAAAAAGTTCATAGCCATCCAGGCCTTTATGTCGTCAAGACACTTAAGTAACAGCCTGACATCGTATTCATCTTTCTTTTTAAGAGGCACATAAATCTGACTGTCGTCCGCATAACAGTGAAATGAAATGCCGTGCTTCCTAAGTATGGAACCAAGCGGGAGCAAATAGAGAGAGAAGAGGAGAGGGCCAAGAACTGAGCTCTGTGGGACTCCACACAAGAGAGGAGCAGAGGAGGATACAGAGTCACCAAGGCTGACACAGAAAGTTCTATCAGCCAAGTACGACCTGAACCACTCCAGTGCTATGTCCCTGATGCCTACCCACTGCTCCAAACGTGAGATCAATGATTCATGGTCCACTGTGTCAAATGCAGCAGTTAAATCTAAAAGCACAAGGATAACACAGTCACCAGAGTCAGTAGCTAAAAAGATATCATTAAAAACTCTTAAAAGAGCTGATTCAGTGCTGTGCAGGGTTTTAAAACCAGAATGGAAAACCTCTAGAATATTATGCTCTTCCAGAAAGGCCATTAATTGACTGTGCACGATCTTCTCCAGGGCTTTTGAAAGAAAAGGCAGTTTGGAGATAGGCCTGAAATTAGCAAGAACTGCAGAATCTAGACCAGGTTTTTTAATCAGAGGTTGTACTACTGCATGTTTAAAATTTTCAGGGACCACACCTGTGGACAGACTGCTATTAATGACTGCAATAACAGATGGCCCAACAGTGGGAAAAACCTCTTTAAATAGTCGAGGAGGGACAGCATCATTTGGAGAACCTGAAGGCTTCAAGTGACCAACAATCTCCTGTAAAAAGGAAAGAGTCACAGGCTCAAACTGGTCAAAGACAGCAGAGCAGGGGACAGAGATTGAGGGGTCATAAGCCGAAGGTGAGATAATGGCCCTAATAGAGGCAACCTTATCAATAAAAAAGTGAAGGAAATTTTCACACACAGCAGGAGAGGCCTCTATACAGACAGTCTGCAGGACATTAAGAACTGAGTCAATAGTGTTAAACAAAACACGAGGCTTGTGACAGTTTGACAGGATAATATCAGAGAAATGTTTTCTTTTAGCAGCTTTCACAGTTTTCTGATAATGACGCCAGCAGTCCCGTAACATTTGAAAAGACAACTGTAGTTTGTCCTTCTTCCACTTGCGCTCAGCTCTACGGCACTCACGTCTGACAGCATGAGTTGTGTCATTTAGCCAGGGCTCAGATTTAGTTTTTGGCTGCCTGGTTTTTAATGGAGCCACAGTGTCTAAAACAGTTTGGCAGGTGGAGTGAAACCATGAGCTAAGCTCCTCCGTATTGCACACAGACTCAGGAATGATGGAGTTCTGATTGAAAGCGGCTGAGAACTGAACAGCAGTGGAAGGGTTAATAATGCGACAGCTCTGAGCAGCAGCGCGAGGTTTAAATGTATTACAGGCAAGAGCAGCCTCAAATAATACAGGCATATGGTCAGAAAACACTGTGTCACATATCTCCAGGTTAAGAACGGGCAAACCATATGATAAGACAAGATCAAGTGTGTGTCTGCGTTCTTGTGTGGGACCAGACACAGATTGCACAAGATTAAAAGAATCAATGAGGTTTAAAAAGTCCTTTGCCATTGGCTTATCAGGACAACACACATGAACATTAAAATCCCCAACAATAAGAACACGGTCATATTTAGGCATGATTTCAGCCAGGAAATCAGAAAAGTCATTTAAAAAGTCCTTATTGTACTTGGGAGGCCGATAAACCACAGCACACAACACTGTGTGAGAGCGACCCAGCTCAAATAAGCTCAATTCAAAGCTGGTGAAAGACGATGAACGCAATAGCTGCTTACATTTATAATGACTCTTGTAGACAGTCGCTATTCCTCCTCCTCGGCCTGAAGTCCGCAGTTAAAATAGCAGCATTCGTGTGGTAAAAATTCAGTGAACGCGCTGGACTCACCAACATTCAGCCATGTCTCAGTCACACAGAGGAAATCCAATCCTTGGGACGTGAAGAAATCCTTCAAGACGAAAGTCTTGTTCGCTAGTGATCTAGCATTTACCAGGCCAATCCTGGCAGGAACCGGCGGGTCCATGGCGTTGGGTGTCTGGGGAGCCCGACACAGAGGCCGCAAGTTGCGGTGATTCATCCCGCGACAGCAGGGACGAGGAAAGCAGGGGCCGCGGGGCTGGAACACCTCTTCTGGGCCGATGACAGGTACCAGCCAGGCGTCGACAGGGTCCAGCGAGCATCGAGGACTAACGAGGCTAGGCACGGCTCCAATCTGAGACCAAGAAGGCGTAGAAAAGCGCGCGAGACGGGCCTTCAGCTTCACCAGCCGGCCGCTGCGTTTTCCCCGGCAGCGGGGGTGCTTACGCCGAGGAGGTGGAGCCAGGACACAGCAAAGGTAAGCTGGGACCCTCGCCAAGAGCGGGGGCAGCATTTCACCATCATCCAATTTTACTACATCTTCGGCAGAAAGTCGAAGATCCAGCAGTGTTAGGCGATCATACACCAGTAGAGAGTCGACATCCAGAGCAAAAAACGAAATGAACAGCATAAACACACACAGCACTGACAGTGACAGACGGCAGGCCACACACACTGGCGCCATCTTGTCTGATTAGATCATAGCCAACCCTCGCTAAATGTCTGGATGATATAAAGGGATGAATGGCTAATAACTTCCGACAATTACATGAAAACAAAACAGAGATAATAGTAAGATCCCATGCAAAAAACCTTGGAATAATATTCAATAATACCCTGGAATTTGATAAAGAAATTAGCGCAGTCATCAAATCCAGCTTCTTTCAACTCAGAGTCATATCAAAGATCTTAGAAGATCTTACTGCCTAAAGATTTAGAAAAGGTCATTCATGCCTTAATATGATCAAGACTCTACTATTGCAATTCTCTTTATTTTGGTATCAACCAGGCCTCCATACACCACTTACAACTGGTCCAGAATGCAGCGGCCAGACTCATATGCAGACGCATCCTTACACTTGCTCCCCATTCAAAATTGAAGATTCCGTTTGTGCTTAAAGCGCTGCATGGCCTCGTCCCAAGCTACATTACTGAGCTTCTATCTCGCCTAGAGCTAGGCCCCTCAGAGGTCAGATCAAGGACTATCAACTATTCCATGATCTCGTCAACAAACTTTTGGAGGCAGGGCCCTCTCCGTAGCCGCAGCACTTCGGAATAGCCTCCGTTTACATATAAGAAACAGCAGAATCTCTTGACTCCTTTAAAAAAAAACCTTTTTTTTTCATTCGCCATCCCCTGCAGTTTATTCATAACATGATTTGCCTCCTATCTCAATTAATGAATGCCTGCATATGTGAGTGTGTGTGTGTGTACTGTACATTTATATGTGTGCACACTATTCGTCTTGATGTATTTTAAAGGCTCACATCTTGTGATAATATTTCACTTGCTCTATTATTGCATTTTGTGTTTGTTGTAAACTTTGTTGTATGTTTGCTGTAAAGCACTTTGGTACAGACCCCGCTTCGCTCTTGTACAACATTAAATAGAAAGTATGTAGGTTCAAAAGCCTTCTATCTAACACAAACAACAAACACAATTAATCTAACTAAAGATGTACTTTATACAGGTGTGTGTGTGTGTGTGTGTGTGTGTATATGTGTGTGTCTGGCAAAACCGAACAAAATGGTGGCCAGGGCCGCATGGCACAGACAATGGAAACCTATACAATGGCTGACGAGGGTAGACTCCTACATCTCCCATGGTGTTCACACCTTGCGCTCTCATATCACATGTACTGTAGGCGTATGGTCTAGGCCAGGGGTTGTAAAACCTTTTCCCTTGGAGGGCCAAAACTGAAACTTAATAGTGGACCAGGGGCCAAAAGCAAAAGCTATCGTACTGTTAGAACACAAAATGGTACTATACGGAAGCCCTGAGAGGCAAGTGAGCAAAAATCTGCGTTTTATCCTTTTAGGTCTGATTGAATTCATTTTTATCTCTGGGAACAGCTGATAAAATTGAAGCATAGTGTTTATTAATTCCTTTTTTTTCAGTACTAGAATCCCACAGAACTGCCATGCTGAGATTACAAAAAATATTTAATAATAACTAGGGATCCTACACATTAAAAGAAAATTTTTACCATACAGGAAAAAAATAAATAAATGAATAAATGAAAAATAAAACGTCCCAGAACAACAATTCATGTTATAATTTTTGTATTAGTTTAATTTATTTTTTACCCAGTCAAATGACCACCAGTGGAGCCCATTGGTAAATCAAACTTCCTGAAGTCAGTTGGGAGAAGACCGAAAACATCTTTTCAATTGAGAAAAGTTCTTAGTAGTAGTTCTTACGTAGTAGCATCTACACAAACCTTGACAAGCTGCTGTTGTTGTTTTGAAATGCCACTTCTCCTGCTGGAAGTCACATCTAAACCATGCCAGTAAGTAGTTTCTCAGAGGACACTGATTGGTTCAATGGCTGTGTGTTCAGCCACTAGCACACAGCATGAACCCTGGCAAGATGGATTTCTGAGAGAAAGATCCCTGTCGCTGTCATTTTGTTCAAATGAGTGGGAGCATCAGCATCCTGCAGCACTGATTCACAGTAGCATTCTTGAGTGTCATACACAATAGCACTACCACAGTCTGGTTTACTGTTTATCACCATGTTTAGTTAGTAATGTGATACATTAGGAAGTCAGTCTGTCCAACAAAGCAGATTGTTGCAATGTCAGAGGTTCTCCTGTTTAACTAACTTGTATATGGGTACAGGTGAGTGCATGCAAACTGTAAACACTTCAGTATATGTAGAAATTCAGAGAGGGAAAGCTTTTCCTTCATCAGTGACACATTTTACCACCCAACACGAGTGCCGGAGGCTCACACACACTGGGTGACAAATCCTTAGAGATCCCTCTATTCTCCACGGAGGAAATTTGACTCCGGCATGAGCATGCAAATCAAAACAGGAGCCGATTCGGCAGGGAAGTCGCTGCTCTCACAGCCGGAGATGACACCCTGCTCCAGGGATGATGACACTCGGCAGAAATAATGCAATAAAATAAAATATCTCCTCTCTAAAGATTGTACCAGTTATATTACTCTGGTGTACTTAAAGTGCATGAGATAGCTTGAGCACAATAATAGTATGTGTAAGATACTGTACAAGACAACTGTACTTACTATATAAACAGTATGGTTGATATAATTATGGGACTAGCTGATGGACCTCAGTCTAGAATTCATCTATGCAGCATTTACTGACTTTTAATGACTGATGAGTTCAAACACAGCTGTGAAACACATTTTCATTCTTATAAAGACACAGTATAAGATCACTTTTGTTTAATGCACCAAAACAGTTGTTTTGCCTCTTTTTCGTATCAGCTTCTTAATTCAATACATAACTAAAAGTATATAGATACCTGAGCGTTACACCCATGGGTGATGGTTGAATGCTATTTAAAGATCATGGGCATCAAACAGGCTCCACTTCAAACATTAGGACCTGGCTGCAGGGATTTGCTCCCATTCATACCAACGATAGGGCATTGTTGTTTACACAGGAAATGGCCTTCACCAACATGAATTAAAATAAAAGGCCATATAGAAAACTTTTAAATAATACAATATACAGTATTTTACATATATGGACATTGATAGAATATCTTTTTTCATATACATCAAAAACTATGTGCTATCATGTCGCATATTGTAAATATTTGTTTTATCACTAACAAATAATATTCATGTAAGCATAGATGTATTTCTAATATACAGTATGTTGTATGTTATTCTGTTTATTTTATTAATGCGATTTGTTCATAAATCTTAAACTAAAGCAATAAGCCCCAAGAGGCTGTAGTTTATAGTGATTTTAGAAAAGCTGACAAGACATCTTATATTTAAGCAAAAAGGTCTCTTTCTGTAGGAATAATGTTGTCAGACACTTACAATAACAACCTCTGCCTGTCAGCGGCAAAAACAAACACTTTAAGTGTGTTGTGCTCACATCACACGAGGCATCATAATGTAGTGCTTCATGCAACAGTAATAGGGAGTTTTGGGTTAAATTTGGCTATCAATAATAATTAATGATTATCAGGGATTGTTACAACCAAAAACGTAATAACGGCCAATAACGTAATAACTGCCAATAACGTAATAATTTTGGCCATTTCAAATGTAATAAAGCCAATAGTGTAATAATGTGCCAATAATGTAATAAAACTTTTGAGCCAATAACGTAATAACTTTTTGCCGATAATGTAATAAGGCATTACATTATTGGCTGGTTATTACGTTATTGGCCTGGTATTAAAAAAAACCTTTCAAAATGTAATAACTGGTGCCGATAATGTAATAACACATAAAAATGACAGCAGCTCTTGGAAATAAAGGCTTTTGTGAAGTTTTTGTGCAGTTTGCTAATCAAAAATACGTAGCCTATAGTGGATGACACAGTCATCATATTTATTCATCCAAGATATGTACTTTCACCTCTCTCTCTCTCTTTCTCGATCTCTCACTCACTTCTATCATGATATGTTTGCAAACAGAAGAAGTAAGCACTGTAGGCTATCAACAACCTCCAAAACATAACCAAACGTGTGTATTGAATGGTGTCTGCCAGCCAGTTTATGTTTCAGTCAACTTCCTGCCTCAGACAAACCATTGGAAATATACAGTGTGGAATGTGATAATCCCAGCATGGCTCGGAGGCAGTGTTGTATAGTAACGAAGTAAAAATACTTCACTACTGTACTTAAGTATATTTTGGGATACTTTGTACTTTTCTGGAGTTGATTTTTTTTTTACAACTTTCACTTTTACTTCACTATATTTCCGAGCTTAATTGCATACTTTTACTCCGATATATTTTCAAAGTCCCATTTCGTTACTCGTTACAAAAAAAAAAAAAAAAAAAAAATGAAACAAAACAAAGAAATAAAAGGAAACAGTGTTTTGGCTCCGCCCCACCCTCACTGTCTGACGCAGCGAAGTTAGTGCATGCCCGGGCTTGTTGGCAATTGCCTTAACTACGACATTGACAACACCTGCGAGTCTCGCAGTCAACAATGGAAGAAGAAGAGGAGACGCCAGACACAGCGACAGCGACAACGTCGACTACAAATGAAGGGGAACCACAACCCGACGAGCACCCGTGGCCTTATTTGAGCCGTTTGTTTTCATTTTCCGATGTCAGGGATTCATCGTACCGGATGAAGTGCCTGCTATGCCTTCCAACTTGACCAAGTAAATCATAATAAAAAAAAAAAGGAACTTCAGACTGCCTTTGCTTGTTATTTACTTTTACTTGTACTTTTAATTACATTACTTGAGTACATTTATTTTTACAGCACTTGTAATACTTAAGTGCAAGAAATTTCAGATACTTTAAGACTTTAACTCAAGTAATATTTCAGTCAGTGACTTTGACTTTTACCAAAGTCATTTTTTGGAGAGCTACCGATACTTTTACTTGAGTGTGATTGTTAAGTACTTTATACAACACTGCTCGGAGGAGCAGTGGAGTTGAGCTGTTTTTTATTGTTTTTTTGTCCAACTTGATGGTTATCTCCAGAACACCTATAGTATCTGAAGTTCCAAATAAAGTGGCAGCACAAATACACATTCAGAAATTTCTTTCTCAAAAAAAAAAAGTTTTCTTTCACAGTACCCATGGTTGACCACTAGGTCGCAAAGTCATGTCACGATAACCAGGTGATGTGACTGACATTAGACTTTCTCTGCAGACTTGGGGAACTTGTTGCACTGTGTGGAAAGGTAGGTAAATAATTATATGATTTAGCTAGTTAACACTCTTAATTTCGTTGGAACCCCTGTTACAACCAAAAACGTAATAACGGCCAATAACGTAATAACTGCCAATAACGTAAGTTTTATTACATTATTGGCACATTATTACACTATTGGCTTTATTACATTTGAAATGGCCAAAATTATTACGTTATTGGCAGTTATTACGTTATTGGCCGTTATTACGTTTTTGGTTGTAACAGGGATAATTATTAATTATGATTAATAATAAGATCCAATTTACATTAGATCACCTTGGGGCACCACCCTTGAAGAAGGGAAAAGAGCCAATTCACCAAATCAGTCTCAGAAAAGGTACTAAACTGTTTGTAACTCTGATTAATAATTAACTTAATAACTACAACCAATATTACCATAACAGCTGGTGATGGCTGAAGGATTTTGGAGTTCTTGACAGAGTCAAGGTCGGCAACATTCACTCTTGTACAATATTAAATAGACAGCTTGAAGGTTCAAAAGTCTTTTATTTACACAAAGATGGAAACACACTAACTAACATGTACTATATACAGGTGTGTGTGTGTGTGTGTGTGTGTGTGTGTGTGTTTGCGTGTGTTTGTGTGTGCGTGTGTGTGTGACGTGATGCCAAGTTATAGAAGATGGTTAGTTGCATGTAAAGACCCTGAGTCTGTGTGAAGCATAATTCAACTAACGTCAAATTAACTGTGTAGCAAAGCAAACTACCAATAACCTGACCTGAGATCACAATAACAGCAAACAGTGAACAAACACATAGATTGAACACATATGCATTACATCAACCAGAGTTAAAAGTCCTGTGCTTAGCCGTGCTATGCTATGCTATCTAGGCTTAGTTCAACGTTACTAGCCTTTGAAGAAAAGGTGCTGGTGGTTCCTTGGCAGGAGCACGTTGGGATTCCAATGCTGAACAGTGCTGTTCTTGCTGTGCAAGATTTGACGAAAGACAGCGGGTGGAGGAACCTGGTCGCTCCTTTCCTTTGCAGGGATAGCAGCTCGGTGCTAACTGGCTCGGTGTTCCTCAGATTGTGAAGTTAGCTGGCAAGCTTTGCGTCGCAGCTGCTGGTGCTAACTGATCTGGAATACTAGCAGGACCTCGTGTCGCTGCAGTGAGGAGAAGTTCTTTGGGCCTGCTGGGAATGTAGCTTGCAGCTCTCAGCAGCTGTTAGGCCCAGAAGAATGCAGAAGAAGAGAACTTGAGGGTAGGCAGCCCCGTGGGGAGGGGGGTGGAGAAGCACTTGGACAAGAGCGAAGAGAGAAGAGAGCGAACAAAGGAAGGAGCTGGATTTTTGACTATCTGGTCAGAGGGGGGTCTGTCACCCTGACCAATAGTAGCTCAAAGCTGAGTTTGCACCTAGGTGTGAAGACTGGGGAATTCTGGGAAACTGAGTTCAGTTCAGAGCCCAATTTTGAAATCCACAGTGAACGACTTCATCTGTGGGTCCCAACAAGTGGACGTAACTGTCAGGCCAGGACCAAATGAGGACTCAGATGCAAGGGAAAATGAAATCAAACTCACTTTATTGAAATCAAAATTTCTTCTTTCAAGAAGTGATTAAATAAACAGGCTATAAAAACACTGTCTATCTGAAAACCTGACTAAGAACAGAATACTAGAATACCTCAACAGGGGGAAAAAACACAACATGGAAGGAATACTAAAAATAGAAATAATCAAAACCGAACACTATGCTAAAACAAAAATACTCTTACAATGAAGAAAACAAAAACTAGATAATAAACAAAAATCGCTCCCTAAGGAGGAAAACCAAATCTAATCTTAAAAGGGCTCAAAAGGAAAAGGCTGACCTCAAAGGCGCTCTATCAAAAAGGGACAAAAGAAAAAGGCTCACCTCAACAGGGGCTCTATAATAACTAAGCTCTCTAAACAAAAATCACTCCGCAAGCGGGAGGAAAAAACGGAAATACAAAACAAGGAAAAATCTCTAAACTTAGAATTTATTAAACAAAAAATCACTCTTAAAAGAGGAAAAAATGACAACAACTTACGTGACCAAACTCTCTCTGTGAATACTTTAGCGGACTATGACAAGGAACAGGGGCTTAGGTGAACGAACAAACGAAACACTTCGGCACAAGACAAAGGGAAGACGCCGACTAAATACACATGAGGGAAATGGGGAACAGGTGGAAACGATTAGGGATCAGGTGAGACAATCAGACCGGTGACACATGAGGAAGGGCAAGTGACCTGAAACGAGAGGAGAATTAGATTTTCAAAATAAAACAGGAAGTAACGAGACAAAAAACCCAAGACGAGACAAACCTCACCGCGGTGTGACAGTACCCCCCCCCCAGGGCCGACTCCTGACGGCCCAGGCTGGTCAGGGTGGTCCCTGTGAAAGTCCGTGATGAGGGTCTCGTCCAGGATGTGTCTAGACGGAACCCACTGTCTCTCCTCGGGACCATATCCTACCCAGTCCACCAGATACTGTTTACCACGGCCCCGGTTGCGAACTGCCAGTAACTGCTTAACCTTGTACACCGGACCGCCGTCTATTACTTCTGGGGGTGGCGGCGGGGCAGCGGCTGGCACCATCGGGCTCTCCTTAGCGGGCTTGACTCGGCTCACATGGAAGGTCGGGTGGACACGGAGGGATCGGGGCAGACGAAGGCGGACCGCTGCAGGACCAACGAGCTTGGTGATAGGAAACGGGCCCACGAACCGCGGCGCCAGCTTTCTGGAAGGTACTTTGAGATGCAAATCCCTCGCTGATAACCACACTCTCTGTCCTGGCTCGTAGGCGGGGGCGGGTCGTCTCTTGCGGTCCGCAGTTCTTTTGACCCGGTCTCCTTGGCGGACCAAAACCTGTCTAGCGGCGGCCCAGATGCGGTGACAGCGGCGGACCATGGCATGGGCGGAGGGTACCGACACCTCCCGCTCGTTGTCTGAAAACACAGGGGGCTGATAACCAAACACACACTTGAATGGTGACATACCTGTGGCCGAGGTGGGCAGTGTATTGTGGGCATACTCGACCCAGACCAGGTGTTTGCTCCATGTTGAGGGGTTCTGTGAGACCAGACACCGGAGGCCGGTTTCCAGTTGCTGGTTAAGGCGTTCGGTCTGGCCGTTGGCCTCCGGGTGATAACCCGAAGTCAGGCTGGTCTTCGCTCCTATGAGCCGACAGAACTCCCTCCAGAACCGGGAGATGAACTGGGGGCCCCGGTCTGAAACAATGTCCTTGGGAAATCCGTGAATCTTGAAAACATCGTTCATCATTATCTCCGCCGTTTCTTTGGCGGAGGGCAGTTTAGGTAAAGCAATGAATCTAGTCATTTTGGAGAATCTGTCCACCACCGTGAGGACCGTGGTGTTACCTTGTGAGACCGGGAGCCCCGTGACGAAGTCCATCGAGATGTCGGACCACGGTCTGGAGGGAATGGGAAGAGGCTGCAGGAGACCCATACGTGACCCGGAGGATGTCTTGTTGCGGGCGCAGACCGAACATGCCTCTACGTACTCCCGGACCTCCGGCTCCATGGAGGGCCACCAGAACCTCCGGGCGATAGCGAACATAGTTCTACGAACACCCGGATGACAGGAAAGCAGCGAGGTGTGGGCCCAGTGGATCACCTGTGGGCGTAATTCAACCGGGACAAACAAACGATTCTCTGGACACCCACTAGGTGACGGAGCCTCACCATTAGCCTGCTTAACCTCATTTTCTATCTGCCAGGTCAGTGCTCCAACCACACATGAAAGTGGGAGGATCGGTTCTGGGTCCTTGGCAGCAGGCTCGGGGTCGAAGAGACGGGACAGTGCGTCTGGTTTGACGTTTCGGGACCCCGGCCTGTATGAAAGAGAAAAAGAGAATCTGTTAAAGAATAGCGCCCACCTGGCCTGGCGAGAGTTGAGTCTCTTGGCTTTCTTGATGTACTCCAAATTCTTATGATCAGTCCATACGATGAATGGATGGTCCGCCCCCTCGAGCCAGTGTCGCCACTCCTCCAAGGCGAGTTTGACCGCCAGCAGCTCCCTGTTGCCCACATCATAGTTTCTCTCCGCCTTGGATAGCCGCCGTGACAGAAAAGCACAAGGATGCATCTTACCGTCCTGCTCTGATCGCTGTGAGAGAATTGCCCCGACCCCTTCGTTGGAGGCGTCCACCTCGACCACGAACTGCCGTTGAGGATCTGGCAGGGTGAGAATGGGAGCCGAGGTAAAGCGTTGCTTGAGGATCCGGAACGCCGCATCCGCGTCTGGGGACCAGTGGAACTGCACCTGCGTGGAGGTAAGAGCATGGAGAGGAGCAGCTATTGCACTGAAGCCTCTGATAAACCGCCTGTAAAAGTTAGCAAAACCCAGAAATTGCTGAACCTTTTTGCGGCTATCAGGTGTGGGCCAATCGACCACAGCGCTAATTTTAGCCGGGTCCATCTGTACTCTTCCAGGGGCTACAATGAAGCCCAGGAAGGAGACAGTATCGGCATGAAATTCACTTTTTTCAGCCTTGACATAGAGTTGGTTGTCTAATAGTCTTTTTAACACCTGGGTTACGTGGTCTTGATGTTTAGTCAGGTTCGGGGAGTAGATAAGTATGTCGTCTAAGTAAACATACACGAAGTGGTCAAGAAAGTCTCTCAATACGTCATTTATCATGGCCTGGAATACTGCAGGAGCGTTTGTGAGACCAAAAGGCATGACTCGGTACTCATAGTGACCACTGGGGGTGTTGAAACCGGTCTTCCACTCATCTCCTTCTCGGATCCGCACCAAATGATAGGCATTGCGAAGATCCAACTTGGTGAATACTTTGGCTTGTTGAAGCTGGTCGAAGACAGATGACATGAGAGGAAGCGGGTAACGGTTCTTAATGGTTATGTCGTTGAGTGGGCTGTAGTCGATGCAGGGTCGTAGTGAGCCATCCTTCTTCCCGACAAAAAAAAACCCGGCTCCGGCTGGAGATGATGAGTGGCGGATTAGCCCGGCTTTCAGGGAGGTCTCGATGTACTCCCGCATAGCTTTCCTCTCGGGACCAGAGACCGCGTACAAGCGCCCTTTGGGGATGGTGGAGCCCGGAATTAACTCTATGGCACAGTCATAAGAACGGTGAGGAGGAAGTGATAGAGCTTTGGCTTTGTTAAAAACCTCTTTGAGGTGGTGGTAGCAGGATGGCACAGAGCTCAGGTCCGGGTAGTTGGGATCTGTGGCGGGGTTAACAGAGACCATATTAATGTCTGCGATTCCCTCTCCCCGAACTGAAATGTTCATACAGTCACGCGCACAGTCCCCTCCCCATCCCACAATCTTTCCCGTTCTCCAATCTATGTGGGGATTGTGACGTGAGAGCCATGGCTGTCCCAATATGAGGGTCTGTGATGGGGAAGTGAATACATAAAAACGGATGTTCTCTTGGTGATCGTTAATGCACATTTTAAGGGGGGTTGTGATGTGGGTGATAGTAAACAGTTCATGTCCATTAAGAGCCTTAGCTCTGATGGGTCTAGCTAAAAGTTCCGTGTTAAGGTCCAGTCTTTTAGCTAATTCCCAGTCCATCAAGCTTTCATCAGCCCCTGAGTCAACAAGTGCCTTGAGTTCAGTGGTGGTGTGGTGTGTTACCTGCACTGTGGTGAGAATACGTGAGGGAGTGTCTGTGGTCTTGAATTCGCTCACCACCGTGGTCCTTTTAGCCGGGCAGGTGGAGACGAGATGCCCGGGTTCACCGCAGTAAAAACAGCGACCCTCCTGTAGCCGCCTCTGTCTTTCCTCCGGTGATAGCCTGGCTCTCCCCAGCTGCATAGGCTCTTCCTCTCCTTCTGGGCGAGGATAATGAGGCTGTTCTGGTGGAGGTCGCCGGGTGGTCGGCCAGCCAGGTGTCTGCATGCGCGGTGGTCTCAAGGTGCGCTGTTGTCTGAGTTGACGAGCTCGGTTATCCGTCCGGATCGCGAGGGCGATGAGCGAGTCAAGGTCCGGGGGAAGATCCAAAGGAACCAGAAGATCCTGAATAGGAGCCGCCAATCCCTTTAAGAACACGTCGTATAGAGCCGTTGTATTCCAGCCAATCTCGGCCGACAATGTGCGAAATTGGATGGCGTAGTCACACACAGAGTTGTTGCCCTGTTTCAGTCCGCTCAGCTCCCGAGCCTTTTCCCGGTTGGTAGTTACTGGGTCGAAGATCTTTTGGAGCGCCGTCTCAAAACCAGTGAGTGATCTGCAAACAGGAGAATCTTGGGCCCATTCTGCTGAGGCCCAGGCTTTGGCTCTGCCGGCAAGGTGGGAAATCATGAAAGCAATCTTTGCTCGATCAGTGGGAAAAGCTTGGGGATTTAACTCATAGTGTATGGAACAGTCTATGAGGAAAGCTTTACATAAGCCCAGTTCACCAGAGAATCGTGTAGGTGAAGCTAACTTACATGTAGCTCCCATGATGGTCGTAGTAGGAACGGGATTTACTGGTGGATTAGCGGCCACTGCCGGAGGCTCGGGTGCTGTATTCGTCTGCACTAGATGATTGTGCAGGCCCTGGAGTTGAGAGGTAAGAAGCCCCATCTGGGAGGCCATGGCGGTCTGGAACTCCTCCTGATGAGAGAGTCGGGCTTCTTGGGCTCGCAGGGCAGCAGTGAGTTGATCTATCCCTGCTGAGTCCATACTGGCCGAAGTGTAATGTCAGGCCAGGACCAAATGAGGACTCAGATGCAAGGGAAAATGAAATCAAACTCACTTTATTGAAATCAAAATTTCTTCTTTCAAGAAGTGATTAAATAAACAGGCTATAAAAACACTGTCTATCTGAAAACCTGACTAAGAACAGAATACTAGAATACCTCAACAGGGGGAAAAAACACAACATGGAAGGAATACTAAAAATAGAAATAATCAAAACCGAACACTATGCTAAAACAAAAATACTCTTACAATGAAGAAAACAAAAACTAGATAATAAACAAAAATCGCTCCCTAAGGAGGAAAACCAAATCTAATCTTAAAAGGGCTCAAAAGGAAAAGGCTGACCTCAAAGGCGCTCTATCAAAAAGGGACAAAAGAAAAAGGCTCACCTCAACAGGGGCTCTATAATAACTAAGCTCTCTAAACAAAAATCACTCCGCAAGCGGGAGGAAAAAACGGAAATACAAAACAAGGAAAAATCTCTAAACTTAGAATTTATTAAACAAAAAATCACTCTTAAAAGAGGAAAAAATGACAACAACTTACGTGACCAAACTCTCTCTGTGAATACTTTAGCGGACTATGACAAGGAACAGGGGCTTAGGTGAACGAACAAATGAAACACTTCGGCACAAGACAAAGGGAAGACGCCGACTAAATACACATGAGGGAAATGGGGAACAGGTGGAAACGATTAGGGATCAGGTGAGACAATCAGACCGGTGACACATGAGGAAGGGCAAGTGACCTGAAACGAGAGGAGAATTAGATTTTCAAAATAAAACAGGAAGTAACGAGACAAAAAACCCAAGACGAGACAAACCTCACCGCGGTGTGACAGTAACTTTAATGGTCGGAGATGCCCTAAAGGATTACATTGCAGCCATTACTGCTGACTGGACCGATTCCAAATTCCTTTTGGTAGGTATCAGTCATTTACACACTAAAACATGGAAATATGGGACCCAGGTTTAAAAACTCCAGAATTTCCCTTTACAGCCACGCAGCTGTTCTAAAATCACTGTAAACCGTTGCCTCATGGTGCTTATTGCTTTTATAAAATGGGTACAGCAAATCCATGGAAAGGTTTCATATAATACCATTGGCCTATAAAAAAGGCAATAATTTATTGATAACAAATAATCATTTTTCTACCAAGCAGTATAGTTCTTCAGCAACATTTTTGCAGTATGGTTCCCAAGCAACACAATGACACAGCAACACACAGATGCAGCAGAAAGCATGCTTAAAGATTGGGGTGATTATTAAAGGTATCATTTGTAAGACATTGGCAGAATTGGAAGGTACCTCCTAAAACAAAAGGGAGCAGCTTATCCACTTACCGCTCCTCACTATACTCTTTGATGTGCCTTTGGCTGTAGTGACTAGCTGCCGTTTGCAAATAACTCAGAGGTAAGTGGCCCTATTAGCTGACTGGAGTAAGCGTGGTCGGCGACCTTGGATCACGGGTGGAGTCCCCCGAGCAACAAGTCTCAGTTTAACCGGGCTCAGCTGCTTCCCAGTGAACATGGCCAGCCTTTCAGCTCTTCAATTTCTCTCTTATTAATTTCAGCATTTGTCCTCTCTTCCTTTTCTTCCTCTTCTATCCCATCCATCTCTTTGCACCACTCATCCCAATACATCCTCATATGTAAACTATTGTCATATGTCCCAAAACAACGTGGCGTTGTGTTATGGAAAACATTGTGGTTTGGGTTAAAATCACTGCCTTACTGTAACATTCAGTTACTACCAACGTTACCCAAGAAACTTACATTGCGTTACATATGACACTACGTTAGTCCATTAAAGGAACTCACCGTCTGACTGCTTTTTCCACACTGGACACGAACAACGGAACGAATGTCCTGTGCTTGTTTTTTCTCAATGCAGACTTTTCACTCATTGTATTACTTCCCCTTAATTTTTCCTTTGGACTGTAATAATTACTAAAGCAGCTAGAGGTCGCCACCTAAGAACAAATGTTAATATGACTCATAATAAGCTGCTTTCATTTTCAACCTTGTACGGTTGTTTTTATGAGAACAGGCTCACCCATCCACGCTTTGGGTCTGACATTTTGAAACAGTTTGTTTAGCAGAGTAATACTAATGCTACTAATGCTAATGTTACTGGTCTGAGTTTATAGAATATGAACAGTTTTGTACAGTAAGCTGATTACTACAGTGCATGTGACTGTGTTTATCTAATTTCCTGTGTAACCTTGTTTCTGAAAGTAACCTGTTTTCTTAAACGCACATTAACATACTGCATGCAGTTTACCATGCCAAGAGTATTCAAAACTGATTCATCACTTAAAAACTTCAGAGGTTCCTTATCTCATTTATGCATCAGTCGTTGTAATGCAGTTATTAAATCATAATAATTTACAAAGTGTCTGACAAGTAACATTAGAGAGTCCATCAAGATTGCTGAAAAATACATTTGAAAAACTAACATTAAAAAAAAGAGGCAGATAAACAGAGTGGCGGATGGAGGCTAAAGCAGTAGTATGATATTCTGTTTTAACTCTGACAGAGTGTGATATCTCCATCCAGCCAGCAGACGCCCTCTAACCTTATCCTCTGAATCAGTAATACGACACAGCCAGAGCGTGGATTTAATGCAGTCAAATCTGATGCAACAGCAACACAGACCACAACTTAGAGCTTCTGATCAGTCTTGGTTAAGAGAGAATGAGAGGATTACATGACACAGCAGGCAACGCAATACATGCAGTTCTCTGTCTGAAGATCATATACATGGAACAGAAAAAGGGCTTTTAAGTGGGTGAGGCTGGGGTGAGTGATACTGGTTTGTACTGAGAGATGGGAGTGTTCTGTCATACAATCTCATGATGGCTGTGGAGCAATGAGCTGAACACTGTGGGTAGAAAATAGCAGTGGGTGCTTTGAAGATCAAGTATCATCAGGTGTGGGCAGTGAAATGTAAAACAATGTGATGACAGAGATGATGATAAATGTACATACAGGATTACACCATATTATTTTAAGGGAGTCCGGGCATATAAATCCTAGTCCTCGCTTTTCTATGTAGTCCACCTGAAATCGATGAAATCTGACAACTACAGAAAAAAAGTCAACTTTCCACATTTTTAATCTTACATATCTCTTTTGAGGGTTGCGGAATCTGCTGCCTATCCTAGCACACATTATGCAAGAGGTTGGGATCATCCCAGACAGGTAACCAGTCTCTCACAAGTACACACAAATAATCATAGATATACAGCCACTCATGCTAACATTCATTGTAGCCTCACCTCACCTGCGTGTCTTTCAACTGTGGAAGGAAACAGACAGTGGCACAAGCACAACAGTCAAACACAACAAGTGGACCAACATTATCAACAGAATGTGAAGAAACAACAGTGTTGATATTATATCAAAGACGTCTATGTACTGTGTTGCAGAAACAGAAGTTAGAATTCTGAACAGCTAGCCCTGGTCCAATCTTGTTTTGTTGTACCACCATATACTGCTAAAAGAAATGTATGTGAGCAGCAAGTTTGCTTCCTTTCACAAGCTCTTTCAGCTTTTAGTGTTAGAAATAAACAAAATAAACTGACAAAACATACAACATACGCCATCTAAATTCAAGTTTCTCTCATTTACCAACCATTCTTTTTCCCCAATTGTATGTGGCAGTATGTGGCCACCTGGAGAAGAAGTGTTAATCCCAACGCCTTTTTTCGGAGCACTCCACCTTTTTTGTGTCTGCTTCAAGCACTTCTAGTTGAAAATCACTGAAAGGCGCTGCGGTGATCACTGTCGCCCTTTGGTAGGCAACCAATCATATATTAGATTGGGCGGGACTCGTTCCTTCGCAGATCCGGCACATGATAAGGGTGTTGACAGGTAAGGTGCACAGGGAGCTAGCCACCAGCAGTCCACCAGGAAGGGATGACACCGACGGAGTCTCCACTGCCACCTATTTCTCTCTGTGAGCTCCAGTCACATGTACTAGCCCATCAAGGATGACTGTGATTCCTGCTGGTACCGTTTCAGAGGCACTGCCTTGTACCTTGTGATGTGACTTGCTGTTCACTCAAAGGGTTGTTTAATAGAGATTTTAGCTGAGGCCCCTCAAATTAGACACCTAATTTAAACACCTCAAATTATCATGCTTCTCCCTGAAAGACTAACTGCTATCATTGAAATGGCATTATGGTAGAAACTATGAGAGCATAGTGAGCACATTGTGAAATTTTTGTGTGTGTATGGTCAGAAGTGTTAAGGAAAGTGGATGTGTTTTCATGCCTCCAGATTAATATCCTCTCAGTTATTTAGGAGCCATCCTGTCACTGCTAAGCCTACCAAGCCAAAAGTGTTGGTCCAGTTGCTTCCAGCAATAATTTCCCTACAAGCTGATGTTTAAATTATATAGGTGTAGTAAACGTGGAAATGGGAGCAAGTTGAAGACAAGGTCTGTAGACTTTTTATGGAGCTCCTCTCCACTCTGTCAGTTGAGCATTTCAAAGTTTGAATGGAGTTTCTATGTGAATGTATGAAGAAGTGGGAAGAGTTTGAAAATTAATGGGTTTGGAGGGATTTCTAATTGACTTCCATTAAAACTAAGTTTCAAAGAAAGTAACATTTTTTGAAAAATTTTAACAGGATATGTAATGAATGAGGAATGAGTATTTAAGTTTTGAAAGTGCTTGAAAAAGTGTGAAAATGTGGGATTTTGGAAAATTCTGTCCATTTACTTGAATGGGGTAAAATGGCCTGAAAACGCTGAATATTTCTGAAAGTATGATTGATATGAATGAGAAATTGTTCCCAATGAGGAGTGAGTGTCTGCGGCAGCCACTCAGAGAAAAGGCACAGTGCCCAGCGTCTTTTTTCCATCTATTTGTTTTTGTGTAGCCACTCCGAGTTGAAAATATCTCATCTTTTCAGAAAGGCTCTGGTGACGTCACCATCGCTCTTTTTCTTTTTCCTGGCCTAGGGGATAATATTCACCGTATTTTTGTTGCCTATGAATCATGTCATCACCAACATCTTCCTTGTTCTGATGTCCCAATGTCAAATTAAAAAAAAATAGATAGGAGAGAGTGTCGATTGTACAGTGTTTTTTCTCTCAGCGAACAAACGCTTCATCTCAGCGCACCTGAGCGTACAGCCAGCCTTTTTCTGCCCGAAAAAACCCTATGCAGACGGGCCCTAAGATAGCTGCCAACATTAGAATGTTCCATGTTGTTGGAGAATGTTTGGTTGGCCTGGGCAGAGAGCCAAAATGTCTTGGGGAGGGTAAAGCCATCTCCAACAGGGTGAGACTTTCAATCCTCTGATCCAGACCAAAAAGTGTGACACTTCCTGGTGACCTACAGAGCTAATAGAAACAAACATAATCCACAATATGAAGTGTAGTCATTGTAACAACATCCAAATGCATTGTTTTGACACTGTGTTTCAAACATGCTGCCGTACTTCCTTCCTAATCTTAATATAATTCATGAGATAAAGGTGCGGAAGCAGTGCCAGGCTTCCTCTGGACAAACTATTATCAGTTAACACATCATGCAGTCCCAATTTAGGCTGCTGTTAAGGTGTCAGACTGAGAAATGGACTGGCTTAGCATCCCTGTAAGGGTTATTAAGTGGCCCGGCACAGAGCGTCCCACTGCTGGCTCCCCAGTGACTGATGGTGACACAAAAACCTGTCTGATACATGCTCTAATGAAGGCTGTCTACGCCTTCACTGTGAAATGTGAATATGGCCAGTGGATATGCTCATTAATATGTTAAAGGAGATGTGAAGCTACAACGCATGCCACTGCATGTTGTTTCTGAGACTGGACAAGCACACACTAGTAAAGACAGTAGTGTACGACATTCATACTACATAATAAAACAAAATAAGAAATTAATTTTGTAATGTGGTCTTGGACTCCAGTCTTGGCAGTCAGTGATATAGGGAAGGTTAAAACCCAGCTAAACTCAGTCTCCCTGCCCTTTCATTTATGGAGTCTTCCATTTTTAATCAACATAAATATGTATGATAAAAATTCATAATGTAATGTCAAACTTATGTAGAAGGGACAATCAAACTAACCATGTTAAAGCGGGAAATGCTTTTTAGCCATGCTAGTAGGATGGCTCTATACATAAAAATGGCATCAGCAACTACTGGATAGACTTTCAGGCCCAATCTCATTTCCAAGTTGCACCCCTACCCATTGTTTTCAAGTGAACCCCTTGTCCCTCAGAACAGAAATGAAAGGGGTAGTGGTTGAAATTTCCTCCTATGAAATGGGACAACCCTTCAACCCTCATACGTCATCAGTTGACATTGATGGTGCTTAAGGTACAACCGGACATTTCTAAGCCCCCAGCAAGAGCGTCAGGCTTTGAAGTCAGTTTTCTTAGTGGCCAAACCGTGTAATTACATTGTCAAGTGATGCACTGTGGCCCAAAAATATATTTTCCCATAAGCTTATGTTGCCCCCTTGGTCTGGTGGGTACCAGGGAGAGGTGTGTTCATAAACCCTGCAGCTGTATGTAGAAACAAAGAGGCAGAAACTTTAGCGTGTATTCAGCTTGACTGCAGGATTTATTCTCTTTCTTAGCAAAATGACATCTTTAAGAAATAACTTCCTGAGTTAATAAACAAAAATGCTCAGTGTCGCATCAGCTGAGTTACAGTATTTTCAAGTATGCCAGATATTTCAGTATCTTAAGAAAATATACATGTAACCATAGCATGTAAATGCATTGAAAGGAAACAGCATCATGAAATAAACAAAATGACTGGGTCTCATTCATGAAACGTGAGCAGAACGAATTTGTGTGTAAACTGTTCGCAGACGGAAATTTACGTGCATCTCGCATTCATCAATATTTTAGTAGCTCCGATCTTTTCGTAGCTACTAACAAAATCTACACATGCTGCTGACCACGCGTAGTGCTTGTGTAAATTTAAGAATGCACATAAATAATGCTTGTCACTATTGGAAATTACAATTTAAATTAATATTGCACTCTGTTATGTACACAATACGCAGATATCTTTGAAACACGTGATATAGCCTAAACATATGATAAAAATATAACACATTTAGTTAAAGTAGTTGGCAATTGGCAGGTTTAAGATCCAGATTAGGTTCATGATTGTGAATTATCTATGTAAATCGACTCAATAGATTACACGTTCTTTCTACATGTTGAATGATGATAATAAAAATATAGGCTCCAGTGGAGGCATGTCGCTGTCTCCGCCAGGTATAATTCCTGACAGAGAGGTCTCCCCAGTTATCCCCGCGATGCGCTCGTCTGCAGGTGATAGCTGCGACTGTGAGCCTCCTCCTCCTGTGGCTGATATATTTCTTTTGTGTGAGGTTATGCGTTTCTTTGCCTCCAGTTTCATGTCAAACCATTTACGCTTCACCTCGGACATGGTTCTTTGGACTACAGAGACAATATTGACGGCATCTGTCACCTCCCTCCAGGCCTTCGCTTTGCCTGTCCCTGTCACACCACTGCTAACAGATGAAAATACTTTTTTTTCTTAATTCCACTTCACCCAAAAGTATTTCTATCTCCGCTTCCGCAAAGTTATTTTTTCTTTCTCTCCCTTTCTTCGTTTGCGCCATGACTGACAGGTCGACTGGATGCAGCTACACCTCCTTTTATGGTGGTCATTGGCAATTCATGGGCGGGGATTTATGCTAATAGCTGATTACCGGGAGCGCGCTGTCACTTTACGATGGATTGGCATTCACGATCATACACACGTGTTTACGATCAGATCTGAGTTTCCCGCAGTGTTCATGAATCCGGAGTAGGTTTTTAGTAGCGTAGGCTTTTATGTGCAAATCTACGCACAAATTTACTAAAGTTTCATGAATGAGACCCAATGACCATAGACTTGTTCTTCAGCTGCACAAAATCAATTCTCTCTCATTTGGTTACTGTCACATTTTCCACAGCTTAACTCATTTATCAAATTGCACATAACACCAAAATATAGGATCTTATAGTGAGTAACTTCCAACATTACCTCTCAGTATTACTCAGGTTACATTATAACAAATCACAGTGTTTACTTATCTTCTTAAGTCACTTATTTACACAAAGATACAGGAAAACAGTTACACGGCACCAAAGAATATCTTCTTTAACCCTTCATGTATCTTCTGACTGGGTAACAAACAAAACAAACCCCTCTTGCATGTGTCATAGTACTTCTATTGCGCTGCGTATATTAGCTAGCTCATTAGCAGCAGGTCTGCTAGCCTAGCATGGCAGTGTACAGCTAAACATCCCTATTTCCACACAGTACTGCAAAACGACTCAACTCTAAACATTGCACATTATCACGAAGGATTCACAACGCTGTTATCCCTTATACTGGGGTACATGCTTCTAGTTTTGAGGAATATTAACCCACCTGTATGTAGAAACAAAGAGGCAGAAACTTTAGCGTGCGTTCAGCTTGACTGCAGGATTTATTCTGCAGCGCATGCCTCTAAAGGGTTTCAAGTTCCTCCCCAGCGCTATGCGCCATCTAGTGACATGTCTGAGTATTGCGCTAACAAATAGAGCACAATGAAATTGGCATTTTAATTACTATTTGAGAATTAATAACATAAAAAAATATATAGGGGTGACCATTTTTAAACCAAATGTCTATTTTTAACCATATTGAACTTATTTTAACCATGAATTAGACCTTGATCACATACTGAACTGCAGTCTCTATGACTTTTTAAACACTTTTTTCTACAATGTCTTTTGTAGATCGCTATGTTAAGATTGGTTCAGTTTGAGCTAGTACAGCCACTGTATTTGCAGTCAGTGCAGTTTTTGCGGACTTTACTAGTTTGACCGGAATTTTTTTTCAAAGCGAGGACAACAGAGCCAGCTCGGCGGGCCAGGTAAACAGCGCACATGGCGGATGGATTCCGGAGACCCGACCCACTTGCCTGTCTGGCGGATTTTTGAACAAGAGTATGACATTTTCATTGCGGCGGCACACTCTGACAAGCCTGCCCGCACTCGAGCATACATTCTCCTCAATCTGGCGGGATCGGAGGCCATTGAACGTGAAAGGTCTTTCGTGTATGCGGCTGAAGTGAGGGAGCCCGGCGAGGACGGACGGATCCTTGTTCCAGCAGAGTCTAAAGAGGATCCTGAATGCCTGAAGAGGAAATTTCAGGAGATATGCAACCCTCAGACTAATGTTACCATGGAAAGACACAAGTTCAACACACGAAATCAGAAAGCTGGTGAGACAACTGAATCATATGTCAGTGATTTAAGGATTAAAGCGAAAAGTTGTAACTTTGGAGAGCTTTATGAGGAACTCATCAGAGATCGCCTGGTCTGTGGTATTAACAATGATCATCTGAGAAAAGTCCTCATGGATCTGTCAGATCCATGAGGTGACTGAAGTGCATAACAAAACACTAGCTTCACCACAGCATTCAGCAACAAATGTGGATGCTGTCCAGTCGAGGTCAAAGCAAGAAATGAAAATGAAAAGCCAGTCAGGAAACAACACACAGGATATTGTTAACTGTTACAACTGTGGAGGTGGCCATGCAGCCAAGAAAGACAAATGCCCAGCTTTCGGTCAACAGTGTCATGCCTGTAAAAAATGGAATCACTTCAAAAAATGTTGCCAAATGTCCAAACAACAAACCTACAGCAGGCAAAGACCAAGAAGGGCCATTCATCAGCTAGAACCTGACCATGCTGATAGTGCTGATGACACTTTTTATGTTGATGGTGTTACAATAATGACTGTTAATTCAACTGATGCACAAATAGATAAAAATGAAGAAGCTTTTGTCTCTGTGCAAGTTAATGGCACTACAGTTGAAATGAAGGTAGACACAGGTGCTAAGTGTAACGTTTTGCCAGAACAGACGCTTGAGCAACTGAAGCTCGCAGAACAAGTAAAGGCATGCACTACATCTACGAACCTTGTTGCGTATGGTGGAAGCAAAATCAAAACTGTGGGTATGGTCAAGTTACAGTGCCACTTGGAAGGACAACCATACACACTACCATTCTACATTGTCAAAGAAGACGTTCTGCCACTGTTAGGGCTGCGTGCATGCAGACAGAAGGGACTTGTTTCATTCAGCAAAGATGTACACCAACTAAGCCCTACGGATGATGATTTTTCTCATCAGATTCAGACAGAATACAGTGATCTCTTCACAGATGAGCTTGGAAAGCTACCTGTAACCTATTCCATGACACTTGACCCGGATGTGAGACCTGTTGTTCGTCCTGCACATCGTATTCCTGTGGCTATGAAGGACAGAGTTAAGGCTGAGTTGGACAGGATTCAGGAACTTGGTGTCATCACTCCTGTCTCAGAGCCAACTGACTGGGTGTCATCTATGGTCCACCAACAAAAAAGACAAACAAGAAACCCGGATATGCATCAATCCCAGAGACCTGAACACTGCTTTAAAGAGGCCACATCACCCTATGCATACCGTGGAAGAGGTGGCCACATGCATGTCGAATGCAACTGTATTTTCAGTTTTAGATGCAAAGAACTCTTTCTGGCAGATTTCACTCGACTACAAATCTTCAATGCTGACCACTTTTAGCAATTCTTTTGGTCGTTACAGGTTTCTGAGAATGCCATTTGGACTTAACTCGGCAAGCGAAGTGTTCCAGCGCACCATGGAACAGATCTTTGATGGTTATCCCTGTGCCATCATAGTTGACGACATAATCGTTGGAGGTAAAAATGTGGAAGAACATGACACCAACTTGAGAAAAGTGCTGAACTGTACCAGAGAGGTAAACCTGAGGCTAAATCCTCTCAAATGCAGATTCCGGCTGAACCAGGTCAGCTATGTGGGCCATGTTTTCACAAGTGGAGGCCTCAAAGCAGACCCAACCAAAACAAAAGCAATCAGTGAAATGCCAGTTCCCGCATATGTCACAGGTTTGCAAAGGTTTCTGGGGATGGTTAACTACCTTGGAAAATTCATTCCAAACTTCAGTCAGCTGACAGCTCCACTACGACAACTCACACACAAAGACACTGAATGGACTTGGCATGAACAGCAGCAAAATGCTTTTGAAGAACTAAAGAAGCATATGTCCTGCCCGCCAGTCTTGTCCTACTATGATGTCAGCAAGCCTGTGACACTTACCTGTGATGCTTCTCAGTATGGACTTGGTGCAGCATGTTTGCAGGGAGACAAGCCTGTAGCCTATGCTTCACGCACACTAACCGACACAGAAACCAGGTATGCACAAATCGAAAAAGAACTGTTGGCGGTGGTTTTTGCATGTTCAAAATTCAATGATTACATCTACGGAAAGCCGGTGACCATTGAAACAGACCACCAGCCTCTGGTCACCATACTGAAAAAGCCTATCCATGCAGCACCAGCAAGACTGCAACGGATGATGTTAAGACTTCAAAAGTACAGCATCACTCTTGTATACAAGTGCGGAAAAGAAATGCACCTGGCTGACACTCTGTCTCGAGCTCCACAGTTCAACAACCTGATGAGGAGGACAACTTTGATGTGATGACAGTCAGCTACATATCCTCTTCTCGCCTTGAGGAGTTAAAGAGACACACAGCAGATGACACAACTCTCCAGACACTCGGCACGATCATCAGACATGAATGGCCGAGGAAACAACGCAATCTTCCACATGCCATTTGTCCTTATTTTCCTTTCAGAGATGAGCTTACTATCAAAGATGGAGTTATCATGAAAGGCCACAAGGCAGTCATTCCTGTGTCACTACAAAAGGAGTACATCAGCATCATGCACAGAGGACATCCTGGTGCTGAAGCTACTAGACGGAGAGCGAGAGGCATAGTTTTTTGGCCTACTATGTCAGACGACATAAACAAAGAGACTGAGTCATGTTCTGTGTGTAACAGTACAAAATCACATCAACAGAAAGAACCACTCCAGCTACATCCAGTTCCAGACTTGCCTTGGTCTATTGTGGCAACAGACATCTTTGAATGGCACAGTCAGCAGTACTTAGTGCTAGTGGACTCATATTCAGGCTGGTATGAGATCGACCTGCTTCGTGATGCAACCTCTGCAACAGTTATCACAAAACTTAAGAGACATTTTTCAGTTCATGGAGCACCACACACGCTCTTATCGGATAATGGTAGACAGTTCACAAGCCAGCGCTTTAAAGATTTTGCCACACAATGGGACTTCACTCATGTTACCAGCAGCCCAGAGTATCCCCAATCTAATGGGTTAGCTGAGAGAGCTGTTCACAGTGCCAAACATCTCATGGAGAAATCCCACAGAGACGGAACTGATGTTTTTCTCAATCTCCTAAATCTCAGAAATGTGCCACGTGATGCCAAGCTAGGTTCTCCTGCACAAAGACTAATGTCCAGGCAGACACGTAGCACTCTTCCAGTCTCAAGGAAGCTGCTTGAACCACATGTGTTTAAGCCACAGGAAGTAAAAGCACAGCTTACTTACAAGAGACTGTCGCAAAAGTTATGCTATGACAGATCAAGCCGACCACTTCAACCTTTGATGGAAGGACAGACTGTCAGGCTGCAAACCCCACAAGGGTACAACCGAACAGGCGTGGTGAAGGAGATTTGCAAGGAGCCCAGGTCCAACCTCATTCACACAGAAGGAAAGCTGTACAGGAGGAATCGTCGACACATCTTGCCTGTATCCGAGCCTGCCCCAGCACAGCTTAACCTCAGTGACACTGACCACCTGGATAGTGGACTTGGATCAAAAGACAACAATACTGGACAAAGACTTGAAACAATGGACACTGAACAGCTCCAGGATGAAATACCTGTAGCTAAGCTGCCTCCGAATACAACTGAAAATCTGTACAAGACACGCTCAGGTCGTGCTAGCAAACCAAATCCTAAGTACAGAGACTGAGTTCATTTGTCAGTTAAACATGTATAGCACATCGTTCAGATTAATTCTGAATTCTGGATGTGTGATGAGCTAACACTCAGATGTTTGAGTTTATGTTTAAAGTACATTTACTTTGTTATGGTCTCAATTTCATGCTGTTTTTTTGTGATTGACATTTATCTTGTTTTCATCTCAGCAGGGTGTTTATGAGTTTCATAATGTCATGATTTTCACCTTCATATGGCTGTCATTGGATCTTATCTGCTAAATGTTGGTAAAGACATAACCCCTGTTACATCTGCTGTTTAGTGAGTTAGTTTATTAAGCTTATGGAGCATGAGCTAAGGAAAGGGGATGTAGATCGCTATGTTAAGATTGGTTCAGTTTGAGCTAGTACAGCCACTGTATTTGCAGTCAGTAAAAGCTGCACATGCGTATACTCTAGGAGGCGTGGTCGGGGGTGTAAGGTATTCGCTATTACGATGTGTGTCTGCTTGCATCCTCGGTGCTACAGTTAATAAACTTGAGTTATGGTCAAACCTAAAGCTTATCGTCATTCCAGTAAGCTTCCAACATCTTTAATACCTGTATTGACATTTTTTTTTAACCCTTTACACTTACACTTGTGAAAGAAGCATCTGTAAAACAGTGGATCAGTTTTTTGGAGCGGCACAACCCCCCAAAAAAATTACTTGTTCACTGTCAGAGCCATTCCTTCCAATAAAATTTGGAAAGTTTGGAAAAGCTGCACAATTAAATTATTTTATCCTCATTCATGTTAGCCGCGCACTAAACAGGAAGTTAGCCAGCTCAGTCAGCAGAAGTCTGTAGTGTGCACACTCTATGGGCCACACAACATGGAAGATATGAGTATGTTCATACCCAGGAAGTCGAGCTGTTTTGGCTTCAAAACGCCACTGAGCAGTTTTCATAGGAATTCATTGGGCACTGCCTCCAATATTGTGTCCACATTTAACGTCCTTGGACATTTCCAATATGATGTCTTCAGCTTAAGCAATTTGTAATGCATTACATCAAGCTCATATTGTCACAATGTCATTTGCCATTTATCTGATAGAGATAGAAAAATATGGATGCACAAAATTCTTTCACAACTTCATGCTATCAATCAAACCATAACATAAAAAAGAACAGTGCTTTGTTACTTACCACTAACGTAAGTGCTGGTTCATAGGCTATCATTAGCAACCTGTGCTCCTACCCTGCACTGATAGTGGAGGAGCAGTACCAAGTGCTGCAACTTCGCTGCTGGACCTTAAAGTCATATGCCATCAAAGGGGGGAATGCAACACTGAAATACTACAAAATTCAGAACTGTCATTCACAAATCAGCAAAATAATGTCACCAAAGTGAGCTAGCTAGTTAGCTACTGAGACATCAGTAAACTGGTCACGATTGTTTTATGCTTGTTATAAAGAAAAGGACCAAACAGAGTTCTCATAACCCTCGATTTGAAGTGTGCCTCCGAAAAATCTCAGTTTGGAGGGCCATGTAGCCCTAACACTTCACACCAACCCTCCATCCCAATAAGACACACTTAGGGGTAGGCCTAAGTGGGTTACACCCCGCCTTTCCGAAACCCCACTGTTCCGAAAATAGACTTCCATTCTTCGTAATGGCGTGGTTTCCCATTTTTTCTAAAGACCTCGCTATTCCGAAAAGGCTATTGGGGAACCCCTGACCCTAACCCTATTGGGAAGTAATTGGAACTTGAAAGTCGGATTTGGAACAGCGGTGTTTCGGAGTGGGGGTGTTTCGGAATGGAGGGGTTTCGCAATGGAGGTGTTTCAGAATGGAAGGCCGTCCCCGCCTAAGTGGTAGGGGCAAGGGATGTATAGGAATTGGGCCTTATTAACCTAAGGAGTAAAGATTATTTCAAAAAGAGTAACGCCTAGCAGCCAATTTTGAGACAGGCGTCAATGTGTAAGCTTGTCCAATTAGCGACTTGGCTAGGCTAACAAACTACAGGTTCACTATCTAACTGCAACCCCATTAGACACCTGTTTTTCCCCTCTATTGAATAAAATGGTGTACAACAGTTAACAAAATGTAAGGTGACATAAACACAACAGCAGAGAGAAAACAAAGGTTTCCAAGCAATTGTGACTGACTGGCACTAGCCCAGGTGGCATATTAGCAGTTAGTTCGCCAGCTACAGGACTTCACTAACATTGCACTTATCCACCTTGTTCCTTGTCCACATGAAACTTTGTGCGAACTATAAGCAAGACTTCCATTAAGTCCCTGAAACCAGCATTTTCTTTGGTAACAGGACACTTATCCTTGTTCTTAGAGCGTATGGAGTATCATTCATTCATGAAGATTTTGGTTAGTCACTGTATTGAGTGAATACTACTGACAATATTATCATGGCTACGCCCACTTAGCTGATACCAATATACACCATTCAGCCTGACTAGATGTCAGGAAACGCTATGTAAAAATACAGTGGAGTAAAGATGTCCTGAGCAGAGAGTGACATCGCACTTCCTCTCTCTGTGTAGTTATTGAGATTCATTTTTTTGTTTTAGATAGCCGGTCTGGCCGTGCATGTTGGTGCAGGTGAACCCACTTTGGAAATGTTGAACAGTTTATCGACACAATGAGAAGGGTTGTGTGTGTTCTTATGCCACTTCTGGGGACAAACACCAGAGTCAGGACCGCATTTGTATGAAAATTCTTCTGGCTGACCTTCAACACTTCAAAAGTAGCCTGATTCTGTGGGAAGACCTTAGCCCTGGGCTATTAAGTATTTTTCATGCAAATGCAGTCTTAACTGACTGTGTTTGTCCCTAAAAGTGGCATAAGGCAGAACACATTCACACATTCGACGTGTCTTTACTGTCCACCTACTGGCACCTGCCTCTCAGTTTCTGAAGTGACCAGGCTTTTATACCTACTTTGCATCAGCATGTTTGCATGTTAATTTTAGCATTTAGCCTAAGTATAGCCTTGAAGAGCTGCTAACATGTCTGTAGACCAGGAGTTTTCGAAGTCTTATTCCATCAAGATAACAGAGAAAAATAAATGTACATTATGATAGATGTTATATTAAGCCAGCCCACAGTGTCTTTCCATACCGAGAACCCCCCAGACCATTCTATCTTCTGCTTTTAATTAGAAATGTCACAGTCGGAAAGCACAGGTGTGATATCACAAATACCTACATGGAAAATAGAAGCTGCACATTCTGCTGCCTTCTTTTGCAGCTTGTTTTCACAAGAAACAGGCCTATTTTGCTCAATAATCAGTAGAAAGCTGTGAAGAGTAATAAGTATGTCACTAGTTTGACAGAAATCTAACGTGCATGAAGGTTCTTCCAACATTCTGCAGTAGTTCATGGTTATGAATTACAAATATATGTATATGTACAGTTTGTCTTGACTCTCACTTTTACTTCACTTCATATAAATCAGTCCCAGTACATTTTTGACTGTCTTTTTCCTCCCGACTCATGTTCCACATCAAACTGGAGAACCTTCACTTTCCACTGTCCCCTCTGTCCCCAAGGAGGTCACAGTTTCTCTCGACTCAGACATGACAGATCACTGAGGTAACCTCTGTGTGTTTGAGCCTGACAGACCGTCACTAAAGTTTACTGTGGCGGCATAATGACACGAGTCTTCCTCCTCCTCCATCACCTACTGGCAGCAGCCAGGACTTCCTCTGGGAGAAGGAGAGAGCGGGATGACAGAGGAGTGATAATGATGTGAAAAAGTGCCCTGACCTTGGGATGATTGGGATCATCGTTGGGAGGGCCTCGTCTCCCGAGGCTACAGCTGGGGTAAATCTCACATCATATCTTTACTCAGCAAACTCACATCCTGTCAGACAGGGAACATGCTTCAGTGGGCTCAAAGGCAGCCATTGTTTTCCTTACAGGGAGTGACAAGGTGTATGAACTCTGCTGGGTGTTTTTATTACCACAGCAGGGAGCCTTAATATCACACCTCTGTGGTCTTCTTTCCTTTATAAATATGCATTTACTTAAGTTGTTGGCACAACAAGAGGAGATATTCCGCATTCTGATGCATTTTGGATGAGATAAAAGAAATTTTATGCAAAAAGAAATGGGCCAAACATGCCATAAAAAGTAGACAAAGCTGTGTTAAAGCTGATGGTACAAAAGGTACAATAAAACTATATACAAGGTCATGCTAAATAACATACATTAGAAGACAAAATAAATCAAATGTACGCGGGATAAGGTCAAAAATAGACACATTAAGCAGTTCAAATTTACAAATGGATCTTTTGCTCTCTGCCTCTGCCCTGATAATGTTTACAGCCTGGTGCAAACACAGGCTGAAAGGCATTTTTGGTTCTGCCAGAAGTTGGCTGCACTGCCAAGATTGGCAGACTACGTCCATGTTTTGTACAGTCTCTCTCTCTCTCTCTCTCTCACACACACACACACGCACACACACACACACACACACACACACACACACACACACACAGATTGTACCTCTACGTTGCTGTAGCCTTGTCAGTGCTACCGTGGGTAATCTCAGCAGGAATGACGCACACAGTTCTTGGTTTTGAACCCAGCTTTATTTGCTCACAAGCACTTAACATAAATCATATAACCAACAGGGTCCGATCACGTCTCTAATCGCCGCCTGCAGCTTCTCCCCGCTGCTCTCCTGTCCATCTCCCATCTGAGGTCCAGCACGCTACTGCATTTAAAGGGAGATTGTGATTAGCAAATCATTGCCAGCTTTGCCACTCGCTCACCTGGCGCTGTTCTCCTGAGCCCTCTCCACCTCTCTCTCTCCCGCAGCTGCACCTCGACCACGCCCACCTCCACATATGCATGCGCACGCCAACTTCTTTTATTGTTCAATCCAGAGTGCCGTGCCATGACATGACGTTGTCAGCTCATCCCACAAGAGCACTTGAACAAATGTGAGTTTAACATCTAATGTTTGAATGACCTCACCTTTCTTGGTAATCCTGTGCTTTAGCATGATATCTCCTCTTCCAGGCATATTAGAAGTCCATACGCACTCACACCAAATGGTTGAAACTGTTGTAAAATCTCAGCTGTGTATCGTGTCAGTGCAACAATGCAACTGGCTGATATAGCTCTGTGTTTAGCTGTGATAAAGCATAAAATTGGCTTTTGGGGGTAAAGGGCAGGATGTGTGTCATACATCGACCCTCTCTAGTGTTAAAGACTTTTCTATTGAAAAGGCTTTACGTGGTTGTCTCCTCTCTCTAATGATGATGACCTAGAAACGTCATATAAATGCGTGTGGATGTAGTGTTTTATGTGAGGGCAATATTAAATAGCATTCATTACTATTTTCTCCCTACCTAACTACACTCTCGAACCGAAGCACAGCGAAAAAGGTACTGTGTATCTACTCATGGGCGAGATGCTAGCTATCTATGCTAGCTAACATTACAGCTCAGCAGAGGAGGACTGCAGTCAGAGTAGGGACGTCCAAAATTATTGAGGTGCAGTGTAGATTTCTGTTTCTGAACAGGGATGTGCAATGCTCTGTACTCATCTGATAATAGGAAGTGGAGGAAAAATACTGTCTTCATATCCAAAATTGAGAAGAGGAAAACATGTAAGACTGATGTCAAGATCTCTTTGCTGGTGTAAAACCTCCATCAGGTGTAATGCACTATCCCAAAAATGCTTGTCTTGACCACAAATGGTGGACATACCACAGTGGACAGAGTATATGTGTTCGGAAGTGATTCTCAAACCTTTCCTCAGTGCTTCCACACTTCCACTCTCAATCAACCACCAACACTGGTTTCTCCCCTCATCTCTCCCTACATCACCCTCCATTTCTCGTAGAGGTAATGAATGGAGGAGCTGTGAAGGCCATGGTGGGTTTGAGAGGAGGCGCCTGGGCAGCCCCCAAAGGTCCACCAGGATCACAGGAGTCATTACCCACTGTCAGTATCGATTAGCTGGCTGCTGCTACTCCCAAATCACTGGGTGGTCTCAGAATTTCATTACCAGCTCCGTCTGGCCCCATCTCTCTGCATACAGACTGTGTGTATGTATGTATGTGTATACGTGACATATAAATATATATACTTATATATACTTCATATGTGCACAGTGTATGTAGTAGGTATACTTAATGAGATGTGTTCTAGTTCGATCTCCCTCTCCCAGGAGCACAATTTACTTGTCTCTCTCTATGGTCAAAACCTTCCAGTGCTGCAGCCTCAACACAAGGTGAAGCTGGATGCAGTGACGGAGCATATATTACTGTACAACATGTGACACAGCTTTTTTCTGTAATGTACTCTGTGACAGCTGCACTGAATCACATCTACTGAATTGATTATTTCTGTAAGTGTGTGCTTATGGACCCAGTCACTGCCTGTATACTGCAATTTGGCCTATACATAAAGTCATCTAACAAATGCATCAGACGGTGTTTAAAGGGTCATTTCACACAAAGTACAAAAACGTCATACCACTTTTTTGAGTTACACCTCTGTGTAAGCACAATGCATGCAATTATTCATTGTTCTGGAGGTTTTTCTTTATTTGAGCCTTTCTTTGCAGCAAATTGTTTCCGGAATACTGTTGTAGGTAACAAGCAAAGTAGACCATAACAAACTCACCCCTAAATTCCACCAGATCTGCGTTCAGTCCGGCTCCGCTCCGTCACGGCTCAGTCACGGCAGCAGAGCTGATAGGTTTCACACTAGTCTGTATGTTCCACTGGCCCCACTGCGTTGCGTAATCTGCTCCATTGCAGCTCCGGCAGTCCAGACCCTTTCAGAGCAGATACGCAGGGCTTCTATTTCTGCTGGATGCCGGAACACAGCACAACAATTCAGCCGAATTCAGCACAGAGCAGACAGGAAGTCACACACTGAAACAGCAACATTACATCTGGTTAATTTTCATAATAAAACACTCCATGTTGATGCCAGCACAAAAATCTCAAAAAGCAGACAAATCCAAGCACTTATTCTAATCCTTCAGTTGGGAACACTTCTTGTTGTTGTGTTTATGACACATACCTATAACTGCGGTCGCGCGTGATTATGTAATTATCGCCGTAACTCCTCGGTTGCATGACTCCAGCTCAAAACGCAGCCGGTGGGGGTTGCTGGAGGATGGAGCACAGCGCAAAACTGCACCAGAGACGTTGCATCCAGTGGAATTCTAGAGTTAGAATGAAGACAAATTTTCTCTGGTGTAAAAAGTGGATTTGGCTGTGCGTTAGACCTCACCATCACCAAGAACCCCTCATTTGCTCAACAGTAACATGACAATGTACAGTCACATTATACTGATGCCAAGATATTCACAAACACATCACATTGTGTACAGTCACATCTTAGGTCAGCCAATGTTAGCAAAGTGCTAGCTAGCTGGCTAGCTAATGTATAACAGTCGGCACCATGGTCTTTGTCATGGTCACCATGGAGTTTGTAGAATATGTGAAAAACGCATGAGACTGGGATGGAAACAACTGCGCTCCCCCCTCCCCTCCCTGTTTCGACTCTGTAGCTCCACCCCGTCTTTTGTCTGAATTCTCGTGGACGTGCGTGACTGTGGCGCTTGGAATATTCACGTCGGAACTTTTCTGTCATACACTTGCCATGGCGGAATTACAGGTAAGAAAGTACTTTACCTTTCTCTCATGAACAAATTGAACGTATGAACAAACAAACATTACTTTTGCATTGTTTAGAAGAGCGATAGAGACCGACAACAATTATTTCTTGCTAACGTCTCAGCATGACATAGCCTACATGTCTGGCACTAATAAAGCCACGATATTTGTCATACTGACGTGATACTTATACAGCATAATCTAATGACAACAGCAACACTTATATATCACGGGAAAGAGGTGTGAATGCTAAGAATAATAAAACAACGTATAACGCTAAAGTAAACAATTACCCCCACATGCACGGACTATCGGAGACAACCACTTTATTCAGACACTTCTTTCTTTTCACCGTAACCTGAAAATAAATAATAACTGTCACATCCATATTTATACGGCACACGTCCTCTGTATGTCGTGTATATATAACGGTATTGACAATACATTTGACGTTGACTTTGGCTCTGACTTGCTTGTAGCTGTCGCGAGCCTTTGGCTACGGTTAGCATAAAGCTAATCAACTCACAACATTACTTGTCAATTGTGACCACAAACCGCCTGCTTTATTAGATTCATGGTCATTTCAACTACACAGCCAATTACAACCACACATTTAGATTATCAGCTACGTAAAACTTACATTGGAGGCTCACCTGTCCAGGAGAAGAACAGCAAGCTCAGTATCCAACTTCAGCCCGATGCTATCGCTAAGCTCTCTCCACCTCGGATGTGCTTGTCCAATGTTTACACGCGATTTATTCCGTCTATTGTCACTCTCCCTTTTAGACTCTCGTTTCTCTACATCGGTCATCCTTTTTTTGGCTTGCTTAGCCGTGTACGCTTTTGTTGGTAATGCCGGGATAGCGGCTTTTCCTGCCGGGACGTCCGCCATTGCACCTTCACCACAGACGGAAGGTGAACGCGCATCGACTTTGGTCGAGCAACCAATAGGAATGCCCAAAACAGCTTGCTCTGTAAAATGAACTGTGATTGGCTGAACACTGCCGTCATGGCACTGATTTTTTAAAGCCTGAATACAGAGCCAAGAGGAGACGCAGAAGTCCAGTGTTCTGTCATAACACTATGAATTACAATATGCTGAAAGGTTATTATTGATTTTTGACCAAATGATGTCAGAAATAACTTACACACTCCAGCTTTAATGCAGAGTACTTTATTAATCCCAAGGATGGGAAAAGAAGCTTGTGGATGGCTAACAAGAGCACCTAATTGAGGTGTAAATGGCCAAGAGACATTTAATCAAATGTTAGAATTACTCTGTTTCTCTCTCTCTCTCTCTCTCTCTGTGTGTATATATATATATATATATATATAGATACATTAGGGATGCATGATATTGGATTTTTTGCCGATATCTGATATACCGATATTTTACAACACATTTGGCCGATAACCGATATCGATACCGATAGAAAGTTTTCATCTATCCATTGTGCCGTGAGGCTCAGCATGCTAACAGGGCTAACACTTGACGACCAGATGTCTGTGGTAAACCTCACCGAAGAGACATCGGCAATGAGCTTCCAAATGACCGCTTGCAACTCAGGTAAGGCTACATCAGAAACATAGCTCCGACTGGGGACCGTGTAGCGAGGCTCAATGTAGTTCAGTAATATGCGGAATCCGACGTCTTCAGTGAATGAAAACAGCTAGCTGTCAAGAGCAATACACTCCATCAGTTTCTGAGTGATGCCTTTTACCCTCGGGCGGTTGTAATTCTTGGCTTCATCCAAGGACTGTAGAAGAGGCAGCTGGTGAGTTTTTCTCCCGCCGGTTACCTGTTGTTTCCCCGTGTCCTTGTTTGTTGTCACAAACTCGTGGTAACATTCTGGATGACGGTTCTTCAAATGGACAATTAAATATGTGGCGTTGGCTCCTCCTCGCATCACCGACGCTCAACAATCATTGCAAATACAAACTTTGCTATCTGTTTCTGACGCCTTAAAAAACTTCCACACCGCTGACATTTTAAACTTCTCCCTCACTCTGCTACAGGTTGACGTAGGTGATGTGTCACATCGCGCTGCGCATGTAGTCCTCACGCTGTCGGGCATTTAATATGATTTAATCAAGGGAGCAGCAGTCTATTTATTTATCAGCTTATTATATATATATGTACATATATATATATATATATATATATATATATATATATATATATATATTATATACACTATTTTGAAGTGATAGTTCAGGTCATTGATGTGGGGTTGTATGAGGTACTTATCCCTAGTCAGTGTATTACCTGCAGTAGATGACTGTCAAGTCTCCCTTCTGAGTTCTATCAATTCCACAAAACCCACCACAGCTGAGCTACTGAACCACTGCAGACACCTAATCAGAGGAGATGGTGGACTCAAGTGAAGCTTTGCCCAGCTGAGGTAGTCCCCACAGTATCTCAGACACACAGCCAGTATTACAGCAGTCAGCAATAAATAAGCCAGCGTAGAGCTCTTTTGCGAAGTTTCTCATTTCTGATAGATCTATTGTTATACCCCCATGTGAAAGCTTGAGATACCAATGCATGATGCTGGTCTAACCACTAGGAGTGATTTGGGGTCAAGTGTCTTGCCGAGGGACACAACAACCGCTCTCCCTATGATCAGTGGATGACCCAATCTACCTTCTGAGCCACAGCCAACTGTACGCTGTAAAAGGTTTGGCCAAGATTTACTTTAAAAAATGATGGCAACAAAGTGACAATTAATATAGTTGAATAGATTTGAATTACTACACATCTGAGTAAGAACTATTGAATCATTTAACTACAAAAACAAAAACAAAAATTGGAATAAAAGCAACAGTTAAAATGTGTTGGACTTGCTAAATGATTACTTATGTAGCCCAAAAATATTAAGTACATCCAAATCAGTCAAGTAATTTAGAATTACAAAGTATCTGGATAAAAACTGATTTATGTATATTCACTAAACTGTGAAATTGATTTACATTGAACACATTTACACTACTATTCTTTTTTAACTGTACCTTAATACATTTTTAAAAAATTAAGCATTAATGAGTGTCACAGGACTTAAAATCTATTGGATAATATTGAATGTCACTTTGTTGCCATAACTTTTCTGTCTATTTCACTCAAAACCATACCTTTTTGGTGCCAAAGTTTGATTACATTTTGTCAACAAATCAACATGCGCAAGAAGATCAGCAGATTAACATTTGTTTGTGTTACTTTGTCTAAACATGCTTATCCAACATCTTTCAAGTGCAAAATGCCAAAATACAACAATAAAGTGGGGAGGGCTATAAGAAAACAAAGGCACAAACTGTACGTGTAAAACAGGGATACACTGTATACTTGCAAACTATTTGTCATGTTGTTAAAGGTTAAGTCTTTGGAGTGACGATGGGTACTCAGTGATCAATTTAAAATATGAATCTGTACGTTCTAATGCAATTCAAGATATTGTACTGGACTATGCTCTGAAGTGTATTCTAACCCACATGCATGTAAATATGGAGTACAATGAAACATCTTCCACTATAATGCAGTTCAGTACAGCCCCACTTTGAACTGTGACGTCAATGACAAACATATAATTCAATGTACACATTTCCAACACTGTCAACAAAAACTAACATTATAAACTTTAAAGAATCTAATAAATTGGCCGTTTGGTGTATACAATCTATAACTCTTGGTCAGTCTTTTTGCAGAGAGAATCACAGCACATCAAGTAGATTGAAGTAATAAGTGAATGTTTACTTTTTATTTCATCATTAAGTAAGGGTAGTTTGACTTGAGTATTGTTTTGGCTACTCTAACCATTTGTGTTAGTCCAAAATTAAAAAGTGTGGCTGGCTGTATGCAAACAATTTCTCTTTCTACACAGAGGGGACACAATCTTGAATCCAAAATAATACAGGGTTTCTGCAGGTTTGTACAAGTCAAATTTAAGACTTTTTAAGACCTTTTTAAGACCATTTTGAACTTTTACTTTTTGAAAAGTAAGGAAAAATGCAATCCCAGATTTACTTTAAAAAATAACCACATTTATTGCCATTAACAGAGCAACTCAAACTCACATACGTCCCCTCACATCAAACTGGAGGAGAGGGGGTACAACTTTTTACATCAAAATCTGATGGTAACATCACCAGTGGAAAGGAATGTCGAAACAGAGAAAGACATCCTAGAAATGCCTAACATCAAAATTCGGTGGCCAATCACATAAGCTGTGTGAAACGTGTCGTGTGTGTTCACTCAGTCTGGCTTTGTGCAGTTTAAAACACAGTAATCATCTGCTCATCCTACTTGTTTACTTTAACTTTTAATCCAGTGATGAGGACAAACATTCACTAGTAGGACCATCATGCCTGTAGCATAACAACATAGCAGCTTCATCTTTCATCAATCTGAGGGTTCCCAACACATCAAACACACAGACCAAGTAAATGCTATCAATTAGCAAGCATTATGCATCATCATGCTTGCTAATTGATAACATTTACTTACTTTCACCTGTTGCAGTAAATCCTATGCTGTGGCATGCCCCATGAACTGGGATCCCAGGTACTTGGAGTGCCTGCTCCCCATCCCAGAAATGAATGTGCAGATCCAGTTGCTTTCTTTTGTTTGTTTTGTTCAGGCTTTCGTCAAACATGAGCACGAACGGCCCAGTTACTTTGGAGAGGAGCTCTCGCTTGATGAACGCAGCAAGACCAAATTGCGTGACGTAGGCAGTCTTGTCTTTTCCACAGCTGAATGTTTTGGCTATGTTTGAGTCCGTGAACATAGCTTGGAAAAGTTCACCGATGTCGTTGTTGCTTTGGTAGGATTGATGTTTGGCAACGGTGTTTAAAATCCAAAGTACCTCCACTTTCAACGTTGGAGTTGAGCTGAAGATAGTTTGAATGTCGCCTGACTCTGAGGCGGCAGAGGCGGCGCAGAGTTCGGGTTGAGCAGGATGAACTCGGGCCGGGAAGTGATGACAAAGGCGTACAAAAGTAAGAGATAGCGTGACTTCGCTGAAGACTTTTAGACGCTAACTTGTGTTTTTCTGATTTTGAGTGCGACTCCAGCGCTTTCACACCAAGTGTGCCCAATTTGAGGTTTCTCTTACAGAGCGTACACTGTGCTTCAAATTCATTATCAGGTACGGCTTTCAGCCAACTGAATGCTGGTCGTAAGAGCCAACACTTATTAAATTTACATTTTCCCATGGTTGTAGCATGTGCCGAAGTTGAAATCTTTCCGGAACTGGCGAAGTGTGTGGCGATAAATTCTGACCGGGCTGTTGGCAAAATGCCACTTACGTTCCTGGATACTTCAGAACGAAGTACAACACACGGAACTAACTGTGAATCCCACCAAAAAAAAGGCGAAAGCAGAAGCAGTAAATGAAAGTACATATTTAAGACCTGACTAAATGTAATTTAAGACCTATATGCAAAATATGGACGTATTTAAGACTTTTTAAGGCTTAAAATTGAGATTGTCAAATTTTTGACTTTTAAAAGGCCCCGCGGAAACCCTCTAATAAGTAAGTAAGTATATCTTTTTTCCCCCTCTTCTTATGAACCTTATGGATCTTATGGAGCAGGAAAAAAACATTTTAATGTCAGTTGAAGTTTAAGCAGCAATCAGTGCAGTATGTCCAATTTATGTAGTAGAAGGCCACATTTATGGAGCAAGATCTGGGACCAAATTTTTAAACCATGCGTACACACGAAAAATGTACTTACACAGGTTTCCAAATGTATAAAACTCCACAGAGGGAGAGAATGTGCGTACTGGTGTAGATCTTAAACACCATGTGTACCATGCTGTATGTCTTTTCAGTCTGATTATTGTGATGTTGTGAGTTGGCAAAAATGATAAGAAAAGTGTGAATTAGGGTGCCATTTTATTTAGAGCTGTTTTTTTTCCACAAAATTGTGTTAGGATACAATTATAGTTTAAAAAACCTCCACTATGATCACACAGTGATGCATGGGTTGTTACCCTTGTTTTTACTGTCTTCTGTAAATATGTTTGTCAGTATGCATTATCATAATGATAATGTAAATAAACAAATAAATACATGATCTTTATAGACGTAAATAAAGATGTTTTCCTGTATAAATGGGGAGTAAGAATCCTTCAGGTATAACCGGCATAAGTATGTAGCCATGCATAATGGCCATGCCACATGATACAAAAGCTGCTTTGGTGTTGCAAGAGGACATTGCCAATGCGCAATTTAGGCTAGAGCGAGTTTCAGGGACTGTACTGATGTTCTAGCCCATGATGATAGCCACTCATCAAGTGGAGGGAGCGCGGGGATCCCCTCTCCTAGCTCGTTCACTCTCATTGTTCGCAGAGATGCGCTTCTTGGCCTCTCGCTTTAAATCAGACCACTTTTTTTTAACTCCTCCTGTGGTTCTGAACTCGTGGTGTTCACCCTTTTTGTCACTTTCTGCCGTTTCACTTGCTTCATTTTGTCGCTAAAGCCAGAACTAAAGCCCCCAAGTAATACTCTTTTTCGTCTGTCAGTTTGATCAATCATTACATCAAGTTCACGGTCTGTGAAATTACGCTTCAACTGCTTCATTGCATCTGACATTTATCCTCAACCCTAAACTAAATTCTGACCCTTTATATGAAAACCAGGTAATTGGGGGTGTGTTTAGAATTGTGGGGGATGGTCAGATGGCTTGTGCTCGTGCGTAAAATTTCAGGGTGATTGAGACGTATGAGGAAAAGACACGTTTTATAAATCTGACGAAAATACTGCGTATGCATGTTTCCTGTTTTGCGCATACACTGATTTCTACACCTGAATATACACAGAGTCTTATACATTTGGCCCCTGGTGTGATATATTTGTGCAAACCATATAGATATCACTGTAACAGCACCCTGAATAGTGAATTGGTTAGGTAGAAGATTAGGATTTAAGGCTCCAGGGTGTTGTAACACTTATCTGTTCTTGTAATGGCTGCTGCATGCTGAATCCTCTCACTGTTGAATGAGGACACCTACTGGCACTCAATTCACCTGTTACTTTTCCCTCACATCTCACTGCTTCCTTGCCTTCACTTATAACATCTCTCATCTCCATCTTCTTGGTGCATCTCTCCTGCACTCGTATTGTCTTCTTCAAAGCTTTACGTCACTGGAGGTCACAGTCAATGGAGAGGATTTAGCATCAGGGCCTTGAGTACCTTTCTGTCCCTCTGCCTCTCTGCTTGAGTCTAGGAAAATGATGATAGATGATTAGATAATGCATCTCAGATTGTTTAATCCCTGCTTCAGGCACGTCCAGGTCCGTGGGTTATGAAACAATGGGCCCCTGTGCACATGTAATAGTCCTTCCCTTCTGTCACTTTGCATCTCTATAATTTAGCATCTTTTTGTAGTCATTTTGTGTCTCTTTGTAGCAGTGTTAATTTATTTAAATGACTCACATTTTAGTTATTTTTATCCTTCATAGTTTTAGTCCAGTTTTAGTCGAGGAAAATCATTTCCTCCCTTTAGTCAAATTTGAGTCAAAATGTGTTATCTCTTTAAACCAATACAATTTGGCTAATAAGCCTCTGTGTTATCAGCAGCTCCATGTTGGCAGAATTATTTTTAAACATGCCATACAGCCTGTTGTGTAGGTTGGAATTATTACCATTAAAATCACACTAGTGCTGAAATAATTAGTCAGTTTATTTGCCTACCTGGCCTTAGAGCTAAGAAATCATCATAACTTCAAAATAAATTGCTGTGTAATCCTAGAAACAACAGTTTGACAAGAGAGCAATACCATGTCCAGGGCTGCCATTAAGCTTTTACTGGTGAGTGAAAACGAATGGAGCAGAGTTAGGACTTGTTTTTCAAATACATAAATTCACTCACAGGTTACAAACCAGCGGTCACCAACCTTTCTGAGACTGAGAGCTACCTCAAGGAGAGAGAGTTATATGAAGGTTATCAGTGCTGTATCGTAGGCAACTGGACTATACTGGACTATATACTGTATATATATATACTGTATATATATTAAAATGCTTTGTATTTTAATGAAGTTTTACTATAGCCTCCGTGTGCTGCACAGCTGTTATATGAAGAAATAAAAAAAAACATTCACAAATTTTGGGACTGGATGATTTGGTTGGCAAGTACTATTGAAAGACTCATGTAACAAAAAAAGTTTTGAACAAATTATCAGGACATCCTTACTTTTAAGTGAACCCTGCGCACTTTTCAAGGAGAAATGTTACACTTAACAACGTCACTTCACTTCTGGCCCATGGCCTCCTGATCTTTATACCCCCTGGGTTTGAACCTGGTAGGCCTGTTCAAAAATCCATCTATACCCAGATTTGTGTGTATGTTTGTGTGTGAGTGTGTGTTTGTGTGTGTGTGTGTGTGTGCGTGTGTGTGTGTGTGTGTATGTGTGTGTGTCTGTGTGTGTGTGTGTGTGTGTGTGTGTGTGTGTGTGTGTGTAGACCGCTGAGGGAGGGTGGTCATGGGCTTGTTGCATGCATTTCTTCTCTCTGTCAAGACACAAAAGCATGTACAATGGTGATTGCAGCACCAGTGAAAGCCGTTCATTCTTCTGCACTCTGGCCGCTCTCTGTGCCAATAAGTATCTCCTTCATCACATGGATGATTATTTCGCTACCTGAAAATGGCATCTCATTTGTTAAAATACCTGATTTATAATCCAATTGTGCAGGATACTCACACCAGTACTTTGCATAATGTTTAAAATCAACTCAGTTGAAGCAGTGGTCTTTTATTTCTTCTAGTCAAAACCTTCAATTTTCAGATTCTCAGTTATTTACGTGGGCAGAAATTACAATTTCTTTCATTTAAGCTGTCTCAGCATGCTTCACTCAGCATTACACTCAGAAGGCTCCCTGATGGGACATCAATTAGTTTTCAGTGTTAACAATTCAAGCCAAAACTAAAAATCCAACACAGATACACAAGACTCTTGGTTTCTGTCATTTTTATCAAATATTCTATGAGAAACTCAGCAGTTTTTTAAGGCTGCTATAAAGTGATGTTCATGACGCCACAATGACCCTGACACTCGATGCATTCCAGTGGAAAGTAGATCAACAGAGAGCATCACACCCTTAAAGCTCCTTTACATCAAGAGGAAAAGACTGTGGTTTGACTAACAGCCTTACTGCTGGGACAAGTTGTAACCCAGGTGTGTGCTTTGCTCACAGAGTCATATGCAATACTGGGGGCCAGCTGCAGCCAAAAGTGGTCCTGCAGATGAGGTGTGACTGAGGTGCACACAGGGAGTTCAGGTTGTTCAGATGTTGGTTTAAAGCTAATGACTGGTGTATGGGGAGATGGGGACAGCGTGACCATCCTGTCGGTACAGGACATTCCAGTTCACTGGGACAGTTTCCTTTAAAACTGATGTGTGATACCTGCAGACACAGTAGGATGTGGTGCTATGCTGCACAGCATGAGCTGATATCACCATGTTGGTGTAGTTCTTTGAACATCATAAATAATGTTTCTCCAGGATCATCACGGCAACTGACAAATCATCTTGTGATGTCATAGCTTAGCGACTCTAGTAAGTCTAACCTAACCAATTACTTTTGTTTATAATTATGATGTTCAACACCAACACCGCAATATCAGATGCATCATGCTGCATCATCATTCTCAATCAATCAATCAATATTTTGTATAGCGCTAAATTCACAACAAAAGTCATCTCATGACACTTTCCAAATTGAGCAGGTCTAGACATACTCTTTAATTAATTTATTAACAGGGATACAACATTTCCCCCATGAGCAACACTTGACGACAGTGGCGAGAAAAAACTGCCTTTAACCAGGCAAAAATCTCGGAGCAGAACTGGACTCGATTGTGGGCGACATAAAAACATTTCTTGAAAAACATAGCGTATTGCGTATTACTCACTGAAAAGACATTACTAATCGCTCAACAGCAGAAGTAGTAACATCTTTTTATATTACTTCCAATTACCTAGCTCACAAAACGTGCCTTCTAACAGCACCATGGCCTCTAAGACTACAAATCAATTTTTTTTTTTCCTTAAAACATGAAGAAAAAGAAAAAGCAATACTAACATACCAGTCTGTTCCGTCTTTGAATCAAGCATGTCTTGTAGCACTGCACTTTGTGTTTGGCCTCGCAGAGATAACTAGTTAGGTGTTAGGGGTGCCACGAATCTCAATACAATATGGAACCGTACGATACGCCATCCATGGTTCAGTAAGCACTTGTGGTTTGTGGATTCTTTCGTTGAAATTTTGTCCTGTAGTGAGAGTGGGTTTGTGTGTAACTGGAGAATACCCCTGGCCAATTAACGTTAGTATTCAAATGACTGAATGACACTGGAGGTGGAGCTGAGTAGCGCAAGCAAGCACTGTCTTCTTTCTAATCTTCGGTGTGGGGACATTTTGGTTTTAGTGTCCAATACAACGATGAGGGAACAAACATAGTGGACAGAATGTCTGCAAGCACGGCTTAACCCTAACCCTGTAACATAAAATAGTTGGTAAAAACTTGTTCTGAACGTAAAAACTAGTGAAAACAACTGATAAACATATTTACATTCTCTGTGCATATTTTTCTTCACACATTCAATAGGTTAAACCCACATTTACATGGCAAACAACAAAAATATGTTGGCGGGATTTCCTGGCCGAACTCACCCTCAGCCATTGTAAACATTACTGTGAGGGGAAGAAGGGAGGGGCTACAGAAGCCTGGAGGACTACGGGAGCTCAGGAGGAACAAACAGAAAGCAAAGTGCAGAAAAATGCCCTCTCACAGGTAAAAGGAAAATAAAACTATTTAAATAAGATAAAATTCACAAACCAAATACAACATAAATATAATAAATAATAAAGGTACATTTTTAACTCTGTTACACCCACCCCCACTGAATTTTATCGAATTAGAGCACACACAATGCAGCATACACAAAAGAGACCGCCACAACACAAGAAATCACAAGGGGCCAGCACAAAGAAATCCAACACTAATGTATCCCATAAGGATGAAGTGGTATGAAAGCAGCGCTTATCCCTCAATCCAGCAACTGGCAACAGGGTGCCTTCTACACCCCACTAGACCCCATTAACATAGCATAGTACAGGCTCACAATAGGAGGGGGGGATGAACCACCACAGAAACACAAAAATGACAGTAAAGGCTACCTGAGTAAAGTCTTACTCAGTAAATGCCTGGAACATGGATCTACATACAGCTTTGACATTGAACTTATCCTGAGTCACATCTTGCCTGGACATGGTTTGTATCAGTCTGTTCACAGGCTTAACCAGACGACCAAATCTTGACCTGACGTGGGTGTGTGCGTCAGAGAGGTCAGAGCGAATGGGTGAGGTCTGATCAAATGTGAGGCAAGTATCTGGGTTAATATCTGTCTGAGTCACGTTGTCAGAAGCAGGGTCTGGGTCTCACATGAGGTACAATGTTCACAGCAGTCAAAAGTCTAGAGTCACAGGTCACAGACTGATCAGCCACATGGCTCTCAGGTGAGATTGAGGCCTCTTGGAGATCATGGGTCACAGTAGTCACGTCACCATCGCTTCTCTCAGATCATCGGCGAGAGATGCCACATACTTATCATAGCTTGTCACAACAGAGTCATGGAGGACAGAGCGGAAGAGAACATCAACAGGAAGGCGGGGGACACGACCAAACATTAGGTAAAAAGGAGGGAAGCCTGTCGTCTCATGAACCGCGCAGTTATACATGAATGTCAGAGTCTGCAATCATCTAGGCCAGTCAGCTTTTTCTTCAGGAGACAACGCACAGATCATGCCACCCAAGGTCCGGTTAAACCGTTCCACGCTCCCGTTACCCATTGGATGGTAGGGGGTCGTGTGAGACTTCCTGACACCCGAGACCTTGAGGAGCTCACTAATCAGGTGACTCTCAAAGTTAGCACCTTGGTCGCTATGGATCCTTTCTGGGAACCCAAAGACACAAAAGTACCGGTCCCAGAGAACCCTTGCCACCTGCTTAGCCGTCTGGTCTTTGCATGGAAACAGCTGAGCCATCCGGGTAAAATGGTCAGTAACCACCAAAACGTCAATAGATCTATTTCTGGAGTCCTCGGCTGGCCAGAAGTCTATGCAGACTTTAAGCTGAGACTCCTGAACTGACCCTGGTGTCCAGCTCCGTCATGAACACCTTGCAGAACCTCAGGCTTAAGCGCGTCAGGAACAACATATTGAAAGCGCCTTCCCCTGGTTTTCAGGTCCTTTGAGATCCTATACAGCACGCCATTAATCACAGTGAGCCTATCCCAGTGTTTCAAATATCTTGTGACAGAGACTGATTCATTAAACCTCTCTCTCCTCCTCCTCCTGTGCCTCTCAACATAGACCAAGACACAAGAGAGAGTCCTATCCTCCAACTGTTTATCACCAAGCTCTTTTTCAGTGTAAGCAGGCAAGGTGTCTAGGCCGGGTGGAATCAACTGAGGTAGGTACTGCAAGACATCAACAGCACGGGCCCTCGAGCCAGCATCCCACTCAATGTGAGACTGCAAGACAGCAGACACATCCTCTGATGCAATACACTGAATGTGCATGGCAAGTGGGCTGCATGGGGACTGGGCAGCTTTGCTTGGTGGGGAGGGTTTCACACAACCACTAGATGACCTGAAGGCGTCCTGGACCAACACACTTGACATTTCTATGGCTGCAGAAAGGAGACCTGCATAGGGTTCAGCAAGCAGCCTGCAACCAACACTCTCTTTAACAAACGGCACACGGCTCAAGGCGTCAGCAACATTGTTCTGGTGGCCCGGTACATATTTAATGTCAAAGTCATAGCTCGCCAATTTAGCCACCCACCGTTGCTCACAACAGTCCAGTTTTGGCTTTGTCAGTATGTGAGTCAATGGTGTGAGTCTGTCCAGACTGTGAACTTGTGGCCCTTTAACCAGTGACTGAAATTGTCACAGATTGACCATTTCAAAGCCAGAAACTCTAAGAGATGAGCTGGATAATTTTTCTGAGACTGAGACAATGACTTGCTGGCGAAAGCTATTGGTCTGGCACGTGTTTCACCTTCCTGAATTTGTGACAACACAGCGCCTATGCCATCCAGGGACGCATCAGTTGACAACAGAAAGGGGCGTGTGAAGTCAGGGTGGGCCAGGACAACACTGTGAATTAATGAGGATTTCAGTTTCTCAAATGCCTGTTCCTGTTCTAGTGTCCAGTCAGAAGAGTGCAACTTCCTGCATGACATTTTGGTCTTGTGTTTCTTTCATCTCATTTTCACACCCTTCAGCAGGTTAAAGAGTGGCTTTGCAATGGCAGAATATCCCGGCACAAAATGTTGGTAGTAATTTACCATCCCCAAAAATGATCTTACCCGCTTCTGGGATGGGGTCACACCATCAGGTTCCATTAGGTCAGCACTTGTCATGTTTGTGATGCTCTCAACTTTGCTCGGGTCTGTTGAAACACCCTTCACATCTATTATGTGGCTTAGAAACTTGACAGATTTTCTGAGGAAAAAACACTTCTTAGGGGCCAACTTTAAGTTATGGCTGCGCAGCCTATCAAAAACCATCTCTAGGCGCTGCAAAGCAACAGACTTAGATAATTTTGGTCCCCAAAAATACTGGTCATCATGCGCATGAAACTACCGGGACTGTTGCAGAGACCCTGTGGAAGACGATTGTATTCATATAAACCCATAGGAGTAGTAAAGGCAGAATACTTTCTATCATCTTCATGTAGTGGCATGTTATAAAAACCTGAAGTCAAATCCATAGTACTGAAGAGGCAGTTGCCCCCCAGAGCAGCCAAACAATCCGCTTGGTGGGGAAGGGGATGAGCATCCTTCAGGGTCCTCTTATTTAACCAGCGAAAGTCTGTACAGATGCGGAGGTCTCCATTTTTTTTCCACACCAGTACCAGTGGCGATGCATACTCACTGGTTGATTTTCTGATGATTTCTCTTTCCTCCATCTCGCTCAGTACTTGACGCAGCTTCTGGTACTGGCTAGGGGGCACTCTCCTGTATGGGAGCCTGAATGGCCTGTTGTCAGACAGGTGAATGCGGTGTACAAAGCCCTTTGCTTCCCCACAGTCCAATTGATGGCGTGAAAAAACATCTTCATACTGTAAAACAAGGTGAGTCAGTCTCCTCTTACAGTCTTCAGACACCTCACATGACTCAATGTCAATGTTGCACAGTCCAACCGACCTGAGTTTGTCTTTCACAGAGTTCACATCAGCAGTAGGTGGCACATCTGATTGGGTGCAACTGAGCAGGGGAGTTCCTGAGGGCTGGGCAACATCCATGTCTTCAAGGGCCACACAGGAATAAACATCAGCCAGCTTAGCATTGCGTCTCAATAGCACAGGCCTGTCAGAGGTGTTAATCAGCTTTAAAGGGACCCACCTATCTCCCCACAGCAGAGTCACGATCCTTGCAACCAACACGCCTCTAGGAGCTGAGCGGGATGACGTCGGCTCAGTCATGACGGCGCTGCCTGGTGAAACAGCAGTGTTCTTGGGCAGTTTTCCCCAGATGAGATACTCACGGCCAGGCTCCAGGCAGACAGCTGAGTTACACCTGACTGTGCCGATCCTGTCAGGAGCATCCTCACCTCTCCAAGGGTTCAGACCAGCCAGCATGGACAGGAAACGTTCCATTTCTGGATCTGTGGGTGGGCAGGGACCAGAAACTGTTCTCCAATACGAGTCACATAGTTTAGACTGGTGCAGGATGTATTTTAAGACATTTGTTCCCAGTATTAACTCATCGTGTTGACCAGTGACAACAAGTGTGGGGACCAGCATCTTACAGCCATACACTTCCATTTCTATGTCAAAAGCACACTTTGGTTTTACACGAAGACCCCCACATCCAATAAGAGTCACATTCACATCAATTTGATTTTGGTCAGATAGTACACCAGTCTCTCTCAATCTCATCTCCGCTGTCTCACTGATGCTGCAGGCCATCGAACCACTGTCCATCATGCCGCCCAATGTAACAACCCCACCCACAGTCACAGGTGTGTAAAAGAGACTGTCACTATTTCCAACTCTGTGAATATTCTGATAAACAACTTCAGAGTCACTGCATGAGTCTCTGGTGGATGTGTAAACAGTTTCAGCATCAGACATGTCATCAGATAGGGAGTTTGTGTCGAGACCCGTACTGCCTCCCTCCGAATACAGGTCAGTTAGTTTCCCTCAGACTGGGGCTGGGTAGAGCCATTGGCAGTGCAGTCCAGTTTGGTGTGGTCAGGGGCAAAACAGGCAAAACAAAGTCGGTCAGACATGCAGTGTGAAATGGTGGTGTGGCGTGAATCATTACAGATTCTACAGGCTGCCTCCCTGGGACGCCGACCCCGTGTGGCACGCTGGAATCTCCCACCTTGACTTTGATGAGAAGTGTTGCGCTGCTGCATTTTATCCATCATCTCCTGGAACATGTCAACCATGCGGGTGAGAAGTCTCTCCTCTGTCTGCTGGAGATTTTGTGCCACCGCTGGAGCAGAGGCAAGGCTTGGGGAACGTTGGGGCTCATTTAGAACAGAGGCAGACATTGGGGGAGTGAGAGGGGAACGGTACACATGACATTGAGTTTGGGGCGAGAGAGGAGAGGGACCTGGAGTGCGACACTCTTCGGACACTGGCAGGCTCACTGACGGTGGACCGGGCTGCTCAGAGGTGACAGCAGTGATGTGACTCTTTAACTGCGCAGCTCCAGCGGCCCTTCCATTAGCCCTCAGCTCTCTCTGGTAGTCATCAATCCTTTGTTGAACATCACGGGAGGTCCACTCATGAAGTGGCTTACACTTTAAGATGCAGGATAGTTCTGGGTCAGGGCAGTGTTTGACAAACATGAGAGCCACTTCATCATTCATGTTCTCCGCCTGCTTCCCCTGTCTGTGAAGACCCTCAAGAGCCAGGTCCGCTGCTTTGTTGAGTCTTATCCAGTAGTCTACTGGGTTCTCTCTGTGCTTGGGCAGAGTAGCATAAAAGTCAGCAAGGGGGAGACATGAGGGAGCATCACTGAAATACTGGAGAAGGACATTGTATATTAGTTCAGGTCTCTGTTTAACATCCAGCGTAGGATCACTACGCAAAGCAATCTGCACGACATCCCTGGCCTTGCCCATCAAATGGTTTAAAACTTCTTCCGCCTGATCGTGTGCAGGAACATCGTGTCTCTTGAGGTAAGTCTTAGTCATAACAATCCAGTCTTGAACTGAATACTTGTCAGTGTTGTCACCTCTAAATGTCTGGAGGTCTTTGTCAGACTTAACATGAACTGTCACATGTTGGAGATCATGCTTGCTTACTTCATTGTGTGTGTTCTGTGTAGTAGATGTAGTCTTGTGGTCACTATGCATGTTTACAACACCAGCTGACATTAGCTTCGCAACAATGGATTCACCGATTTGAGCACCTAACTGCCCTACCATGTCAGTGAGATGGTGGATGGCATCAGCGTCACTGTTGGGTGTGGAAGTGTGGGGTCTCTCCCTCATGAACTCATTAACAGGAGCGAACAGTGGGCCCCGACCTAACCCCATATCTGTACACCCATCAGCTGTAATCCTTGAATGCCCCACCTCCCTACTGTCAGCAATATCAGAAAACAAAACACCCCTACCTCTTGGTAACACAGGGGTAGTAAACTTAACCATTGTTAGTTTAGCAGATCCCCACAATCATTAAATGTGCCAATAATTACATGTACTTGCGTTGTGTAAATATATATAGGAGCAAAATGGAGTTGAAAAACCAAGGTAAGTTTTAGAACAAAAAGTAATGTATACACTAATGAAAGTTGCCAACCCACCGACAATTAAAAAAAAATCACTGTCCCCAAACACACTGGGTCTCATTCATGAAACGTTAGTAAATTTGTGCGTAGATTTGCACATAAAAGCCTACGCTACTAAAAACCTACTCCGGATTCATGAACACCGCGGGAAACTCAGATCTGATCGTAAACACGTGTGTATGATCGTGAATGCCAATCCATCGTAAAGTGACAGCGCGCTCCCGGTAATCAGCTATTAGCATAAATCCCCGCCCATGAATTGCCAATGACCACCATATAAGGAGGTGTAGATGCATCCAGTCGACCTGTCAGTCATGGCGCAAACGAAGAAAGGGAGAGAAAGAAAAAAGAACTTTGCGGAAGCGGAGATAGAAATACTTTTGGGTGAAGTGGAATTAAGAAAAAAAAATGTATTTTCATCTGTTAGCAGTGGTGTGACAGGGACAGGCAAAGCGAAGGCCTGGAGGGAGGTGACAGATGCCGTCAATATTGTCTCTGTAGTCCAAAGAACCATGTCCGAGGTGAAGCGTAAATGGTTTGACATGAAACTGGAGGCAAAGAAACGCATAACCTCACACAAAAGAAATATATCAGCCACAGGAGGAGGAGGCTCACAGTCGCAGCTATCACCTGCAGACGAGCGCATCGCGGGGATAACTGGGGAGACCTCTCTGTCAGGAATTATACCTGGCGGAGACAGCGACATGCCTCCACTGGAGCCTATATTTTTATTATCATCATTCAACATGTAGAAAGAACGTGTAATCTATTGAGTCGATTTACATGGATAATTCACAATCATGAACCTAATCTGGATCTTAAACCTTCCAATTGCCAACTACTTTAACTAAATGTGTTATATTTTTATCATATGTTTAGGCTATATCACTTGTTTCAAAGGCATCTGCGTATTGTGTACATAACAGAGCGCAATATGAATTTAAATTGTAATTTCCAATAGTGACAAGCATTATTTATGTGCATTCTTAAATTTACACAAGCACTACGCGTGGTCAGCAGCATGTGTAGATTTTGTTAGTAGCTACGAAAAGATCGGAGCTACTAAAATATTGATGAATGCGAGATGCTCATAAATTTCCGTCTGCGAACAGTTTACACACAAATTCGTTCTGCTCACGTTTCATGAATGAGACCCACTGTGTTTTGAGACCCGACCACACAATAATCTTGAACTGTAGATCAGGACAGCAGCGCAGCATCCGCGGCGATGAGCATCAAGCTGATCTGAAGAAGATCCAAAGGGTCACGGCACCAGTGTAACCATGGTGGGTCGGCACAAGAAGGAGGAGAAGGATTCTGCAGTGTTTACAGCGTTTATTTGACCCAAACCTGCGGGAGACAGTTCAGATACAAAATGTCGTCATCCATCTTTTTGTCTCACGCCCTCAGCCATTGTAAACATTACTGTGTGTTACACTTTTTTTTTTCTAGTATTCTCAAAGAAAATTACAAAAACATAAGCTGTCTGTCTTAAACAGAAGCAAAACATGGGGTGTGTAATGAATGAACGGGGAGCGCCATCCCGTGGCCAAACACAAACACGCAGCATTTGCTACGTCTAAAACTAAAAAAATAAATAAATAAAACCACAAACCTGCGGGAGACAGTTCAGATACAAAATGTCGTCATCCATCTTTTTGTCTCACGCCTAAGCACACAGAATGACACTCGTTACACACACACACACATAGAACCACAGTCTCTGTACATAGCTCTAAACGAGGCAGCCGAGTGGCGCCGATATCTGTAACATAAAATAGTTGGTAAAAACTTGTTCTGAACGTAAAAACTAGTGAAAACAACTGATAAACATATTTACATTCTCTGTGCATATTTTTCTTCACACATTCAATAGGTTAAACCCACATTTACACGGCAAACAACAAAAATATGTTGGCGGGATTTCCTGGCCGAACTCACCCTCAGCCATTGTAAACATTACTGTGAGGGGAAGAGGGGAGGGGCTACAGAAGCCTGGAGGACTACGGGAGCTCAGGAGGAACAAACAGAAAGCAAAGTGCAGAAAAATGCCCTCTCACAGGTAAAAGGAAAATAAAACTATTTAAATAAGATAAAATTCACAAACCAAATACAACATAAATATAATAAATAATAAAGGTACATTTTTAACTCTGTTACACCTAGTAGCAGAAGATTTGGAAGTTAGGGAGCGTTTACTAACTATTGCTACTGCAGATGTGGGAGATGCCAAAACTCTTGCAAACACTATAATCACAGAGCTGTGCAGAGTTGGTTTAAATACATCTAAAATTCTCAGTCAGGTGTATGATGGAGCATCGGTCATGTCCGGGAAGCATGGGGGTGTTCAGAAGATACTGCAGGACACGCTCGCCAGAGAGATACCCTATGTCCATTGTTTTAATCATCAGCTCCACCTAGTTGTGATAAATGCAATGTCAAGCGAGGGAGCAATCGTGGACTTTTTTGGAGTTTGTGGGTCTCTCTACAAATTCATTAAGAAACCCACTGTTGCAGTCTACTATAAAGGAGACACGCTAAAATGTCTGCTCGAACAGCAGTGGACTGGCCATCTAGCTACCGTCACAGTTGTGCTCAAGTCATTTGATGACATTTTCTCTCTGTTGTCAGAGATTGACAGCAATCGTGCCTTTGGAACTGACTTACGAATTGAGGCAGCAGGTCTGATTCGGGCTATTTCAAAGCCAAGCTTTGAATTCATTGGATGCTTTGTGCAGAGGATCTTGCAGCTGCTTGATGCCCCCAACAAAATGCTTCAGTCAGAAAAAATGGATTTGCTCTCTGGGATGCGGTTAGTGAAAAGTGCATCTGAATGTGTTGCGCAACAGCGCTCAGAAAGTGAGTATAACAACATCATGGGACAGTGTAGGGAGACAGAAAGGCCACAAAAGAGGAAGAGGACGGTTAACAAAAGTCTCCAAGAATATCTTGTTGAAGAGACGGTTGGCCAGCAGCAGGGGGACACTGAACTGCGGAGATTATTCTACAGCACCTTGGATGCGGTGGGGGAAGAAATAAGCAAGCGTTTCAGTGAACGCAACAGTGAGCTAATGACCGCACTTCAATCTCTGGACCCTGTAGGAACACGTGCCTGTGTTCCTTTCTCTTTGATGCTGAGGCCCTGTTTTTGTTATCACCTCTGTTTTTCTGGATGAAGCAATTCTACAGGAAGAGGGGCGCCATCTTATCGCCTGGCAGAGAGGACAGTGTTTTCTTTGCTCATAAATAACTCGTATGAAGACACTTTTAATTAATTTACAACCCAAAGCCTTTGGATGAACTTTCTCTCCCTTTGCAAGCAGATAAATCCTCTTTCACAGGTCATGTTGAGTCCTCTGCCAGTTCACCAGGAGGGACGAACGAACTGGTCATCAGAAGGTGTCAATATAGAGTCTTTACATATGTAAATTAACTCACACATCAAATGGCTCTCTTTCCCTTTGTTTTACTGTATTTCTTTATACCTGTGTCACTCTCTCCTCTTCGTTAACTTCTAATCCACACGTTAGAAGGGAGGACACTGGAAACCTTCTGACTTGTTCTATGCAAACACTCCCAGGTCTGTAATTTATGACACGTCTGGGTTCCTTATCTGTGGTCACATTCCACCCAAATGGTCTCTGTGTTCCTCCAGATTTCAGACCATTTCTAATTAACCATTAAGTCAGGATCTCATTCTCTTAATTCCAACAGATTAAGGGTCAGTAAGAGAAGCTTATAAAACTGATCTTTCTCCCGTTTCTCTGTGATGAAATTTGGCTAAAATCAAATTTAATGTTTAATTGTGTCTTGTGTTTGGTGGAACCATAGTGCCCTCCAGTGGTGAGTCCGGGTACAAAGGAATCAGACTGTCGGGATATCTTTGGCTTAATACGTTTTTCCTGATTAAAAGTCTGTAATATGTTTCTTCATTTACAGGTATTAGAACTATAAGAAATGCTTATATGTGGTCAGATTCTATCAGTTCTACTGTATCTTTAAGTGTTTTCATGTTTGATCCAGTGTTAATTTCTTTTAGTCGTTCAGCGAATTTAATCAGGTCATATTATTTCATTAAGTCCATTTATTTTGCCATGGTAAGGTCCTGAGAAAGGTGAAGCACGATCGCGAAACATTAAATCGGTTTAATTTAATTCAAGTTTCGTAAGTGTAGGCGATTGATATGATACACAGTGAAAATCGTCAGCCCTCCCCTTAGGGACCGCCTGCCGATTTGGACTACAAATACCAAGAGACAACTCTCACTCGCTCTCTTGCTGTACCTCTTGTTTGTAACTCTTTTTGTAACTCTCCTAAATTTTTCTTCACTTCACTTTTTTAAATCTTTACCTTTTGTATTTTTGCGACACGCTCTTAGGCAGAAATCTCCGCACAATTGACCACGTGCGATTTTTACCTCAATACCCTAATTTGAGGACGCACTGACTCTAAGTGCTTTCGTTTTGTTAAGTATCAGTATTTTACTCAGTAGAAGTTAATTTGACTTAATTCGTCTTGTTTTGAGTAATAACTGAGGACTCGCCCGGCCAGCGTTATTCTCTAGTTATTTTCGTCAAGAAAGTTGAATTAGTTCGATCAAAAGTTCAGAGTCATCACTCCATGCAAGAAGAAGACTTTATTCCGACCACCAGCGTTGTGCAGTAATTGCCTGCATCAACAAACCGTGTGAACGGTTTGCAACGAACAGACATTTTGCCAAGCCGACCGGCCTGCCTTCAACGCTCACAAGCGGTGCCATCCCGCTGGGCAGCGGACCGGGACCTTCCTGCCGAGTACTGGACAGACGGCGCTCTCCCTCCGACACCGGGACGAGAGAAACCCACTGGGAGACCGGACGAGCTGCGACATCCCTCCGGCTCTTGGACCGGCATCTGCAAGACGCAGACGATCTGCGACATCCCTCCGGCTCTTGGACCGGCACCTCAAGCCGAGGTCAAGCTATCAGCTCCGGAGAGGTCCAAAGTGGTGAACATCTCCCAGTCTTCAGGCAAAGTAGGCTAAACACCCATGCACACTGCTGGAGTCACACGCATGTTCTTGAGTTGGTGGTGTCTCTTTTCTTTTGATTCATAGTAATCTTTAATTAATAAGAAATCCGGTTAGGGTCTCGTTAGTGTCATAATTACTCCGTAATCTTTGAATGCTTCCCAGACTCGCGACTTTACCATTCGCTCATCTCCATCCATTCATTACCATGATCATTTAGTCTCTACATTTTATGTTATCATTACTGTTTGTTTGAATCATCCTTTCATTTATTCACCTTGATTTATTTAGTAAATAAACATATTTAACCGTACGTCGTTGTCTGTGCAGGTTTGTTTTAATGTGGAGAACCGATGGATATGTGTAGAATTCATTACTTCATCTGTGAGATTGAATAAATTGTTCTGAAATTGATTAGAATTGATACAAGTTAACCTTGTTTAGTCGAATTTGATTAATTACCTCCGGATTATTCAAATAGATAAAACATCGGAGGTGGTGCCCCATTAACGAGTGTTTTATTAATCGCCAGTGATTGATAAATTACATTTATTATCAGTGTATCTCCTACAACCCAAACAGTGAAACGCTCCTCGATGTCAAACATGTAAAGCCCATTCTGACTTTATCAAGCACTGAAATCATTGAAGCAGAATTTGTGGCTGCTCGCCACTTCCTCAAAACAAACATGACTGTCGACGATGAAACCTGGACAATATCACGGATTGTCAAGACACTCCACAGCGCACTGGAGGCTATGCCAAGTGCATCAACAGCCATGTGTGAGAATTCTTTCTCCACTTTAAAAAGTGTTCTCACAGACAATAGACTCAGCATGCTGCACCAACGAAAAGCACATTTAGTGCAGCTGGCCTTTGAAACAGACTTAACTAAAAGATTTGCTACTGAATGGTAGGGGGCAGTAATAAAGAGGTTCAACTCTGGGAGACGCCAACTGCAGCTCTACTAAGTGGTGAGTAGTCTAAGCTATTTGGGGGTGTGATATTGTGATTGTACAACTGGTTTTCATGTGCATATGAAGTGAAATTTGTTCTTCTCCCAGTAATAATAGACCATTGCCATTTGTCTATTATGTATGTATGTATGTATGTGCGGATCTGTGGGAAATGCAACGCTGCCCCTCTGTGATCATCACATGCCCCCCTTACAATATGGTTCTGGAGCCGGGGCTGCTCTGTTCACTAACATCATCTGCCTGCTGATGCAGGAAAAGATCAATGAAAACTGTGAGACTAAACAAAAAGCAAAGTTCTGGCAACCCTGTAACCATCTAAATCTATCAAAGCTTAGTTGCAAATTTAAGATGATTCCCAAATACTTGATGTTGTCCATGTCGCTGATGACATCATTGTTAATTTTTATCATGAATGTTTCCTGTTTGCGTTCTTTACACATAGAAAAACATATTGAAACTGTATGTTGTAACATTCAGTGTTAAATGGGAAGACTCAAGCCATTATGATACAGAGTGTAAGGAGTCAGTGAGCTGCTATGTGGCTTTCCTTGTTGTTCTTGCAGATATATAAATAACCGTATCATCGGCGAAATAAAGCAAAAGTGATTCTAATACATTTTTACATTTACATTTTTTTTTTTTTACATTTTAGGGCATTTAGCAGACGCTTTTGTCCAAAGTGACTTACAGTAATTCATACATTCATACACAGGTGCCAACCAGCACATCAGGAGCAGTTTGGGGTTCAGTATCTTGCCCAAGGACACTTCGACATGCAGACCAGGGGAATCGCACCAACGACCTTCCGATAACAAGACGCTGGCTCTACCCCTGAGCCACAGCCACCCTTACAACAATGGACCAGTCTTTACACTGTCAAAGACAACAAACCTATCAAGTATTTGTAATAGAGTATTCCTTAGAGTGGTAACTGCACATGAATTACTGAATTTCAAATGAAAAAAAAGTAATTACAGTACTCGGTAATGCATAACTGCTCAAGACAGATAGTGTGTACAGGCAGCTTACACAACTACTGACGTTGAGGTAGAGGGTCTTCACCTGGCCCACAGCTGCTCTCATCCTCTGAGAATACAGCAGAAATATAAAAAGCTATGAATCAACTGTCGAACATAGCCAGCATTTTTTTTTTTTTTTTTAAATTGCCTAAAATGGCATTTCCTTTTTCCAAGATAATAATAGTTAAGGCCAAGAGAAGGCAATGTCACACAATAACTGTCTGAGGATGTTATGGCTAGAAAATTGTCCAGTAAACGAGAGGGGATAATTTTCTGCAGCAGGAGTAAGGAATTAGACTTTAAAGAGCAGTTGATTGTCATAGATTTTCTGCTTTCTATTCACTCCAGCAGCATGTCAAGGTTCAAGGCCAGAATGAGAGAGAAGACTCTTTGCTAGATGGTCTGTAGATCTCTCTATATATATTTTCTTCTTTATCTCTCATCCTTACGCTCTCGCTCATACAAGCTTTCTATTCATTAGAAAGTAAGTCAATATGAAACTATGCTGTCACCTCAACCATTATATCATTCTTAGCTGTCCTTTTGATACAAAATACTGGAGTGAAAAATTGGACCATGGCCACTGATGAGTGTAGAAATAAATTATCTATCATTAATGTCATTTTATATACTGATAGACGTATGTAATGATAAATCTGGAGCAGACAGTAAAGCGTGTTGTCGGTTAATTCAGCAAATGAATATCCAAGAAATCAAGAGATTTTACCACTTTGAATCAAAAATCATATAAGATCATTATAACAGAGACTCAGGGAAGACAAAGGGCAGGGGGTCTGCTTTATGATCAACAATAAGGGGGAGATTATGTGGAGATTATTTCTAACCATCCTTTATTTCTAGCCATCCTCATTATCTCCTAAGGTTTTTATATTGATCGTTCTCACAGCGATGGACATTAGACAACCTAATCACCAGAATAAATGCTGGTTATGTACATTTCTGGAAAATGTTGTAATTGTGTTCTGGTTAGGTTTAGGTGCAACAACCACATGGTTAAGATTAGAAAAAGATCATGTTTGGACTTAAAATACCTGCTTTGGTCAAGCATGGCTTACAAATGTTGAAACACAGCAGTCCTTCCTCACAAATATCTGCTGATTTCACACTTACAAATGTTGAAATGTAGTCCAACACTGTTTGTTCCCTACACTTACCAAGTCAGACCATAAACATGTAACGTGAACGTGGAAATGTCAATATGGTACGTAGCCTATGACACATACAAATATAACATAAACAGTGGTTTGCAGAAACGTTAACTGTCCTTTTATTCTGTAAACTGGGCTGGCATTACAACACACTTCAACTCTCTGTGGTGCCCACGTTTCAAAAAGACCACCATTTTCCCTGTCCCCAAAAAGACTAAAGCTCTCTGCCTGAACAAATACTGCCTATTGGCACTCACCTCTACTCTCGCAAAGTGCTTTGAGCAGGTTCCTTGAAGTTCACATCAGCAAGGATGTGATCTTGTCCCATCTCAGCAACAGCATCACAAAGACAACAGCTCTTCTTCTGTAGACTGAGTAGGCTCTGTTTCCACATGCTTCCAGTTGTTATGCTAAGCATGGCTAGCTCCATATTTAAAGCACAGATATGACAGTGATATTGCATTTCTCATTTTACTCTCATGAAGAAAGTCAATGCATGCTCAATTTACAGTTAACTGCCATTGTCTGTGATGAGATTGAAAAATTTTTAGTACTTAGAACATTGAAAATCAAAAATAAGTCACATTTTGCCACTTCATGACACAAAGTGGAAGACATCTCTACATTGTATGTGTGGATATGTGCAATGTGAGCATATGTGAAGGAATGCTCTTAATTTATCCAGTGCTAATGTGTGATCTAACTATCTGGATTGTTTGCTCCATCAAGCAGCTATAATCCAAACAAACTCACCACCTGCAGGGAGGGAAGTGTTGCCAGAGCCGCTGTGAGACACTGTGATATAACACCATGATAGGTGTGGGGTGCAGCTGGGCTGAGAGAAGTGTACCTGCTGTTCTATTAACAAACCTCATTTGCATAATGTGATAATACAGGAAAACAACAGTTAATTGTCAAAAAGGGAGGGAGAGCGAGGGCGAATAAACGTGTGTCTGAACTTTGTTCTTGTAAATGTATTCACAAATGGACAGCAGGAAAACAGCAACATAATTAAATGGTAACTCACTGCACTTAAAGCTAATTAATTCACAGGAGGTACTTTAAGGTAATTGACGAGAGCAGCATGGTGACTGGATTATTCAAAACCATGCTCAAATCTCACATTGTTGTTTATGTGTGTGTGTGTGTGTGTGTGTGTGTACAATTATTATTGTCATTGTTTTCACAAGGATTTACTAAAATTAAACAATGTTGTCCTTTGAGTCCTGCTACATCTTTTTTGGAAAATGAGTGTTGATGATGAGTTGAGGAGTGTCACAGGCTCTGTAGTCTGGTGGTATGGCTGCAGATACTTCTGTATCTTTTCCCAGATGGCAACAGATTATGGCTGGGTGGGTCTTGTCTTTTAGTATCATTTGGGCTCTGTGCAGACATCTCACTTCACAGATGTCACTGATGCTCTGTAGATGGTACCAGTGATGTTGCCACCTGGTGTGGCCAGTTTCAGTGATAATGGTGGTATGGTTAAGACATCCTGGAAAACATCTTTGGGATTCATACTGTACATAGGTGCATGTGTTGGTTGGTGGGGTGGGCACCGAGACCTGCTCCCATTCGGCCATCCCCCTGTTAAATAGGCAGTTTTTTTGCTTAAACTTATCATTTAAGGTGAACGTTGATTGCACGATGTAGTGGCTACAGAATGACAGCATCAGTGTTGAGGCTGGTTCTTGATGAACCTCAGTTTCTCTCAGCAAATTTGTCTGCCAAAGGGCACAATATTTCCCGCAAAGTTGTTTCCACTTCCACTAAAACTTAACAAATCACAATTGTCTGTTGATACATGAAAACATTTTGGAGGTCTATTACATTTCCCAACTCAGATTAGCTCATAACAGACAACTAAGTCAAGCTTATTAACTTTCCCTGTGGGAATATCACTGCCGCGGCTCCTTTCTGATTGTCTCAAAACAGCCCACAGCTCATCAGGAGGGGTACAAACTAAGTTAACTCACTGCAGATGCACCATGGAAAAAAACATTATTCTCAACAAGCCCTTCAGGCTCTGAAGAGATCTTGTATTGTATTGTATTTTTCTTTATATAAGTGAGAAATTCTCATTAAAATGTGGTAGGGTTTCAAATGGAACATTTCTTGCATTAAGAATTAAATAAAAAACAAAAAGTGAGTAACGGGGCAAAGTTAAGGATCGCTCCCTCTTTCAGAATTAAGTAAATCACATTTGATTGATGAATATTCATGGCAAAATTGATTTACACTGAAAGCATGAAATGTTTTCACATCCTTGGCAATTTCTGCACTTGCTACATAAAAGAAATTGTTAGAAATTGAAAAGTTAAACTTTCACCAATCAATATTTTTATTGCAGTAATGGATCAATGGACTATTCGTAATGTGAAAGGTGCTGCTTTCAGTTTGAGGCAGAATCCAAAGTGAACACACTGATGTCAGTAAAAACAGGAAAACTTTCATGTTTGCTACAGGTAAAAGTCATTTGAGTCGATCTGTAAAGTTTTTCTGTGAACTCAACAATTTCACCGTTTGCCTACATTTCCTACATAGGACTGATGGTGAAAACTACAAAGAAAATAAGACCTGGGTTATATGAAACTGGGATTTCTCTTTAAACGTAAATTACAGTGTCTGCTGTGGATCCCAGGCAGGCCACTACAGGCAGCATGGCAGCAAGCAGGAAAGCCTGAAAGAAAATCCTGAAACTCTCCCCGCCTCTGTCCCAGGGTGTTTGACTGCTGTGTAATGCATTCAGAGATATCACTCTAAAATTGTTTGGGGGGTCACTGGGAGTCAGGGTATGAGCCTTTGCAGATTGGAGAGATTGCCAGACTCCAGCAGACTGTGAAATGGAATATGTTGTGTGTGTGTGTGTGTGTGTGTGCGTGTGTGTGTGTGTGTGTGTGTGTGTGTGCGTGCGTGCGTGTGTGTGTGTTTCTGCTCCTCTCTCTCTCTTTGTATTTGCACCAGGACAGGACTTTATTGTATTGAACACTCACACCCCAGCCTGCTGAGAGACAGGCTGACCGCCTGGACCTGTCATTGAGTCTGTCAAACACGGTGGCAGCCATTTTGTAAAACACTGTTCCGTGACTCCTTTATTTAGTTCTGTCCTGCTCGCTTTATCAGGCCTGCAGTGAGGAGTTCTTGAAGGTGGATACTGGTATTTAGGGACTGAGGCTTGTTTTTTTTAATGTTAATTCAAATGTAATCCTTTTTATAATAAAGTGTCACTCAGATTTTATGCATGTGCAAAAAAGGTTCTGGAACAGAAGTTACAAGACTATTAATGCAAAAACAAAACAATATGGGTAGCTCACATTAAGTGATGTCTACATTTTCCATGACAAGTGACCCCATGTGGTCATGTAAATAGGTTGGAGGTGTCATTTAAAGAAAAGGAATGCTTTGACATTTGGGGAAATGGGCTTGATAAATATCTTCCCAAGACTGAGATGAGAAGACTGATACAACTCTGTCTACGTTTTAATATGTAGCTTGAGCCAAGACGTGATTAGCCTAGCTTAGCATAAAGACCTGAATCTGAGAGCTAACTTATTTATATGTTCTTATATGTTGTTGCATCCTGCACATAGTTCTTGGTGAGTACACCAACTTCCTGAAGTCCGATCATTGTGACCTTGCCAAGCAACCAGTAGAGACACGACACCGAAACGGTGGTCAAACGGTAGCTCACTGAGAGTTTTACAACATTACTGCTCTAAAAACCACAAAAAATACAAGATATGATGTACATCAGTGCAGTTTTAAGGTGTTGTTATGATTGGATAAAGCCAGACTAGCCATTTCTCCCTGATTTATGCTAAGCTAAGAGAATTGCCTCCTGGTTCTAGTGCCATACTTAACATGTCACATGGGTAATGGGTAGTAATGATTTTATTGAGTGCATTTTAAGCTCCCAGTGTGTTTTTAATTTGCAACATTTCTGATTTTAGTGTGTAGTTTTATGTGTGTGTTTTTATTGCATGTATTGTACACAGGGAGAGTGTTGTGCTTTTATTTTGAAAATCCCATACCTGTTGTTACACCCCAAGGCACAATCACCTGCACCTGAGGGAATGAGATTGGCAGCCTTTTGAAAGCATCCAGAGGAAGCAGAAAAAGAAGAAGAGACAGGACGCATAGAGCGGGTGAAGGGGCAGGAGGCGGAGCAGGAACAGAGGGAGAGGTGCCGACCACAGTAGTCACGTCGGAACCGCCGTTGGACAGAGAGGCCGGGTGGCTGATTGACAGAGGGCTCCGTGAAGAAGCGGGCAGAGTGATACTCTGCCCTTTTGTCTGGAGGTCAATGCCCAGTGGAGGATGACGGTGGTGGACCGGCGGACCCAGGCGACTACACGAGACGTGTCGACGCTCTTTCTACGGGCCGACAGAGCCACCCCCCCGGCGTTCTGCACGTGTGTTGCAGCCCCTTCCTCCCGCAGATAAGACTCCGAACTGTTTTATTGGACTTCCTTGCCCCCTTAGTTTTAGCTTCCCTCATTTTAGCCTTTTAGCGCCTTTTTACCAGCCCCCTGGTCTTACCATTTTTTATGGACTTTTACCCGTGGTTTTAACCTGATTTTATTCTGTGAATAAATATCAGTGTTTATGCTCCTCAAGTATCTGCTGTTTCTTGGTTTTAGCAATTGCTCTCTTGCCTGATTTTAAACTATACAATCATTTTGAATACACCTTTTATACAAACAAACAAACAAACATACACCATAACCCCTCCACAAACACATGGACATTTGATCAGTTATCATGTGTTAGCAACAAGTTTAGTGGAGAAGTATACAACAAGCTGTACCCTACAACTCACGCTTTGTCTTATGGTGCTGAAGTCGTTATGATTAACATGTTAGCAAACAGTTGCCCATTTACAGATCAAAAGACACAGAGAAATATTAGCATCCACTTTCTGGGGACCTGTGTAATATTCACTCTGTTTCAGCCCTGGTTCTGCCTTGACCAACTCCTGAGACATATACAGTAACTGGGTACTTAGCTAAACATTCCTCTATGTTCATCAAACATGGGGCTTTTCCATACACATTAACTTTTCTTGAATTGGTATGAGTCCCAGCACAGCAAGGGTTTGCATCTTCAATTCAACAGGCTACCTCCTTGAAGGTGTGCCTTTAACTAATGACATGCTTGTCTTGAGTCAATAAAGTTTAAAAGCAGCAGTATTATTGAAGAATAGCAGCTGACAAAGCTTTGCTAAATTGGTGATAAATACATTTCAGTTCCTATAAATTATTCACAATAACTGTGCTCCATTACTTACTTTTATTATTTAGCACAAAAAAATCAGAAACTGATTCCTGAAACAGCTGTGAACATGATGCAAAAACAGTGATCTAAAAGTACAAACAGGGATTCAGGAGAGAAACTAAACTACAAACTATAGAGATTCAGTTAGAAGCTACAAAAGTGCTGAGAGCTAAACACAAACTTTGACTCTGACTCACCCTGATCTCCTGCACAGACATGAGTTGAGTATCGCAGCATGTTTTAGTGGGAGAAATGAGATCATCACGGGTTGGCTGCGGTTGTGAGACGCAATCTCAACCTGCTCGATGGTAGGTCAGGTGACCCCATCTTGGGCGTGGCTTGGTACAGCTCAGTTATAGTGGTAATGGAAGTGTAAATCCTTGGGTTCCTCACATTGTCAGTCAGCTCAGAGAGGTGACAGGAAATGGGATGAGAGAGATGGAGGATGACACGCAGCAAAGGGCCACAGGTCGGACTTGAATCCTGGGCATCTGCAGTGAGGACAAAGCCTCTGTACACGGGACGCGTGCTCTACCAGCTAAGCTAATGGGTGCCCCAGTGCAATGGATTTTTACAGTGCAGCTTTTTTTTATTGGAAACCAGGTTGATAAGAGTGGTGAGAATAAGTGACGCTGTGAGCTGTGACACCAAAACAATGAGCTGAAAGATGCTAAAATCTCTGCTGAGTTGAGTAGGTCATAATTGTTGTTCCACTCTTTTCCTTTCTTCCTGCTCTCGACTTCTCTAAATTTAAAAGATCAAAAAGTTTCTACCCCATTTCCTCTTTTGAAACAACAGCACACTGTTCAAAACACAACAGGAAACAGACCTCTTCACAGACACTGTGGCACTGGAGATAACATCACTCACAAACAAAGCGACTAAAATAAATAAAACTTTGTACAACTTACAGATAAATGCAGGCTACATCAAGCCGTTGTCAGATATAAAGATGAAAAGCACGAAAGCTCTTCTTCTGACTGCACCATCACAGTGTCAGGACAGTCGGCACACTATCACAGCTCTAGTTTGATCACTCGCTCTATGTCAGGGTGAGTGTAGTTTTATATCAGCTGTGAATTATGTTACACTTGGCTTCCTGTCAATCACCTGACGCCCACAGGAAATGGAAATTCTTCCGTCCTTAAAAGCATGTCACCATACACACTGCACTGTCAGATTCATGTCTTCCTATACAATGTCTTTGTGAGCTGACACAGCAGTTCATAAAGTTTGCATTAGGGCTCAGACACAGTAAGACAACCTGTCAGCTGGTGTTGGCTTGTCATTCATTTTGAGTCCTTGTTGGAGGCTGTTTGACCAATTCAGCACAGCAGACAATGACTGTGGCCAATGAATCAGCAATTCTTACCAGCAGTAGTGATGTTGGTCCCTGAGGGAAGGTCAAAGGTCACCAGCATGATTAGGATAATGGAGGCCATGTATGTCCACAGCAAAATACATGAAATGTGGCCAGTATTGAGTTTGAGATCACCACAGTCGTGGTCAAGAGAGGACTTTGACCTGACAGAGGCACTAGAGGAATGGTCAAGGAGTCACCGAAAAGTTACTCTGAGGAGTAGAAAGTGCCAAATTGGCCAATTTTTGTATATCATTTTCATGTCTGTGACATTTACATCAGTATATATCTACAGATATAGACATTAAAACTGGAGTGAAACGCTGGTATGATGTCATGTTCCTTGATGTACATACTTGATGTATGTTCACATAGGTCTGGCGATAAGATGTAAATCAGCTCATAGAAGAAGTAACTGTACATCGACATATTTCTTTGCTCAACATGAAAAACGTTAACTGCTCCTATCACCCACTACCACAGGTTTCCGTGTTAACTTGAAATGATGTCAGTCGGACAAATACGCTAATCTCTGACTAGTAGCACTGAACAGACAAGCCTGATGCATGGGTTTGGGACACATACACACACACATCCTAATTTATGTCACTTTTGGAGAATTTACATAGACTTGCATTCATTACCTGAAAATGTATCCTAACCTTAAATACTACCTGCCTAACCTTAACCCAACCCTGACCTTGCCCTAACCCTGACATTAACAACTGACCAAAAAATAAGCGCTGGAAACAGCTTTTGTCCCCAGTTAATCCCCAGTTAAATTAGACATGCAGACACACGCAGACACACGCAGTGTGTGTGTGTGTATGTGTGTGCATGTACGACAACGAGAAAATGCAAAACTAACATAAAATGTCTCAGGCCATGCTCAGGCTGACTTCACCCCTGAATCTTCAAAACACAGCCCCCTCATGCATTTGAATGAGACCAGTCACGTGATGCTGTGGGGCTGCCCATGCAGAGAACTCCAGCAGAAATAACACAGGGTCATCTGGCAAAGCAGGAGAACCTTTTGCAGGGCCCAAATACAACAGCAACCAGCTAGACACTGCAGTGGTGGTTTATAAGTAGCAAACACACATTCCTGGTAGATAATTTTGTCATCTGTGCACCCTGTCTAAAAAAGGTTATTGCCTTGATAATTTACCAGAGTCATGAGTTTACAATCTTCCTGTCTTTGATTATTTTAAACCATTGTGGAGTGATTAGGCTTTTAATTCTGTTACTCGAACTGGACTTCCAGGATCATGTTTCATGTCTCTCGTGCACCTGTCCCAAAGATTCCACTGGATGCATGTCTGCTGCGTTCCAACTCCAGTACGGTTTTGCTCCGTCATCCGGCAACCCCCACTGGCTGCGTTTTGAGTCCGCCAGGGCGCAGCACCGCCAAACAGCTGGAGTTACGAGAGCAAGGAGTTTCTGCGATAATTACGTAATCACGTGCGAAGGCAGTTGTAGGTATAAACACAACAACATGAAGTGTTCACAACCAAAGGATTAGAAGAAGAGATTGTATTTGTCTCTTTTTTGAGGTTTTTGTGCTGGTGTCAACACGGAGTGTTTTATTTTGAAAATTAACTGGATGTTATGTTGTTGTTTTGGTGTGTGACTTCCTATCTGCTCTGTACTGAATTTGACTGAATTTGACTTGCTGCGTCATGCTCCGGCATCTGCCAGAAATAGAAGTCCTGCGTATCTGCTCCAGAGGGCTCCAGACTGATGGAGCTGGTATGGAGCAGATATGCAGCGGACCCGGTGGAAGTAAACGCATAGACTAGAGTGAAACCTATCGGCTTTGCTGCCATGGCATAGCCGTGGCGGAGCGGAGCTGGACCGGACACGTATCTGGTGGAATCAAGGGGTGAGGCAACCCCAACAGGGTTGTCTGAATGTCCATGTCAGATCGGTGTGGAACTCTACTGGAAGGATGAACATTGTTCCTGAAGATATTCTCTCATTTGTTGTTGTGATGATGGTGGTGAAGAGCACTGTCTAACATGCTGCTCCAAAATGCCCCGTAGGCATTGAGCTAGGTTGAGATCTGGTAAGTGTAAAGGCCACATCATTTCCAACCTCATCAAACCATTCAGTGAGCCTTTGTGTCCTGCAAGATCCACATTTGTTATGTTTCTCCACTCTTTTGTTCACCTTTTCCCAATAATAATAATTTGTGTATGTGTCTGTATGTAGATATATAATTAAATGAATCTACAATAGCACCATTCAAATCGGTATGCACCACAGTCAGTGCTGGCTGCTGTTCCCTCTCTGTGCCGACTGTAATTGAAAGCTCCCACAGAGAGTGTTAACACCCTTCCTGTCTGCCCACAGAGTAGCATGATCTTCTACTGAACTCAAAACCCCATGTGAGGAGAAATCCCCCTAGGAGGGAACAGTCCAGTAGACCATGGAATGCTGGGAAGACATTATAAATTTTGGAGAGCTGTGGACAGGAATGTCGGCTCTACTGCAAATATAAAGCCAGAGAGTCCATTAATAATGTGTGTATGTGTCCCTGATAATCAGCTCTACAGGGACAAAGACACCAGACATAAGACATTCTTTCTTATCTCTAAAAATGATGATGAAATAGTTCTTAAACTAAACTATGACTGGGGGGTTTTAATTAGCGATATTAAAATAGAGACATTTTTTGTGTGTGTTTGTGTAAGCCGGGTTGCCAGTCACAGGCTTAGTCTGACAAAATATAATCAATAGTTATATAACCAGCAACTTTGCAAGGGACTGATACAAGTACTGATGTGATGTGATGACATTTGTCTGGAAACTCTGGCATGACCTCCAATACTCTGGACCAGACAACACAGCAGGATCCTGGGGTTAGATGGCCAGGGTGAATGGTAGATTTGTGAAGAAGGAAGAGTATGTATGAAAGATGGGTTTCTCAACAAACGACAGACTACTGCCAGGCTGGTAGGATAGCGGTGAGTTCTTAGACTGTCTGACCTCTTCCTGTGTGTAGGTACAGACCCAATCGCAACACTACTCACCCCCAATGCTGATAGTAAGTCGGCCAAAGTTTAGAAGTCTACAAAACATTTTTTGAGCTTCACAGAAAAACAGTGTTGCAGCATTATCCTAAACAACTGAAGTAGATTGGTTTAAAACATACAATGACTCCATACAGATCACCTGGTGTAATCCAAGTGTCCGGAAGCCCAGGTGTCCACATAGATTTGAATAAACATTAGTTACACCCTCGACATGCAGTCGAACTCATGCACCTACTTCAGATAGGGTGCAAGCTAACGTTTTTACCTTTGCAGCTACAGTGAAGATTTTTTTTTTTTTACATTTTACAACATGTCCCCAGCTACTTCAGTTGTTTAAAAGGATGCTGTAACACTGTTTTGCGTTGGAGCGCCAGAAATGTTTTGTGGACTACAAAACTTTTTTTCCATGAGTAGATAATGACTGAATTTTCATTTGCGGGTCAACTTGTCCTTTAAGACTTGGTTTTAAGGTTAAAGCCCACCTTCCAGTGTATTTTTATGATATAACATATTCTTCTGAGTGGAGTGTGTAGTGTGTGAGTGGTCTAGCAAGAGAAGGAGAGATAGCTCTGGTGACTGTGGTCAGAGCAAACCAGTGTTAGCAACCAGAGCAGAGGAAACGTTTGGCAGTTAAGTTGTCTAGTGGCAGTAAATGTACAGTACAGGTTACAGTTTGACCATGAGAATGTCCGTCTGGTTGCGATGGTATTAACTACATATGACTAGAGACTAGAGTCTAACTATGACTGGAGGGGGACTTTAAGGTTAGATGTAGTGGATAAAGTACTCAGAGTCTCACCCTATGCTGACTAATGCCAACATAGTTTTTGTGGGAGACAGAGGCAAGGCACGGGCCGACGCAAGTTAGTCCCCAGGTCACATCCCACTTGCTATCATGAACCATATTAGAGTAGAAAAGAAGAAGGAAGATGAGAAGAGGGGAGGGGGGGGGGGGGGAAGGGGGGAAGACAAATAGGGACAGAGAGCGATCCAAACTTTGCACATGTAACTGGCAGACCACAGCCAACTGTCATAATAGTCCCAATAATTTGTTATTGACCAATTGGCATAAAGCAGGGGAAGGTTAGCACATCACCAAATCAACAACTGTCAAACATGTCATGCAAATGGAGAGAGGAGAGAGAGAGAGTGTGAGGGAGAGAGAGAGAGAGAGACAGAGACACACACAAGTAGTTTATACTTAAAGCGTAATTGCAAATATTTTTTTTTTTTTTTTTTTTTTTTTTTATAATAATACTTTATACTTAATACTAATACTTTCAGTATTAGTGTCTTTATTCATGCTTGAACGATAAAAAAAAGCCTCCAGCCACTAGGTGGCAGCAGTGCTCAAACTAATCAACAGGCTGCCTGTTCAACTCAGTAGAGTAGAAGAAGTACACACGAACACCGGTGTACAGAGCTGGTGGAGGAGGAGAGATGGAGAAGTTTCTGACAGGAGTGAAAAGAAAAAAGGAGAAGGCGTCAGAGGAAAAAAAAACAAGTGACGGTAACCGGCATAAACCTAGTAAGAGCAGGAAATATGACGATGCCTACATAGCCCTTGGGTTTACCGTGAACACGGTCGGAAACGAGGAAAGACCTGTTTGTGTTTTATGCCTAAAAACTGGCAGCGGACAGCATGAAACCAAATAAATTAAGACGGCACCTGGAGACCTTACACCCCAGTTATGTCAGTAAGCCACTGGAGTTTTTTCATCGTGAACTGACCGGCCTGTTGGCGATGAGTATCGCCAACAGGTCGGTCATTTTGTCAGCGCGGCATCAGTAAACAAAAAAGCACTGTTAGCCTCTTACAAAGTTGCCCACCACATCGCAAGGTGCAAAAAACCTCACACCATAGCAGAGGAGCTAATACTCCCGGCAGAATGAATGTTACTGTGTTAAGTCTGTAAAAATGCACATCCCAGTGAATCATTTGCACTTTTTTCTCTGTTTTGAGAATCACACAGTCTTTTTTAAATGTTACAAATTGAGTTAATAAACTAAACTTGGAAATTGTTTGAAGTTGTTGCAGATGTTATCTCAGCTCATTTTATTAATCTATTTTGATAATCAGGTGATTGTATGCAGAATGCTGGTGCCAGCGACTCATACAGTGGTTTATACAGATAAATAAATAAATATTATCAGGTTCTCAATAGTATTTCAATTCAGGGGGGTCGTGAAAAAATTTCTGTCCTCTAGGGGGGGGGGCATGACAGAAAATAATTGAGAACCACTGGGTTAGGGTAAGGGCCATGGGTGTAACCACCATATACTTTGGGGGGGGACGTGTCCAAATACCAATCTGTCCCCCCCAATAATATATCTAAATATGTGACATATGATATGTCCTCCTTTTATGAACCCTGGCTGTAAGTGGATCTGTCTCTTGTTATTTCCGATTTATTTTCAATTTAGGAAAAACAAGGAAACAAAACTGTGTGACCACCCCCCCTCCCGATTGTACACTTGGTTGCGCCCGTAAACGCCGGCTTCATTTGAAAAACCGCTCAGTCCAACTGTCACTGGTGGTCATGGGCATATAAACAAATGGAGGGAGTAGCACCAAAGCGGAAAAAGCAGGACCAGCAGGAGGACATTCGCCTTTTTTTCAGACAGTAAGTAACTAGACACCTAAAAAGTAGTGCTATGGTCAAAATGAGCGCGCTAATTTTTGAATGAATGTGAAACAATTATCACGTTTAAATGGCTCAGTATTAAAGCTAGAATGAAGATACAGATATCATATGAAACTAGAATATATAAGACATCCATTGGTACCAACCATGGCATGATAGCTTGTTGGAAAATGGGCTGAATAATGCTCCAAAGTTAGGCTAAATTCTGGTGGAGAAAAAACTTTTAAAAGGGGTCCATTTGAACTCTGTATCATCCATGTGTGCTGTTCTTTTTTCTCCATCTCCCCCCTGTGTGTCGGGGTGTGGTTTTAAAATTCAATTGGCACTTAAACAGGCTTGGTAAGGTTAAAGCAAATAACACTAGCAGCAATAAAAGCAGAATATTCAATGCATCAAATTAAAATGATCATTAGGGTCAGTCATTGTTCTAGTACAATAATGGTATCTGGTCACAATGCAGGCAGCACAAAGAGACAGAGAGAGGGACAGTCACAGGCAAGATGGAGGGAGAGGACACACAGAGACCTACTCTGAAGATGATCAGGTAAAGCATTGTAATATGAGTCTCTAAACAACATGATTACATTATTTTTAACCTAGTCGTAGCCTACATGTCAGCAGTAAACTAGTAATAAGAGCACAATATTCAAATTAAAATGATCATTAGGGTCAGTCATTGTTCTTCTTGTACAATAATGGTATCTGGTCACAATGCAGGCAGCACAGAGAGACAGAGAGGGACAGTCACAGGCATGATGGAGGGAGAGGACACACAGATACCTGCTCTGAAGATGATCAGGTAAGACATAATATGAGTCTAAACAACATGATAACATTATTTTTACCTAGTCATACATGACAGCAGTAAACTAGTAATAAGAGCATAATACTCAAATTAAAATGATCATTAGGGTCAGTCATTTTTCCTTTGGTACAATAATGGTATGTGGTCACAATGCAGGCAGCACAGAGAGACAGAGAGAGGGACAGTCAATGGCATGATATAGGGCAGGCCCATTCGACTAGCGACCCGCGAGACTGCCAGTAAATCACAGTGTGTGATTCGTGTGGTATAATAAAATTATGGTGTACCGGTAGCTCTGAGCTACTTCAACAACGGTTCCGATCTGACTTGAAAATATCTATGTCACGTGATACTACGCACCTACGTGCCGGACAGGCATGCGCTGTGATTGGTTGCTACACTCGCTCTGCACTTGCACTCAGCTCGTGGGTGAGAGGTGAAGAGGTCAGAGTCAGCTAAGCTAACAACGCTTTGCAACATGTCACTCTCAAAACCCAAAAAATGAAAAATTTATTTGGAATAACACCAGTTCCAGAGCGAATGGATGGACAAATATTTACTTGTTTTGCCTGCCGCGACGAGTAATAAACTGGTCTGTTTACTGTGCAACGAATGCATATCTGTCATGAAAGAATACAATGTGAAGAGGCACTACAAGTCAAATCACAGCTCGTTTTCTGCCAGTTTTCCAGAGGGCTCGGAGGATAGAGAGGCAAAGTACAGCATCTGCTAGCGTCTTTTCAACAGTGTCAAGTCGCCCTCGGTCGCTTTTGCACGGAACAAGAGAGGGCTATGATAGCATCCCTTCATGTAGTCTGGACACTCACCGGACAGAAGAGGCCTTTTACCGAGGCAGAGACGGTTAAAGACTGTATGCTTGCTGTCATTGATGAAGTGGTTGTTGATGAAAAAGTAAAGGAAAGCATCACCTCATCCATTAAAAAAGTGCCTCTATCGGACACATCAACTCTTCGCAGAGTGGAATTACTCGCAAAGGATATCTCAAGGAAGCTTTTGGAAAACCTCAAAAAAGCTGATGTTATGTCTATTGCTGTGGATGAACTGACATGGCTCAGCTATGCATCTATGTCAGATTTCACAACGGAGTGCGCTTTAGAGAAGAACTTTTGGGGCTTATTCCGTTGGAGGGACACACCACAGGTGAGGTGATGTTTCAAAAGATTGTCACATTTTTTAACGAGCGTGAGCTGGATTTACAGAGAGTTTGCCTTTTGGTTACCGATGGCGCTCCAGCCATGATCGGTAGATTAAAAGGGCTGGTGGTGAGGCTATCAACCGTAGCCCCACATATGCAGTTTTTACACTGCATCATTCATCAGTCTATGTTGTGTGCAAAGCTGAGCGGTGATCTGAAAAACACCATGGACACCGTCATAAATATTGTGAATTTCATCCACTCAACCTCCAGCCTACAACACCGCTTTTTCCGTATGATGCTTGCCGACATGTTTGCGGAACACACGGACTTGCTTGTTCATAACGATGTCAGGTGGCTAAGCAAGGGAAATGTTCTGGACCGTTTCTGTGAGCTCCACCAGGAGATTGTGTCTTTCCTTTGTGTGTGAAAACACAAACTGATATAGGTAGAGGACACACAGAAAATAATATCCGGGGAAGGGCTCACATTTGGACCCCCCCAATGTCTATACCATGGTTACGCCCTTGGTAAGGGCTAGGGAATGCATAATGTCAGTGAGGGTGCTCACAAGTATAGAAAGACAAATCTGTTTCTGTGTGTGTGCATCATTGAAATGGCACACTCAGGGTTTACAACACACACTTGATCTGGCTCCTTACCGATTTCATGAAGATCAGTCCCTCTCTCTCTCTCTCTCTCTCTCTCTCTCTCTCTCTCTCTCTCTCTCTCGCTGTGTGTGTGTGTTCACCAGACTTTTGAACTCGTCATGGTTGTTGGTACTCACTGTGTCCTACAGACCTATTAATTGGACAAGTAAGTGGTGTGTGACACACACAAACACACAGGCACACACAGACACAAACACATGCAGAAAAATGGGAACGGCGTCTCCTAGAGCTGAAGATGTCTTCTGACATGAATGAACTCAAATTGCTTTGGGCACAAAGGTGAGTGAAGGTAACAGCCGACAATTCATGTTTCAACTCCAACATTATTGATTGTACCAGGGGAAATCAGTATCTAACAAGTATACACCATCCTCTGTACCGTCATACTAACACACACACACACACACACATATGCACGCTCGCACACACACACACACAACATGCACTACTATTAAATTAGCATTCTCTAGGCTGTAAGGAGAGCTGCAGGGCTCCGTGTTCGGCTCCCCCCGGGTTTCTATGTAATCTCTTTCTTCCAGCTTGCTCCTGCACTCGCTCTCTCTCTCACACTCACACACACAACCAAGCATGCGTTCATCTACACATTCTATCGGGCATGTGCGCATATACACACACCGGTCCTGCCATGGTACCAGTCTCTTTGATTGCCCTCCAGTTCTCTAATGAATAATTTAGCTCCAAATACATTCTGACACAGTGACACCCAGATAAAGTAAGTGAAGGATGGAGTGAGGGAGAGGGAAGAAAGAAAATGAGAAATGAGGGCACATCCCCTCACAAGAGAGATATGGGTGAGTAAGGGGTGGGGGTGGTGGGGGTCCACAGAAGTGCTGAAAATAGGAAAGTTGTAGTTGAGGTGAGAAGAAATGGAAATGGGACAAGGATGCTGGCTTTGCTGACAGAATTAGAGTGATGAGAGGTAACAGATAAAGGTGAGTTAAAGGAATACTTCACCAAAAAACCTCTTTGAGAAATCACATGCCAAAACCCCCTGTAGTGGAGAGGTGGCTCTGTAAGGTTTGTAGCAGCTGTGATTCACAGCTGTTACAGTTGACCCACAGTCACAGAAACACAGGGGAAAAAATCATGGCGAAAAGTCCATTGACACTCAAACTGCTCCTGCATCATAGTCCCTATTGGTCCAAGGAGATATATGTATATAAGGTTATATATACTGTATGTATTATTTATGTATATGTTTTTGGTGATACAAAACGAATGCAAGGAGAAACCTTCTTGATGAGAAAATTCCACAGGGCACCTTAAGAAGCTGATTAAACAGGAGGGCAAGACTCTGGAAGCCTCTATTTCACAGCAGTGCGGTACACTAATTATTATAACAACTTAAATATTATATCATATACTAGGGGTGCAATGACTAGTCAACTAGTCGATGAATAGTTGACGGCAAAATTAATCAATGACTAATTTAGTAGTCGACTAGTCGTTAGTGACGTCATTGTGTGTGTATCCCACGTTAAACGCCACGCTAAACAATGGTTCATTTGTGAGACATCTCACTTTTCCCAACTCGTTGATGCACTGACCGCACATGCGCACTTGTGACCGGGAACAGGAGCAACATGGAAGCGGCTAAAGTGACGCCAACGCAAAATAAAAGGTCCAAAGTTTGGGAACATTTCATCCTGGACACAACAAAGAAAACGGTCGCATGCAAAATTTGTAAGATGAAACCATGGGGCCACCTCAGCAATGCATGAGCATTTGAAGAGGAAACACATTTTAGAAGACTCAGACCCACCTCGGTAAGATAGTTAGCTCCCATGCTAGTAGCTAGACTATTACTGTATGTGCAGACGGAGTTGTCTTGGCATTATTTTATTGTTGCTGCCACTTAAATATAATAAATAAGAACCATTGTTTTTTTTTTTATTTAACAAACTTTGTTATGCATGCTGATTGTTATGCACAAAATGCACTTTTGTTAAAGGAAAGAAAGTTTATTGCTGCTGCCACTTAAATATAATAAATAAGAGCCATTGTTTTTGTGCAATTCATAATCTGACTAGTCGTTACAGTAGTCCATGACTAGTCAACTATCAAAATAGTCATTAGTTGCAGCCCTATCATATACTCAAACCAGAATAATAAGGCGTTTGACCATTGATACAAGATTGTGGCCACAGATGTAACTCTGGTTAGCACTGCACACATCCCAGTATTACAGTTTACAAGAGATCTGGTACTACTGCAGAAGTCTGTCGGACATTGGGTACCACACTTGGGTGGTCCTGGGTCAAGTGTCCAGTGTCTTGAGATTGTTCATGTATAAGAAGCCAGTGAGAGATCTCACCCTTGTTGCTGCACTATTGATTCCAACTGGGAACAGAGTAGAGAGCACTGAAGTTTGATTCTTAGCATGTTTTACCTTTGCATTGTGATAGCCCGTCACATCATTGATATTTCCATGTAGAGTTCAATGTGGAACGGTTATTTCTTAGGTGGAGCAAGTACTCGGTTACTAGGTTAAAACTAGTATCAGTTCTACGTTGAAACTACAGATGTCTCTACTTGTATATAACCAGGAAAACTGATGAAAATGACTGCTGTCAGCCACGATGATGTAGAGGCCCGAGGAAAAACATGAAGCTGAAGTGGGTCGTGTCACTGTTGGTGTTGAGGTGAGTCTGGGGGTGAACAGTGAACTTTCTGGCTGTGCTGGCTGCGCATCTAGAGCCGCCCAAAGTTATCTGATCTCCTCCTTCTGTCTCTGTCTCTCCTCTCTCCAGGCTTTCATCTCCTCTCTCAAGGCTGCCATCTCATAAGTCGATGTCCACAACGTCATTATTCCTATACCTAAACATGAATTGAATGAAAAAGGCTACAGAAGCAGACATATTTCTTGAGCCATATAATACCTTAACACTTTTTTGGCCACAAAACATTTCGCTGGTTTTGTGCTGTTCGGCAGTGTCCCTGCAGTCCATTTCCAGCAGTAGGCCTCTGTAAATACAGATACAAGGAAATAAGAACCCATGTGCAGGCTACTGTAAAGTCAAATAGATATGTTAACATATCGCATTGTATAGGCTATAGTAATCTGCGTTCTGCTTTTTCTGCCACCACCAGTTGACTTCCTGGTTGGCCTGGTGCCCGGTCCATAGAATCTTTCACAAAACGACCTCCTAGACTCTAATCAGTCAGGCTTAAGGACTGCTCACTCCACTGAGACGGCCCTCCTCACAGTGACTGAGTCCCTCCGTGCCGCCAGAGCCTCGTCCCACTCATCCATCCTCATTCTTCTTGACCTATCTGCTGTGTTTGACACAGTCAACCACCAAATCCTCCTCTCCACTCCACTGGCTGAACTTGGCATCGCTGACTCTGCTCTAACCTGGTTCACATCATATCTGACAAATCGCACCTTTCAGGTCATGTGGAATGGCTCCTTGTCCAAACCCTGCTTTCTGGAAACTGGTGTCCCTCAAGGCTCAGTACTAGGACCACTTCTGTTTTCACTATACTCTAGATTACTAGGCTCTGCAATCACATCTAATGGATTCTCTAACCACTGTTATGCAGATGACACCCAACTGTTCCTCTCTTTTCCCACATCCTCCGACACCCACGTTGTAACGCGCATCTTGGAATGTCTGGCAGATATCACTGCTTGGACAACTGCGCATCTCCTCAAGCTTAACCTTCATGAAACTGAACTCCTCTTCATCCTGGGGAAAGACTGCCCTCGCAAGGAACTGTCAGTCACTGTCGAGGACGTCACAATATCGCCTTCATCAACTGCGGGGAACCTGGGCGTAATCCTCGACAACAGACTATCCTGCACCCCCAACATCACTGCTGTGGCCCGATCCTGCAGATTTGCCCTCTACAACATCCATCCAACATACCGCCATTGCTGAGAGAAAACAAAGGTCGCATAGTGCACAGTGAGATAGGCGGTGAATAAACTTTGCTGGAAATATGGCAAGACCAGGTAAAGATCACACATAAACACACACACATCAAACTATCTCAAGCAGGAGAGGATGGTTGTATAATATAGCCTTCTTCAGAATCAGAATCAGAATACTTTATTAATCCCCGGGGGGGAAATTGTTTTTGTTCCAGATGCTCCGTGCAAAGTAGAAATAGAAATATAGCATGAATGGAAACAAGAGATAAAGATAAAGATATAAATAAAATAGTAGAGTAGACAATAAAATAAAATAATAAAGTAGACAATAAAATAAAATAATAAAGTAGACAATAAAATAAAATAATAAAGTAGACAATCTCAAGTGTTCAATGACCACTCCAAGTATTTACAGATATACAGTGCAATATATATATGGTATGGGAAATATACATAGATACACACACATACATATATATATATACATATATATATATACATATATATATATATATATATATATATATATATATATATATATATATATACATATATAAATATATATAGCCATTTGAGTCCGATCATCAGAGGGAGGAGTTGTAAAGTTTAATGGCCACAGGTAGGAATGACTTCCTGTGGCACTCAGTGATGCATTTGGGAGCAAGTAGTCTCTCACTGAAGGTGCTCCTCTGTTTGACCGGAGCGTTGTGGAGAGGGTGAGAGCCAAACTGCAGTATCACCCGCACCTTCGACAGCATCCTCCTGTCTGACACTGCTGTCAAAGTGTCCATCTCCACCCCCACAACGTCGCTGGCCTTCCTGATCAGCTTGTTGAGTCTGTTGGCATCTGCTACTATCAGTCTGCTGCCCCAGCACACAACAGCAAACAGAATAGCACTGGCCACCGCAGACTCATAAAACATCCTCAGCATAGTCTGGCAGATATTAAAGGAGCGGAGCCTCCTCAGAAAATAGAGGCAGCTCTGTCCCTTCTTGTAAAGGACTTCAGTGTTCTTAGTCCAGTCCAGTTTATTGTCGATGAACACCCCCAGATATTTGCAGTGTTCAACGATTTCCACGTTATGCCCCAGGATGGAAACTGGGGTCACTGGTGTTATTATACTGATCATTCATATTTCGGTTACAGAACAGCTCTGATGTCCCGTGTGAAGAAAGTGGTGCTGCGTTTGAAGGAAGCGCAGGAGTGGAAAGTGGCTGGTGAAAAGTTTGATAATGTGTTCTTCACTAATGAATCGACAGTGGCATTGGAGCATCCAGTGAAGCTTCGCGTTTGGGGAGGGATTTCACACCAAGGGCCAGGACAATTGTTGATTTTTGATGGTGATTTGAGATCAAATGGAAAATGTATAAAACATTTTTTTTTATTATTGGTCCTTGCTTTTCTTTTTCTTTCTTTTTAATTTTTTTTCTCTTTCTTTTCTTCTCTTCTCAAAAATTGCAAATAATGTCACAACATGTTATGTCATCCACAGGTATTATGGATCAGCACTTTTATGAGGAAGAGATCATCAAAACACTGGCTGGGCCATACTCAAGAGACTCTTTCTTCAAGGTACTAATTAAGAATTTCATTGCACGATGCAAACTATGTTTCCACTGTGTATATGACAATAAACATCTTGAATCTTGTACTTTTCCATTTACTACTGTAGGTCACCTGATCTGAACCCGATTGAACATGTCTGGCATGCCCTGAGGGCCTTAATGAGACATGAAGCCAATCCATGCAACATGGACAAACTAATTTCTGCAATAGAGACGTTCTGGACCACCAAACTCACCAGAGAGGCCTGCAATGACTACATAGACCATTTGGACAAAGTCATCCCGCGGGTCATTGAGTTAAATGGAGGTCCTACTTGTATGTAGTCACAGTAGCCCTTCTGGCCCAGCCTTGCTGCTGCTGTCTGCTACACACACATACACACACACACACACACACACAATGTGAATAAATAAAACATTTAATTTTATTTGTCCGTGTCCCTGTCCCGGGAAACGGATCGAGGGGAAAATCTCTCTTCCCTACATTTCACAGGTTCAAACCATTCTAAGTTTTAGTCTGGTGTATTATGTCTTTGATTCATATTATATTTTCACATTTTGTTGAGCAATAAAGGACATTGAAATCTTGAAACAGTTTACATTGTAAGATTTTCTTTTTTTTTGGAGGGGGGGGGGGGGGGGGGTAACACACACAGTTTAACACACTATGGAAAGAGATTCTGAAACAGTCTACATTGTACTCTCTGAATTGTCCACAATCAATATGCTATGAAAATATATGGTGGTCGTTCATTGCCTGATGGTGATGATGTAAATTAACCTCTCTGGAATGCTTGTATCACCATGCACCTGATGACCGTCCTTGTACAACAAATTCACACATACAGTAGGCTACAAACGTCCGAGACAGAGTGATAATGATTAAATGTTTCTCTCATGTACACAATTGCATAAGATGTCCATGTTTATTTCAAACTGAACTGTATGCCATTGCTACAGCATGTTGTCATTTCATATTTTTCTCATTTCATCTTGTATAAAATTTTAAAAAATCTGTGTTTTTCTTTGTTTTTTTTCTCGCAAAAACAACACACTCATCGCATACAGAAGGCTATATGCTGACTGTGCACATTCATCTTTAAAAAAGAGCCTCAGTCAGAGTGGGGAATAAAGTTAACACAAAGTTTTATTCAGTGTTGTCCATTTATTCAAGTTTTACTGCCTTTATTTATATTTGAGCCTTGTTTATTGTCTGTTGCACTTTGCATTTGACATAAGATGAAAATAGCCATACTGTAAGTGTTTTACAATAATTGTTCTACCTGGACATGACGGGCGAGCTCTCACAGAGACCCCTGTGTTTGCGCTGGGCTGGAAAGCAGCTCTGGTGGTTGCACTGTTAAGCTTTATTAGGCTACATTATAATTGCTTATTTGTTATTAGTGAGGATAATTTTAGATATAGCTTTCTGTTTATAGCCTATACTATTTACAACACCAAGATCTAGTTTGTAGGCTAACAAAATATAGGTTTGCCCAGTGGCAGCTTGGCATGGAGCGGATGCATGATTGCACATTATGTGCAATAAACTAACTCTAACTTTAGACAGTCCTGAGTAACAAACTAATATCCGAATAGGATTTTTATTCCGACACACAGTCATCCGCTAATTAATGCACTTTGACACACATTGATACCGACGAGTCAATGAGGAAATAAAACAGCGTGTCTGGTTCTAAAGGGAGGAGAGAGAAGCTCAGGGCCCTGATGTGTTCACTGTAGTCTGGACTGCTCACATGTGATACCTGGTGGTTGTTGGTGTGCACTGCAGCTAATGCAAAATCAGCTGGATGAAATAAAAGTCCCCCCTCCTTTTTTGATGTCACAGCACCTTTAACGCTGCGGTAATGGCGTAGAGACATATATCAGGTAATGTACTTTTATGAGTAAGATTATCATCTGATAAAACAAGTTTGTAAAAAACTTTTTCTGTTCTGTTCAAAAACACTGATCTGAAGCTCAGTTCTGAGGCGTTTTTTTTCTTTTCTGTATAAGAATAACAGGCTTAAATTAACAACTTCTGGTTATTCCCATCCAACTCTGGTTGAAGCCCCACCCATTCAGAGTAGTGATATGGATACAGATAATTTAGTTGGTTGAACACAGTGAAATAGTGATGTAATGACCCTTGCTTCGTTGAGAGTTGCCTTTCTACTAATGAGGAAGCCAATTTGGGTTGTCTCTAATACAACAGTGACCATGATGCATAATTAATGGTACTATTAAAGAGGCACAAAACAGCAGAGAAAGAGGTACAGTTGCATTCCATGAGAAGACTCCAACCATTTAGTAATGAGCTGTGTTACATGCCTACATAGTTTAACTGGTCCTTTATTGGTTAGAAGAGCTGAAGACTTTTGGACAGACAGCAGGGATGCTGCAAAGGTGCCGTGGGATAGAATGGAACCCCTACCACTGCAGAAAGGACTCTAAGCTTTACTTTTTTTTTACATAGTGAGCACCTTAAGAATGTAACAGCTGGTTTGAAGTCATGGAAGCACTATCTGATACGCATCCATCATCTGCAAGCAGTGCCTCATAAATGTAAGCTACAGGCCACACTCAGAGCCGTAACAGCAGCACCATTACCACAGAGTCCATTGATTACCAAGTTAAAATGCAGGCCTAATAACCTGTAGGCATGTGTAAATCTCTGAGCAGAGGAGAATTCTCTGATGGCTGACTCATAACTCAGTGGACAGGCAGTGTAGGGGAGAGGACATAAGTGTGTCCTGCTATAAAACCTGCCAGTGGACATGGACGTAAAAAGTGAAATTATGTTAAGCTGTGACAAGCTTCTGTTGGCTCATAAGTAGTAGGTAGGATGTCCCTTTGCGCGTACATGTGGACTGCGTGCGTGCATGTGAGAAAAATGTGTGTGCGTCAGGAAAAAATGTGTGTGCGTGTGTGTGTTTATGACCCATAGCATTCTCGTGTGTTTGGGTGTGTGTGTGTTTATGACCCATAGCATTCTCGTGTGTTTGGGTGTGTGTGTGTGTGTGTCTTTGGCTTTATCTGACATAGGTCAGATACTGATCAAGAGCATCCCTGCCGTTGTCATGGAGGGATAAGCAGATTCTCTGTTTCACATGTAGGTGTGAAACCCACCAAAAAAATCCTTATCTAAAAAAAAAAAAAAAAACACTTCAAACAGTCACTCTGTCTGCAAAGATGAAGTCTGCAGAGATGAGTTGAAGAATGTTTGGTTAAATATTTATATATTAAACTGGTGTTTCTTAGTATTTTGTTACATCCAGCTTGAATACTATTCAAGCACACCCGCCGCAGATGTGTGACCACACCTCCTGTCTTGGCCCCTCCCTGGGTCCTCCCACCCTTGGTCCCTCCCTCTGTTTAACTGTATATATAAGCGTTGGTCATTTGTGTTCATTTACCCTCGGATTTCTTTCAAGCAACAAGGGCCCCTTTGCAGTCATGGCAAGCAGCGGATGTGTGGATCTGGACCAGGCCTGTGTTGTTGATGGTATGTCACCCCCTGCATACCCTAATGTCGACGTTGTGGATCCTCCTAGTCGTCCCGCAAAGAGATGTATGAGGGGTGTCCTTTCTACCAATGCTAACACTGCGTCAGGGTCGGGGCTGGATCTAGAATACTTGGGTCTAAATGGGTATGTTTACTCTGTAAAGTATCACGATGGAAGAGTTAGCATGAGTGTTGGATGGAAAACGTGTGCTGGAATTGTGGATGATGATACACGAGGGGGTAGTATGTCTGTGAAAGATTGGAAGTTGTTTTGTTCTATTGTCTGCCCAGACCTTGATCAGCCTGGCTTTCCTGAGACAGTTTATGTGTCGCAGATGGTCAGCGCTACAGGTCCGGAGCTTTATCGGATCGTAGCTGATCGATTTTTCCGGCCGCAAGACGATTTTGTTTTTCTCAGTGTGTGTGAAGATAGGGAGAGGTTGATAGCGGTCAGAGGGCTCGAAGAATGGAAAAGACAGCCATATCCTCTCACACTTGGAGAATATGATTCATGGTTCAAAACCGTTTTCTTTATCCAGTGGTGCGACTGGCGAGCTCTGCAAAGGGTGTTTAGAGAAATTGACGAGGCCATCAAAAAAGACAGAATCAACAGTAGTTATGAGAATATTAGAAAACGCCTTGTATTTGATGATATGTCGCCTGGTATCCAGCGTGACAAGCCTCCTACCTTGTGTAGGCCGAAAATCATCAGACACACCGACTACTGAGAACAAATGGTAGGCATATTATGTATAATTTTTGTTTGCATTCATACTTATATGTCAATGTTTATTTCTACTCTATATCTAAATATGATTTTTTTGTTTGTTTTATCAGAGCACAGCCCTGCATCTCCAAGCCTCTTCCAATCACCTCCTACATCTCCTCTTAAGCCGTCAGTGTTTTGGTCACAGCCGTGGTCGCCTTCGGCATCTACACCTTCATCTCCTACATTTTCATCTACTCCAGCTGATCCATATCCGGCGTTGCAGACGCCCCCTTCATCTCCCTCCACTCCATCTCTGTTGGTGCGGACCCCTTCACCTTCTCCCTCTGACTCACAAGATGTGATTTGTGACACACAAGATGTGGCTAGTATCCAAAACAATGGGGTGTTGTCTATCGTGTTCATTGATGGGGTTAAAACCATTGTCCTACACCTCCTCAACATTGTTGTATACAGGTATTGGGAGGAGCTCTGTTATGGCTGTCAGATCAACCACCCCAGTCAGAAGCATCATGAGTGTGTGTTGGCGATCCCTGACTATTTCTGTGAGAGCCGGTTTGACCAGCTTACAGAGAGACTGTGGACTGACCGTTTTATCCCAGCCATTCAGCGCTTTTTGACTTCAAAACGCATCTATGTCGACGAAGCCAGAACCCAGGGGGCTGTAGAAGCTATTCTACACGAGCTGAAATCAGCGGAGAAGATCACGGATAAAATCAAGGAAATGTATGACACAAAGATTGGTGATGACTATATGAAAATAGCACAATTACGTGTTATAAGCGACTATTGGAGAGGACTAGACCATTGAGGTGTACTGTGACAACAACAACAACGTAAAGCAGCATCAACACTTGCTATAAGTTTTTATTTTTACTCCTTTTTTCTTTTGATTATTCCTTTTTTTTGGTTTTTTGTTTAGTGTGTGTGTGTGTGTGTGTTTAAAAAATGAAAACAATTGTCAAGCTGTTAAATAAAAGCCTGTGTAAGAAACATATTCTGCCCATTCCAGTCTCATCATTATCATGGAAAGCACACTGCAAAAGATTTATCATGATCCTGCTCATCCAGGCGGTCTTGGGAGTATCAACAAGCTTCGTAATGCCGTCAGGGATTCTACAGGGGTTACCCCTAGGCTAACAGATGTTAAACGTTTTTTACTGGGGCAAGACGTCTATACACTCCATGCCAAAGCTGCGAGACATTTTCCTAGGAACAGGGTTTTGGTTGGTGGTATTGATAAACAGTTCCAGATCGATTTAGTGGATATGGGTGAATATTCTACTGAAAATGATAGTGTGAGATACTTACTAACATGTATTGATGTGTTTTCTAAATTTGCGTGGGTCAGATGTCTTAAAAACAAATCAGGCATGTCTGTTACCAAAGCTTTTAACAACATTCTGAGCGAGGGCCGTATACCTACAAAACTCCAAACAGACAAGGGCACAGAGTTTTATAATAAACACTTTCAACAATTGTTAGATCAGTATAAAATCACCCATTTTTCAACACTAAATGAGACTAAGGCTAGTGTGGTGGAACGTTTTAACAGAACCTTCAAGACTCGTATGTGGAGGTATCTATCATCTGTTAATTCACGCAGATATGTAGACGTGGTCCAGGACCTTGTTGATGCCTATAACAAATCTCATCATAGATCGATAAAGATGTCCCCCAGCTCTGTAAATAAAGACAACGAGAAAACAGTCTTTAACAATTTATATAAGCTGAAACCGTCGAGGGTATCATCCTTTAAATTTAGTTTGGGGGATAAAGTGAGAATTTCAAAACTTCGTGGGGTGTTTAGAAAAGGTTACGAACAAACATACACAGACGAGTATTTTACAATAGATGCATGTATAGCAAGAGATCCACCTGTATACAGGCTGTTAGATTGTGCGGGGGAAGTAGTGAAAGGTACATTCTACGAGCCAGAGCTACAACTAGTGATTATTGATAAAAACAAAACTTTTAAAATAGAAAAAATACTGGCCAGAAAGAAATTAGGTCGTAAAAATATGGTCTTTGTTAAATGGCTGGGGTGGCCTGAGAAATTTAACTCATGGCTCCCTGAAAAAGATATCGTAGATGTGTGATAAAAGGGAGTGTACTAACTCCTTACAGAGTCACTTTTGAATATTGGCTCGTGCGTATCAGAACTATGGAGAAAAACGGGTTTTATGTTACCCTACCTAGTAATGCTTCACTACATGTATATCCAAATAACAAGATATGGCAATATAGGACTAAATTAGCTAAACCAATAGTCCTGAACGAACCATATGAAGTCGGTGTTATCGAAGTCCAATATCCCCGCGTATGGAATAGTTTCTCAGCAGCGGACGCTGATGTGGATATCTATGACTATAAAACACAGAAGACATATACCGTATCTCTAGCAGTGGGCTTTTATGAGACTATACCTAGAATACTGAAAGAATTTAATTCAAAATGCATAGTAACCCCACCGATATCCCGCTTAAGTCTGGTGTACAACAATATTACAAATTTTGTTAATTTTTCGGGGGCTGAAGGATATACTTTAACATTTAAAGGTCGTTTAGCAGAGCTACTAGGTTTCAATCCAGGGGAGCCGGTCAAAATACCTATCACCCTAAATTTTAGGAAACAATATACAGCTCCACACCCCGCCGATATTCACGCAGGAACATATAATATATTTCTCTATAGTGATATTGTGGATTATCAACTATTGGGTGATAGCTATGTGCCACTTCTCCGCTGTATAAATGTGTCGGACGAGATAAGGCGTATGCCCACTCTGACTTATGACAAGCCACACTACACATCGCTCTCCAAATCAATTATTGATGATATAGAGATCTCGTTAAAAAACGATCAAAATCAGTATATACCTTTTGCATTTGGTAAAGTCATTGTCAAACTACACTTCAGGCCTGTGAGACAGTTTTTCTAATCACTAATTGGAGAAAAAAAAAAAAAAATGACACACACTCCATTTACACACGATGATGGTAGATATATGACCTACTACATGAACCAGGCGGGGGGAGATTTACCAGGATTTATAGGGAGCAGTACCCAATACGGTAATGGGTTAGGGGGGATATTTCGTAGTCTATTCAGAATGGCAGTACCATTGTTAAAAAGTGGGTTCAATCTGGCAAAACCCCACTTAAAAACAGCCGCTACAAACATTATGGGGGATGTTGTGTCAAATATTGCAAGAAACACACTATCAAGGCAACAGGAGGGGAGTGGTCTGATGGTGTATAGTAGAAGACCTTTGAAAAGACCTCCTTCCAGACGAGGGCGTAGCCAAACGGGGGCTAAAAAACGTAAAACAGGCGTTAAAAGACGCAAAGCCGTCAAAAAGAAGGCAACCGTCAAGAGACGCAGAGCTCGGATCAGTCGTTCCAGGACTTTGTCTAGAGACATATTTTAGGCTACAACTCAAGGAATACAACCATGGCGCTCATTCATAACCAGTCTGAAGAATGTGTGAAGACCGAGTTGGATCTGTTTACAGTACCCTATACTCAGACATCCATTGAGAAATCTACTTTTGTCGAAATCCCACCTATTTCTGCAATAACGGACACTGGACCTCTGGAATTTTACATATCGGCTAGTGGGGAGGATTACCTAGACCTGAATGAATCATATCTTTTTACACGTGTGAGGATTGTAAATGCAGACGGTACAAACATAGCACAAGGCGCCGACGTAGGATTTATAAACTATCCAGGATGTACATTATTCTCACAGGTCGATATAATGTTGGGGGACAGGCTTATAACACAATCCTCCAACACATATCCATATCGCGGTATAATTGAATGTTTGATTAACTATGGACGGGACACTTTGGATACACAGTTCAGTACCGGTTTGTTTTGTAAAGACACTAGCACACATATGAACGATGCGTCCATAGACGGTGACAATGCAGGGTTGTCGGATAGAGGAGAATACACCGGAGACAGCAGAATCGTGGAGTTAATCGCACCGATACACTCTGATTTGTTTTTTCAAGAAAAACTATTGCTAAATGGTGTCGATATTTCTCTGAAATTTATACGGTCTAAGGATGAATTTTCTCTTATGACGCCGGGAAATGTACAATTCCGAGTTAAGATTATGTCAGCCAGTGTATTTGTGAAAAAGGTATCTGTTGCTCCAACTGTACGTCTGGCCCATAGCAGGGCTCTACAGCATACTAATGCTAAATACGCTATAGACAGAGTGGCTTTGAAAACTTTCTCCATACCTGCAGGAACCAGGGTGTGCAACCAAGAAAATCTCTATATTGGACAGATGCCTAAATTTGTTATTGTCGCTTTTGTTGATAACGAGGGATATACAGGAAGTTATGCGCGCAATCCATTTAATTTTGAGAACTTCGATACAGAGTTTATAAGTCTATACGCCGACGGCCAGTCTTTTCCCGCAAAACCCTTTCAACCGCTCTTTCAGAGAGGCCAGTACACAAGAGAGTATTATCAGCTGATTCAGACCACCGGACGTCATCTAAAAGACAGATCGTTGGCAATATCACGTCAAGATTTTGGAGCCGGTTACACATTATTCTGTTTCAATTTGGAACCCGATGAAGGGTGTGCAGGGAATGTGTCACTAATTAAAACAGGCAACGTGAGGCTGGAAGCTCGTTTCAGAGTTCCTCTACCACGCACTGTTAATCTTATTTGTTATTCTGTTTTCGATTCAGTTATCGAGATATCAAACAGGAGACAAGTATTGATGGATTACTACTAAAAAACCAAAACATAATGAATACGATAGAATTAACTAGTATTGTTAGGAAAAGAATTATTGGGGGTACAGATTTTCTGGGGGTCCTAGCATGCGATCAGCTCCCTAAACATGGTGTTTATAAATATCCTGTTATGTTGATTGTAAACACGCAGCCCTCTAACATGCCTGGTGAACATTGGCTGGCTATTTATATTACAAAACATAAACAAGGATATTTCTTTGACAGTTTTGGTCACCCGCCTGACAAATTTCCAACAATGATAAATAATTTTCTGATAAAAAACTGTACGGATGTATTTTATTCTAGAAAACAGGTTCAAAATAATCTCGCGACAACATGTGGCCCCCACTGTGTCTTTTTTCTATGTCATGTACAAAAAGGGATACCGTATTCACGGTTTTTAAATATGTATGGACCCGATCTTGTTTGTAATGATGCAATGGTATGTCAATTTGTTAACAAAATACAACCTGATGTATGTCATGGATATGATTTTACGTGTGTACAATGTGGATAACAAATGTGTAATCTAATGTTAAATGGTGTTTAAACTGTGTTAACATCAAATAAATATAGAACACAATCTTGTTTTAAGGTATCGTTTTTTTATTCATGTTTAAAAAATAATAATAATAATCATTGCATATATGTATATATACAAAAAAAAAAGAAGGAAAAAAAAAGAAACAACTCTTTATTAAAATGGAACAACAGTAAATAAAATTAATATTAATAATAATAATAGAAAAAAATTAGAAAAACATACACATACATGAAAATACTTTAAAAACAACAATGTGCCATTGGCAGTGAGAAAAGAAAGAAAGAAAAAAATCTGGAAATTACAGGTAAATTGTCCCTGAAACATTTATGCAGCAAACCGTGGTATTTAAACAATAAATTTCAATTCAATCTATACATAAAATGATATGTCAAAATCAAAAATTTAACCAGCTGGTGTCCCAACTACGTGATTTCAAACCCCTCACCCTCGGTGCCCTAAGAGGGGCACGGTATCTGGGTGTACTACTAGGACTCAGCCTTTTTCTCTCTCGATACGTGTCTTGGGGTGTAAAACTCGCATCACTTGGTGTGTCAGCGATTCCTTTATATTCGGCAATACCCCGTCGCACCATAGTGTTTGGGATAGCCGATAAAGGAATATTTAAACGTGCCATAGTTTTTAAAAACAGGTCCCACCCTATAGGTCTTGAAACATCTGAAACATTATGTGTAGCAGTAACGCTTTTTACCAAATCGTATAGGTGTGAGCCTCGGACAGTGTGTTTGTCGACGATGATCTCACCCTGATCTGTCCATGAAATCATATCTTTTGATCGGGTTATCGCGTCCAAAATGTATTCGACGTTTTTTCTGCTTCTTTTAGGTACGTGCTTTAATACCTCTTCTGTGATTAAATCTTTTTTGTCAACATCGTCAGTACGCGGTGTGATATTGAGGCCGGGGCCGTTTGTATCATGACCTTCACTGACTGGCAGTGATAGCGTCAAGACGTTTTTTTCACTCGCATTCTGTTTTTCTAATACCAGGTATCGTTGTAGAATACAGGCATATTTTTTGGCCTTCTCATAAACGTTTGTGTCCGGTAGTTTTAGCACGTCGATCATGGCTTTATCTAAGTCATTTTGCGCAATTTGCCTTATGGAACCAGTATTCTGCTCCTGCTGTTGTTTTAAGGCGTCCAATTGATGCTGAGGGACCAGGAACATTTTTTGTGCGTGCTCCATTTCAACCTCTGTTAAAAAGACCGGCTATAAAGGGTATAGCTGCTCCTAGCAGGGGTAATAAAAAACCTCCAGTCTGATTGATAGTCTTTTTCTTTTTTAAAAGTTTGACTTTTTTATCAGCTACTAGTCTGATGATGGTTTTCTTTTTTTTTAGCTGTTTGTACTGTTTGTCCGTCAAAGGGATGTTGCCGCTTATTACATTGAGAGCTATTTCACACAGAGCATTCACAAAGTCAGCGCTTGCATGCCCCACAATGACCCTTCGCACACTCGGTGGCGATTTATATAACAACTCCAACAGAGCCAAATTTCTCTGCATACGTAACGACATTGTCACACCTTCTGCTTTTTAGAGATGTACACAACTGGACGATCTGATAGCACTGCAGTTCTGAGTCTTAGATAATCTGGCGTCTTGGCTTTATAATCAATAAGAAGATAGCCATATGCCGTGTTGGTGGCATCATTAAAAGCCTCTAAAAAAAATTTGGTATTGCCTGGAAACATCTGTCGTCCTATTAATGTGATTTGGTATTTATCTCTAGGGTTTTTAAACAAAACAAGGTAGTTGGTATTCAAACTAATAGTACGACTAGCCTTGCCTTGAATAAATAGATTTTGTACTAAATATATACAACTAAGATTCCTATGGTGAACGTATTTGGTAAAAACATTTTGTACTTCTATATTATTGCAGGCGTCATTCATTAAATCATCTATAATAAGCAGATTGTTTTTGTCTAGGGGTAACAATACATCATCACACAGAGATTCGGGTAGACCATTCACAAAGTTAATGTCTCTCATCTGTAGTAGCTGATCATATAAAGGTTGCCAACACGAATATATGTATACAACATTGTCAATAGGGTGTGAAATAACCCTCGATGCATTTTCAATAACACTCTTGACAAAATATGTCTTCCCACAGTTTGAAGGACCGCTCACCACCAGACTAAATGGATGTTGTAGTCTGTCATCAAACCCGCGATCTGATCTAATATCCATAAGGAAGTGTAGTATAATCAGCCAACACCCTACGTTTGTTGTACACAACCTGAACCTTTTTTGTAACTGTGTCATTCTTGAGATGGAACCTCTTTTTGTCTCGTGTGATTGTTTCAGAAACAGTCACCATGTGCGCATCTGTATTCTGATTGGCCACAAAAGATTGTACTAGACCCAACAGAGACTCAGGGGTGACCACTGCAGCATTTTTAGCATTTAACGTCACCCCCTTACATTTGACCTGCGTTTTGCCATGTGCTGTGTGATAGGCATAGCACTTTGGACCCCCCGATACAAACTCGGTGATATAATCTTCTTCAGGGAGTCCGCACACATTACCATCATTCAGCTCATCAGTCAAATCACCCAGGTATTCACCTATGGGTGGGTTCCACTCCCCCGGCCGTGAAGTAAAAACAACGCTGTCAGTATCACAGTAAAGAACACGTTGTTGTAACTTATCCAATACGTCATAGAGCATGAGTCGTGCGTGGGCTGTGGTCACGGCTCCTATAAAGATATTTACATCTTTAGTTCTGGAGGTCCTGACGTCGGCATGACACCACTGCACCATAGCCACATCATCTGAGATGAAACAAAACTGCCGCACATCATAATGATCGCTAAACATCAGCTGTGTAAATCTGGCTGGTTCTGTTATCAACTCACAATTCGGCAGGTTATTCCTCATGCTAAATCTACCCCACAATGAGTTCAGAAGAAGCTTGTTGCAACTCCTCACCGCCTGGTTTACGCAGATTTTATCTGCATCTAGCTGGATGCCCTCTTTTTGGAGATAGTCATTGATGTATCTTTCTTTCTCCTCAGGCGTCTTGACATGTCCCGGATAACCAGATGCCTCTTGCTTGCATTTTAGAAATGTCTTGACATAATCCCTGAACAAGGTGTCGGTCTTGTTGGGGAAATGCCACACTTCATCAATACGCACTACCTGGTATCCCTTCTCAACCGCTTTTTGAAGCTCAAACGAGACCCACACACCCGACAGCCGTCTGTCGTCGTCATTGTGTGTGCAGTCACTCGTCTGGTTCATCGCCTCAGCACATGTACGGCATAGCGGGAACATGAGTTTATTGTGACACCTATAGGGCAGGACAGGATGGTACAAACCTCTCGGCGGGAGCACAACACACTTCACAAACCCGAAATAGTTATCAAGGGAATCAAAATCCCTAAAGATAACCTGGGGGTGACCTATTGGATATTGTTTTTGTGCATTCACAGCCGGGTACAAACTGGTGAAGTCGTAATATCTTACCTTCTCACCATCTGACACCTTGTGATACAGTTTCATGGCATTTGTACGCCCTCCAAACAGCGCCTGTCGGGGGTCCAAACGTTCTGGTTTCTGGTAATCTTTCAGAAACGTCTGGTGGCTAGGGCTAGTCTTTTTAAGCCTGAGCCATTCACACTCCCACATCACTACGACTTTTTTACCATAGACAGCCTTCAAAGCTTCAATCTTTGTAGAAAATGCACAGGAGAGCTCGCCAAAGGTGTTTCCGGTGACTGGATTCATAGCAGACTGGACGTGGCATTTGAGACACCCATGGTAGAAACATCCTGCAAATTCATAGCATGTGTTTGTATCAGGGTGATAGCCATCCACATAGTATGGACCTATCTCCTTTTCACCATGGTTGAGTGCATGAACTATCTCGAGCTTCTCAGTGTGACGCAGGTATTCAAGCCATTCTATTGACACATTTGAATATGTCTTATTCTGCTCAAGGTATGCCCCATCATACGTGAGAGCGAGTGTGTCTTTAGGCAGAAACAGTGTTTTGAATACCCCCATACAACTGGAGGCCAAGGTGGTGTATGCAAAGGGGTCGAGCTGGGTGCATTTGAGAAAAGTATCTCGGTAGATCACACAAGCTCTGCGCAACACTTCCACGTCGTTCATACAGTAGCGACGAATCTCTGTATTGAAATCAAAGGTTTCAGTGCGCACTGTGTCATACCAGGTCATGAATGCTGTTTTCTCTTTGGCAGTCATGCTGTCATAGCCATAGTAGTGTGGTTCTGGGTAGGGTCCTACATATAACTCGTGGCCCTCTGTGTTAAACTTATGGGGGAAATAGCCTTTCGACATATCCTCAAACCCCAAGGCTGCTGGTATTTTCGACAAGCGCATAGGCAGAAAGCTAAAGGAGTCTATCCAACGTTGTTGGTATGCTTTGTCATACATTAGAATCACCCTGCTGCCTCTCATCGTCAGCTGTGGGGTGATTCCTTGTTTGACAAAGTATTCCAGCAGTATGTAGTTGTCAAACCCCGACGCGTTATGTGCTATGAATGTATGGTTCTTATATTCAGGTTTTCTGAAGCGGTCAATCATGGTTTTAACGCAGTTTGTTCCCTCGCAACAGAACCATTTCTTCCCATCGAGATCTTTTATACACGCGTAATTTGCCTCGTGTTTGCCGTTGTTATACCGCGTCTCAAAATCAAATATTTTGTATTTTTCATGCAGTTCTTTCTTCTGCAAAGGCTGGATATAACACTGATGTGTAGCCTTACCATCCAATTTGTTCTCACCGCAGTGTCGACACCTAATAGGTTGACACTGGTGAGCTTTTTCTCCTACTCTGTAGATTCTACCGCACGTCTCACAGTAGTTAAGGCTGTCACAAGGTACCAATTGGTGTTCTTTCTCAAGCTGTTTGTGTTGGTTGTAACAAAATGTGGAATTGCATATACGTTTGCACTTATCACATTTCCTGACACTGTTTGGTCGATCAAGACATTCTGTTGTAAAACAAACATTACATCTGAGATCGCAGTAATGGTACAGGGGTGCTTCATATGTTTCATAACAATAATGACAGACATATGAGACACCCCAGAACCCCGTCTGGTTTTCTATCAGATAATAATGGTTATCATGTAGATAGAGCCATACAGTGTCTCTGTTGTATGCGTCGTGTGTTTTGTAACACAGCAATCGTTTACGGCCAGCGGCATGGTGGAAGATTATGATTTTTGCATTTATCTCCTCCTCAAATTTTGCGACATCATCAAATGATACACGGCGAGTGAGATCGTGCATCACCTTCCTATGTTTGTTTTCCGCATACACAATTTGTTCGGTCAAAGTCTTATCTTTGTGTTTAAAACGCGCCAGACAGAGACTGAAACACAAATTATTATTATTATCTCCACCATTGTCAGGGTTGTACAGAAAGCGTCCTTTCTTTGACAAAATATTATCATAAGGCACATTACCCAAACGGAGACGAGCCCCACCGCTTCTATTCTGTACCACTGTGACAATAAATTCCAATTCGTCATCAGTCATGGAAGTGTCATTACTTTGCAAAACTTGTGAAATTTCTTCCATAAACAAATCTGCATTGTATTGATTGTCGGCGTTTAAAATAGCCTGCACGTCACTGGCCAGGGATGGACCTCTCAATACTGCATTTAAAATACTACCAGGATGCGCTTCCTCTAAGGCTCGATCGATTACACCAGACAGCCTGTCCCTAACTCTCATGGGTACCAATTCAGGACTATCGAGACTGATGTCTCTGAAATCAAGTCGCTGACGCAGTTCATAGGCATTGAAAGTAGGTATATTCCTGACTTGTATCTGATCCTGCCCGTTTTCATCATCATCATCATCATTATGGGATGAATCAGCACCATGCACAGGATTGATCTCACCATTCTGTTGTGAATCCCTATCTTCACTACCACCGCCTATTTGATTTACAGAACAAGGCTCATCATCAACAACAACAACAACACTACGGTGTTCTACATGCCTTGGTACCGATGCAGATCCAGTCTGAATGGCATTGTCTACATCTCCATTGTCAACAGTAGAAGCAGTCCCCATACCAACATTACCAATACTAATATCAACAGGCTTATTGACAGCGGCAACAGCAACAGCAACAGCATCATTATTAATATTCTCATCACCAGCAATGTTATCATCAGCAGTAGCAGCAGCAGCAAATCCACCAATGTCAACATCACCAGCAATGTTATCATCAGCAGTAGCAGCAGTAGCAAATCCACCAATGTCAACATCACCAGCAATGTTATCATCAGCAGTAGCAGTAGCAGCAGCAACAGCCGCAGGAGTAGAAGACTCTCGGGTAGAAATCATGTTTGACATACGTCTTATGAATCGTTTGTACTGCGTCCTAACCCATCTAGGCACTGTTTTGGCATCATCATTAACGTTACCATAAGGCAAATTGTTCTTTTGCGCAAAATGAATATATGCAGCCCGAGCCCCGTCAATACTGTGAGATGTTGTTTGCTCATCATCATCAGTATTCCATTCATCGCTGTCGCCGGTATCTACATCATACCAGGCACCGTTGTTACGTCTAAATTTTTTTCTGGGAGGGGCCATTTTAATAACTAGTAAACAACGCTAATGACACACCGAGTGATGCAAGTTTTATTATAATTATTTTTAATTTATTTATCCTTTTTATGTTTTTTGCCCCGTGTGGCCAATTGTGGACAAAATTGACGCAAACACTACACCCAGATCGCCTAATGCCTCTGTGGTTTGGCGTCTGTATAGTGTATAAGCACGTCTTTGCCGCCGGACTATTTTTAACAAGTTTTGTTTTTGTCTTTTTAACACTGCTATTTTTTTAATCATAGAGCTTTCCAATTTCTCTAGTTTGTTATTCACTATGTCAAACTTATCATTCTCTGTGTTTAGTAGTTCGACACGATCAAAAGCATTTGGGCCTAAATAGTATTCACAAAACCCACTTATAACCAATAGTTCTGGGCTATCTGACACGGTTGGTAAGACAGAAGAATCGGGTGGCTGTAGACACTCCAGAGGTGTGGTGGCTACGTCGGCCACCCAATCGTCGTCGTCGTTATCAGAACGCACGAGTAATGGGGGTTGAAAATCGCCGAGCGCAGTCTGCTGACACCTCTGAGGCGCTGTGTCTGAGTCGGACACCCAATCACCGTTATCAAGACACCAAGGTATTGGGTATTTAAAATCAGGAGGTGTAGTCGGTGACACAGCTGGTGGGACACAATCATGTGACACAACTATCTGTTCTACATCACCTGGTGGTGTAGAGGAGATCACATATGCAGGGGGTAGTACGGGCTCCGCCTCACTCGTAGTTGTATTCAAATTCACAACTACGTCCACAACTACATCCAGCTCATTTTGGAGAGCGAGCTCTGTATCGTCCTCTTCTCTAGGGGATTCTGGCTCCTGGGGTAAGACTAATGGCTGCAACACATTGCTCACCAACCTGTGATAAGACGATAAAGTTAGAAAGTAAAATAAAATATATTTTAAAAAAAAGAAAGAACATCCTGATAATACATACAATCGAAATAATTGTTACACACCTTGTATCAGGGACAGTTTGTATGTCCTTCCGCCTCTTGCACTTTTTGGACAATATCACATTGGTTCTAACGACTTTAGGATGACCTGTCCTGCCGGGTTTCTTGTTTGGAGCTCGGAAATCTATACAAACACACAAAATAGTTAACTCGTATGTTTATAATTAACCGCTATTATTGACTACTCACCAAGTAAATGGAGTAAAAAAATTTTTTTTTTAAAAAACAGGTTTTACCAGCTACGTCTTCACGGTCCTCCTTTATCGCCCTCAGCGCCTTTTCACTTTGGGAATATGATATATTCTGTGAATGTCCTGACGTAAGCAACAGAGCCACACACTGTCTTATGACTATGTGTGTTAATTAAAAATCTAACAATAAATACATAAATAAAGCAGTATACATCTCAATATATTCAAACACAAACAAAATACAATACTAAATAAAATTGCACTACATACCGATCTGCTCTGCGGGCTTTAAGAGATAGTCTGTTCACTCTGGGTCGACGTGTTTCTTCTTGAAAATCTATACAAACACACAAAATAGTTAGCTTATATGGTTATAATTAACCGCTATTGATGACTACTAGTTAAGTAAATAGAGTAGATAAATAAGTTTTACCGTCTGCGTCCTCTCGGTCCACACCAATCACTCTCCACGCCTTGTCACTGAGGGAATATAATACATTCTGTGAATGTCCTGACGTAAGCAACAGAACCGCTCACTGTCTTATGACTATGTGTGTTAATAAAAAATCTAACAATAAATAAAGCAGTATACATCTCGATATATTCAAACACAGACCAAATAAAAATTCACTACATACCACTCTGCCCAGCGGGCTTTAAGAGTTAGGCTATTAACTCTGGGCTGCTGTGTTTCTTCTTCTTCTTGGAAATCTGTACAACATAAAATTAAAATTAATAATGAAAACAAACAAAAAAAAAAAACACAGCATTTGAACACCAGTTTAGCGACTGCAAAAACACCCCTATGCTGTTGAGGAGTTTTTATACCACTAGTAAACTATCCTGAAGAAAAAAGATCGCTACTCCTGATTTCATACATTGATACAATCACTTCTGAAAAGATAAAAATAAAAACACCAACCTTTGTTACCAGCCTCAGTGTCTGGATTAACATCCAACACATCAAGACCCCAAAGGCTACCTATTACGTAAAACCTTTAAAAACAGGATACATACAATGTTTACTATGCTATCACTGTATTAATAACACTAGATAAACAAATCTATTAGGAAACGAGATAATAACAAACAAAATGAATAAATAAAACTCACCATTCAGAAGATCCATCGTATCGACATACCAGAAAAAATTTAAAAATGTCTTTCCAGAAAGTACGAGCCACGGCCTGTCGAGAGCGCAAAAAGTGAGAGAGAAAGACCAACACTTTACAGTTAGCTTATATACACTCTCAAATAATCACGCCTCCACCAGGGGTGGTATCACACATCACCGTGATAGGCGTAGCCTAAAAAATCTAACCATAACTCTTTAACACATAACTATACACAATATATGTTGAATAAAACAATGAGAAAAGAAAACAAGCGTATATTAAAAAAGCTTCGCAATGAGACCACTCATCGATAGCTTCTAATAATAATAATAATAATAATCACATATACTTATATCCCCTTGAACTCTCAGGTCTTCACACCTAGACATGAGCTGAATGGTAACAGGGAACCACATGTGGAAAATATATTTAATCACCATTCTTTAACTCAAAAGTAAAAATGTCCTATGTCGGATAAAACAAATCACCAAAAGAATATAAACAAGTCTTTACACCATTATCACTCATTCAGACATTCATTTTTTTCTGAATCTCACATGCACTCACACACAGCTAACACATTTGCCTAATGAGTACACCGCCGATTCCTTCACTGCTGTTTTGGTGTAGAGTTCTGTGTTAGCATTCCCGCCAACTATCTGTTTTTTGGGCTTGAATAGTATTCAGGCTGGATGTAACAAAATACTAAGAAACACCAGTTTAATATATAAATATTTAACCAACATTCTTCAACTCATCTCTGCAAAGACTTCATCTTTGCAGACAGAGTGACTGTTTGAAGTTTTTTTTATTTTTTTTTTTTTTAGATAAGGATTTTTTGGTGGGTTTCACACCTACATGTGAAACAGAGAATCTGCTTATCCCTCCATGATAACTGGCACCGACTAATACACCATGTTCCCCTTAGAGACCTCTAAAAGTATAAGCAAACCCACAACTACCTGATTTTGACCCCTCACATCAGCGGCGGGTGTGCTTGAATAGTATTCAAGCTGGATGTAACAAAATACTAAGAAACACCAGTTTAATATATAAATATTTAACCAAACATTCTTCAACTCATCTCTGCAGACTTCATCTTTGCAGACAGAGTGACTGTTTGAAGTGTTTTTTTTTTTTTTTAGATAAGGATTTTTTGGTGGGTTTCACACCTACATGTGAAACAGAGAATCTGCTTATCCCTCCATGACAACGGCAGGGATGCTCTTGATCAGTATCTGACCTATGTCAGATAAAACCAAAGACACACACACACACCCAAACACACGAGAATGCTATGGGTCATAAACACACACACACCCAAACACACGAGAATGCTATGGGTCATAAACACACACACGCACACACATTTTTTCCTGACGCACACACATTTTTCTCACATGCACGCACGCAGTCCACATGTACGCGCAAAGGGACATCCTACCTACTACTCTCATATTAGCTTTAACTACAATTTACGGTTACAAATGTGCTGATCAAATGTATGTGATTCATGCAGATCATGTAATCATCATCTTATCACTGTAGTCATGTGGAGTGTCTGAGAGCTGAGTAATATTAAAAGACTTAAACATGAAAACCATTCAAAAGCTGCTTTGCTTAATTACCTGTTGATTGTGTCTGTTTATAACTATTGATGATGTAAGTTTTTTTAAGCCTAGATGTTTATTATATCTATTATATGGTGTTGGTTCTAAGCATATTTATGATTGGCATTGACTTTTCTATTTTCTATTTATCAGGTTAGCTTCATCTACAAATAATGTGCCATAGGTGTACATTTCTTGAATGATATTAATTTTGGAGGTCTTGTACAATCCATTAACAGAGTCCCACAGTATTTTGAGTAAGTAGGTCAAGGAAAATTGATATATGTACAGTACACATTAATGTTCACCCTGTTGTGTGGGACCTTGATGCTGTTTTTCACTGTTTGAGAGTTTAGTCTTAGAGACTTTTAGTGTCCACTTTATATGAATTGACTTATTTATGTGAACATTTTGCTGTGCATTTAGGCTTGTAACGGTGTACAGTGTTTTGCTTTTCTAGCTCCATGTATGATACAGAATATCTACTTTAATACAGGAAACTGATGTTGGTCACAATTCATGTAGGGGATGCGATTGGTTACAGACTTGCAGCCTGATGAAGGTCTAGTACCGAAACTTTGCAAATAAGTATATTTTTGGAGGTTAGACAGTGTGGAACTTTAGCTTCAATACATGAACCTGTTTGAAAAGTGTCTTTATTTGCATTGTGAAATGCAAGATGGTTTTTGACAAATGGTCGTGTATGATACCTGTCAAATCAATACAAATAAATTATAATGAAAACCAATTATTGCAATTATTAAATTAAATGGCAAGCCCATTATGTAATTATTTAAAAATTATTCAGTTATCTAAAGATACATGAGGGTTGCCAAGGGGCAGATTTTCTAGGAAATGTCTGGAAATTTTGTGTGAAATCAGGTATTTTTGCTCAATTTTACTACAAATCGCAGCTCACACAACCCTGATTCCAAAAAAGTCAGGCCACTGTGTAAAACATCAACTAAACAGAATGTGATAATTATGCTCAGTAACTCACAAGCAGCCAGTTTTATTAAATTAAATTTTATTAAATACCATGTTTTGGTCATCCAACCTTGGAACAATAGCCTACCTGAGAAACGTTTGATGATCGTTAATCATTGAGGATCTTTTAATCCAATTATTATGATTGAAAAAGTAAAGGTAACACTTTATAATAACCACCATTAACAAATGGTAGTTGTAGTTCTTGAATACTTCCCTGACTGATTAGAAACAATGAAATACTTTATGAAATATTTATTAATCAATTGTTTCCTGTAGAGTTTCAACTGATGTTTATAATACTTTGTATATGTTATATGTTGGTTTATAAGGCACTGAATGGTTTAGGGCAAAAATACATTTCTGATCTGCTGCTACTGTACATTACTAACCATCCAGAGGTCACCAGGTACAGGTCTGCTTTCAGTCTCTACAGTCAAAACTAAACATGGAGAAGCAGCGTCCAGTTATTATGTGCCACATATCTGGAACAAACTGCAGGTCCGCTCCAACTCTCACCTCTTTTAAATCAAGGCTGAAGACCGTTTTGTTTGCCACAGCCTTTCATTGAATCAATTTTAAGGCTTTGAACTGCACTGTGACTTTTATTCTTTCATCTTGTCTCTTTTAAACCTATTATATTTTAGCATATTTTCCTATTTCTTAACTTGTTTGAATGTTTTGTTTCTTGACGTCTTCTTACTTGTTTTTAATGTATTTTGAATGCAATTTTTAATGTAATTTTATGCCCCTGTAAAGCACTTTGAGTTGCCTTGTGTCTGAATTGTGCTATACAAATAAACTTGCATTGCCTTGCCTATGGTTAATAAATACTTTGAATTTCATCTATAACATTATTTGGATGGTCATAATAAAGTTGCACCTGATAATACCTTTATTATTGCTTGTTTTGATTAAGTGTAAATTTACCATTTTTTAATGATGGTTATATAAGTGTTACTGAGGTAAAACTGGAGTGCCGTGATAACTCACCTAGTGGAGTGTGATTTTAAGAAATGGGATATGTGGTAACTGATATCTTAAAAGTGTTCATAGTTGTTTTTTTTTCAGAGCCAGGATACAGGATTGGGACTCATTTGGATCAATTTGATCTTATCTGAATCCCTATCAAATCTGATTGGGATTAGCTTTCAATTACAACTAACCCTAGCTACTGCAGGTCTTTATGCAGTTGATAAGGATATTGACATGATGTGTAAAAATAGGTAAACCGGGAGATTTTCTTAAAATTAAACAGGATGCAAAAGGCAGGATAATAGTCACCACTCTTTTGTGTTTGTTGAACTACATGAGACGTTACAGAGTGATGTGTCTTTTCCCTGACAAACAATCTTGGCTGAAACAACAACCAAAAGTTCAGCCATTACGGAATTAACCAACACATTCTTACTCTGAACTACTAGTGGTTGAAGGTTGCTCTGATTGATTGGGCACCTATCGTTATTGGTCGATACACATTGTAAAAAGTTTGATCAGTGGTCTTTATCAAGCCCAATCAGAAGAGCCGAGCAGTTAAAACATGAGACACTCTGTCTATGTGCTGCTAAAATGCCTTAGCCACACACACCGCAGGACACTGCTGCTTGCTTACTGCCAGCAGCTAACTAGCTCTCCTCCTGTATCAAAACAGAATTTCAGCGCCCTCTTTTTTTATTTCGGACAATGTCAAAATGAAAAAAAAAGTTAAATTAGTATGACAAATAAGCCTAGTAAAATGAAAAGCGTGTTACAAAGTATATTCCATTAACAAGCATTGACATCCCCGAAAAGGAGTAGGAAGAAGTACACACTTATTTAATCCTACCCCTTCTCCACAACTCAGTAATAAATCCTAATCAATTTACTTCCATTCCTGAACCTGTGTACCTTCATACGCTCCCATTCAACTATATACTGTACAGAGACCGCAGAACATTTCAGTAATGTTAGGTCTGGCGCTGAGAGACCAGCCATTGATTGTAACTAGCTCTGTGGAGAGAGAAATCACTATGGTAACAGCATGAGAAGACATGCTCTGTTGTAATCAGCATCAGAAGTAGTCAGTTCAAGTTAGTTTGTTTCAACAAACTAACACATACTAAATAGATATACTGAAGTTACTTTAACTGAGTACAGTTTGTACGTGAGAAAGTACTTTGAGTGTGGTGTTAGTGTTAAAAGTGTTAGTGTTACAGACACTTTCCATCTGTGTACATTTTATCAACCTGAAAGAACCAGGTGCAAGCACGGACCAGGTGGTAGAGTAGTGGCTTCAGGGCACAAAGACCTCAGTACAAAGACTGAGACACCTGAGACTAAGACACAGAATTCAGGAAAAATTCTGTATCCTATTTACTTTTCCAAAGTCTGTTTTTTACAGTTTACAGATAACTTTGCATTTTGTTTTAAACCTATTTCTTTGAATCATAATAAAATAAATATAATTATTTATTTCCTCATCATTTTAATGGTGATTATACTATGCCACTAACAATTATAGATGACAATGATGTGAACTGACATCCTCAGCTAATGCTGCTTCCAGTGATTGGTGATCAGCCCCAAAAATCCTGATCAGAGCACCCTTAAATGCAATGTCCACTTAGACTTTCATGCTTGTCGACATACATTTCACATAATTCACATATGACATACTGTGACTTTTGGAATGTTGTGAACTTAGCGAAATGATAACGGTTTGGTTAGGTGTATAAACCTAACAAAAACTACTTGGTTAGGTTTAGAATTAGATCATACTTTGGGTTAAAATTACTACGTAACTTTATGTTACCTTCCATACATAACATAACTTAAAAAACAAATCAATCTTGACACTTGGTCATGAGACTTGAACTGTCCTGGGAGAGGTCAAGTGTATGACCCATCCGACTACCCCGATTACCCCTGGACACACACTTTTTTTTGCTCTTTATGCTACTGCACTACAAGGCCACTACAATAACTACAGCATCAAATTTAGAAGCATGTGGCCTATGACCATGCTGCTGTATTTGACATGTTGGAATTAAGATATAGTTGATATTATCAACTGCAAAAGAGATACCTAAAAGTGGGACATGTAACCACCATTTATAGTTTCCTCATGTCCCAATAAGTGGCTATGATACAGCAGGTAGAGCAGGCCATCCACCAATCATCAGGTTGGTGGTCTGATCCCCAACAATCCCCAGCTGGGCAAGATACTGTTAATTATAGTGTCTTTATACCTCTTTTGTATCCAAGAAACAAAGCATCAGAGATTAATTGCCCTAGATGAACATCATTGTGCAGCCTTCAATAGCAGGACACCAGAAATACATGATTATACTGTACACACACGCGTACACACCAGTTTCTGTGGAGGGTTACTAAGTTTCATAGAATCAATAAGCAGCTAGATCAAGTGTGCTTCATAAAGCACTAATTACTCCTGAGTGGGTGAGTGTTCCCTAGTAAGCGGCTGTAAAAGCTTTTTGTCATTTGATGACTGATTTCCCACTCAGACACAAGCATCGCAATCAGACCTGTCCCTTCCCATTACTAAATGACAAGGCCCCTTACCATGTTTGTTTGATCTTCACTTCTAAAGGATTGGATTATTTGTTCTGGAGTTGAGTCTAACCTCTGTTTTCTTGAAGCTGCAGGAGAATGCATCAGCCAGCAATTGTTGCCTCATGTTGAAACATGGGCTGCGTGTGCACTACAAGACCTTCTTAGCTTGTAAAAATTTAAAGCGTGGTCTTCAAGTCTTGTAGATAAGCCAAACTTCAGCAAGGTCACTAAGCTATCAGTATGATTTATGTGGAAGCTTGAGCTGCCCAGGCCGGTTATGGAGCGGTAAACAAAAAGATGGCTTAGCTATATGAAATCCTATACAAGGTCTACAATTAGCAACAGAATAGGGGGAAAATATCTGCTAAATAGAATTAATTTGCATTTAATTTCCATTAATTACACTCGTTATTATATAACACTCAGAATTAGTTTTTCTTTATTATGAACTCCTCATGCATATTAGAGTAGAGTTACTAAAAAAACAAGACAGAAGCATATCTGCAGTCTCAGGCTTTTAGATTTCTAAACAATAGCTAATAAATACCAGGTGTCGCTGTTCGCTCAGTTGCACCAGTTAGGCTGATAAATCTGAATAATCTGCATATTGTGTTATAAATATGTATAGCGGCTGCCCTCTACAGGTTGAAACCTGGCTGTTGCAGTTGTATTTTGCTATTAGCAGGTCTCAAGGCAGGCAACCACTTTCATCATCGCTTTTCAAATCTGTGTGCAATTAATAGTAATTAATTTAGTTAAACCACTATATGTAGGCCTACAACTTGGACAAAAAACGTTTTCCATCAGAATCATCAGCCCACTTATTCTGAGTTTAGCTCACCTCTCCATGATTGACAGCATCTGACAGATTGGTGCTCTTTTATCATGCAGGGTGGGTGGTGAGCAGTGATTATTAGTCATTTCAAGTTAGAGAATGAAAATGTAGCTGAGGACAGTAGCCTTTAATTTGATAATAATAATAATTGTTAATAATATGTAACTAACTCTTTAAACAAGTTTAATATTGACGAGGACATCATGCTAAGAAGTGATGCTTGTTATAAAATGTAGAATGTGCTGTTTCTGCATACATACAGTCCTGCTCACCATTATTGGCACCCCTTCATTTTTTGCATAACCTCTACAGTATCGTCAGAAATAAATGGAAATGTACCAAATTTATATCATCAGGATCTTTTAATTGGAGGTCCAAAGTAATTTAACAAAGAAAATTGTTTTTTCAACTTACATATTGTAATTTCAAAGAAGAAACAGAAAAAACAGCATGTGCAGCAATAATGGCACCCCTCTTTAATATCTGGTTGCACACCCTTTGGCAGTGATGACAGCCTCCAAATGTTTCTTATACGCTTCTATAAGCTTCTTGCACTTCTCAGCTGGTATTTTCTCCCACTCTGTCTTTGCAAATTGTTCAAGCTCTTGAACGTTTGCAGGTTTCTTTTCCCCAATGGCAGATTTCAGCTCATACCAAAGATTTTCGATCGGATTGAGATCAGGACTCATGGCTGGCCATTTTTAAAACAGTCCATTTTTTCCTTTTCAACCATTCCTGTGTGCTTTTGGATGTGTGCTTTGGGTCTTTGTCTTGCTGGAGGACCCATGATCTTCGACTCAAACCAAGTTTTCTTACACTGGGTTGGACATTTCGCTCTAAAATCTCTTGATAATTCTCTGATTTCATGATTCCTGTGATACGGTCAAGGCCTCCAGTACCAGATGCAGCAAAGCAGCCCCACAGCATTATGGATCCTCCACCATGCTTAACTGTTGGTAGGGTGTTCTTTTCCTTGTAGGCTTCATTGCGTCGTCTATAAAAAAACTGTTGGTGTGCATTGCCAAAAAGCTCTATTTTTGTTTCATCTGTCCACAGAACATTTTCCCAGAAGGATTGTGGTTTGTCCAGGTACTCTTTGGCAAAGATTAGTTGTTCCTTTTTATGTCTTTTCCTCAGCAGTGATGTCTTCCTTGGCCTTCGCCCATGAAGCCCTGTTTGGTTTAGTGTGCGGCGTATGGTACTTGTTGAAACCATGACTCCAGACTGTTCCAGGTTGGCCTTCAGGTCTTTGGATGTTTGACGTGGTGTTTTTTCCACCATTCGCACCAACTTTCGAAGACTTCTCTCATCAATTTTTCTCTTCCCCCCACGCCCAGGGAGGTTCTTGACAGTTCCATGCTTGGCAAACTTCTTAATAACATTACGCACTGTTGAAACAGGGACACCAAGGTCTTTGGACATGGCCTTATACCCTTTGGAGGTCTTGTGTTTGCCAATTATCGCACTTCTGATGTCCTCAGACAGCTCCTTTGTCTTCACCATTGTGACAAAGGAACAGGGGATAACAGATGGCTTTTTAAAACACAGAAGTCCTCATTCATTGGTTAATTCATGTCACATGGGCACAGACAATTTATCACAGGTGATTCTCATTTGTGATTTACCACAGGTGAGTCACAATGTGTTTCCATACTGATTTACAGCAAAGGGTGCCAATACCAGTGACACAGCAAGCTTTAAGTTTTTCTATTTTTTCCTCCCATTGTTAATTGTTTTATATTGTTGTTTATCATTTGCTCTTTTGTATCAAACACGAGTTCTCTATAGAAATTTTTTTTTCAGAAGATATTCCACATTATGTACTTAAACTTCATGGGTGCCAATAATGGTGAGCAGGACTGTAGGCTAATAGGAAGCCAATACATTTGATCAAGTTTCAGTTCTCCACTCTGTAATCAGACTGTTACTGTAAGGAAGAGATGAAAAAACAAAACATGTTTCAGCCAAATTCCCCGAAGTCAGAATGTGTCAGTAAATGTGACAACATGTATGCATCGACAAATACATGGAAATAGGATTGATGAATCAGTGTAGTGTACCTAGGGCATATCATAAATTTCTAATCAAACATGGGCAAAAGGTAGTGTATAAAACATGGGTTCCAACTGGTCCAACCTCAAAGACATTAAACGCCTGGCAACAACAGTCACAGCAAATTCAGATTTATTCAGACATATGGCAATGTATTACACTTGTTATTCTGTGGTGGGAATGCAACACTGCCAGGAATTTGGGTTTAGTACACATATAAAACTATCAGTACCAACACATTTTCATTGATTATACTGAATAAACAGGCAGTATGTTACTTCCTGCTCAAAAGCCCAATAAAAGTCAAGACAATGAAAGCAACAGAAACAATAGTAATCTAATAACTCAGTCATGTCATATACTGTGAGCTGTTTACCTTATGTGCCGTTCTTCTATAGACTAGTTTTGTATTGAACTGAACATAAGAGCTTGGACTAGGAACAGACTGAATGTTCAACTAAACTAAAGACGGTCAACATCAGTGCAGAACGTCACAGCCGAGTGAATGGTGATGTGTTCTCTTACTGTTGTCGACACCAAACTGCCTTTGAAAGGTGACGTATTCTCCTACTGACATGCACACTGAGGTGCTCTTGAGCTGTGATGAATTCACTTATTGTCATGCATATGTTACCTTTGGACAGAACCAGGCTAGCTGCTTCACCCTCTTTACAGTTTTTGTGCTACGCTAAGCTAACGTGCTGCCGCCTGTATCTTTATATTTACTGTACACACGAGAATGATATCGATCTTCTCACCTATCTGCAGGAAAGTGAAAAAGTATACTTTCCAAAATGTTGAAATAAACGCCCATTCCCGATTCCCCCCTTGGCCCCACCACTTAGGCCTACCCCTTTGTTTTGCACATTAATGTCTAGGGGTAGGATGACCTGATTCTTGTTGGGATAGAGGGGTAGGGCGAAGTGTTAGGGCTACATGGCCCTCCAAACGGAGATTTTTCAGATGCACACTTCAAACCGAGGGTTATGAGAACTATCTGCCATTTCAATGTATTATAGTCCTTTTCCTTAAAACAAACACAAAACAATTATGGCCAGTTTCCTGATGTCTCAGTATCTAACCAACAGGCTAGCTGACATTACATTGTTAGTGCCTATGTGTACATGACAGTCCCGTTGCATTCCCCTTTGATGGCATATGACACTCGGAATTTAAGTCCAGCAGCCAAGTTGCTACTGTTGGCCTATAAAGCACTGCTAATGTTAGCAGCCAGTAACAAAGCACTGTTTATTTGATGGCTTGATTGATAGCTTGATCTGCTCTCACAAAGGCTCAGTATGTGCCTGATTAACTTTCATCAGTTGAGGTTCCAAATATTGTCATTCTGGTTTTGATGGTATTAATTCTTTGATTTCATAATCCCTATAAATGGAACATAGTGTGGATGTAAACCAGTGGATTACATCTGTTATGATTAATTTGGTCTGTTGTTCACTTACATCTCCAGGGGCTCCTAGAGTTGTACTTACTGTTCTGGCAAACTCATATAAATCCAGAAGTCTCATAGGACCTCATGTGGTTCAGCTCATTTGTGTGTGTGTGTGTGTGTGTGTGTGTGTGTGTGTGTGTGTTTCATTAGTATATTTCCCTTTGCTCTTTCATTCCAGGCTGCAGCAATATGAATGTGTAGCCTGGTAAGTGTTAAGCTTTTTCTAACCTCCTAACCTCTTGCCGCTCGTGTACGGGTGACAGCTCACAATTCCCTCAGCAGACCAAGAAATTGCATTTACCTAACCTTTAGCACTCTGTGTTACTGCAGTACATTGGTTTCAGAAAAGTCAGTACAAACCACACCTTCACCTCATGTACTATTGTACAATAAGCTCAATAAACACAGATACACACTTTCTACATTCATACTGTAAACACATTTATGAAAAACAAAAAGCCTGAGTTAGAATGTTGATTACAATGGGGAGATGATAAAATTAGTTCTAACAAATAACCTTAATCATGGTTGAATTCCAAGTTGTTGAGCCAGTTCTAGTCCTGCTAGTATTGTGCATGCTGACTCACTGTCACACAAGTCAGGTTGGCAAAAAAAACAAAACAATAAAAACTGTTAACATTCAATTGCGAAAGCAAACCCAGAACTTTTTTGGCCGATGTGCCCAGCAAACAATTTTTATTTAAATGAGTGGACAACATCTTTTAGTGTGGTATCTAGTTCCTATAAAACATTCATGATGGAAAATCATGACGGTAAATCATGTGGAAAACATGATGGAAATATGGCATTTAGGTTTATTTTAATGTTAACATTTCAGGATGTTACACTCCTCCAACCTGGAGTGCCAGATGGCTTTCTGAATGTACATCATGATTTATTCACAAAGTCTGTTTTCCATTATCCATGTATTGGTACACCAACGTTTGAACCTTAGCCAAACATAAAAGCTTTTTTGGATTTCAAATTTTCAAATGTAGGGAATTTCCATGCTGGTATTTTGAGACACACTGAAAATGACAGGTGGGAGGGGTAAACTTGAATAAAACTGAGCAGTCATTAATGTTGTTTGCTACAACTAGCAAAGTCAAATTGCTATGACAAGTCAAAATGTCCACACTGAGAAGGGTCTATTAACTGAATTGCACAGAAATCAGAAACATGTCTTAAATGTATGTTATATAAATTGAAGCATTCAAAGTTCTTCTGTAGAAATGACCCGTGGGAACAAAAAAACGTTGGCATAATAGAGGAAAACTGACTGATGATGAGTCCCAGGCCAGGCTGGCAGGTCTTTTGGCTGTATTGCTTCTCAGTCTTCTGCGTTCTATTCTGCTGGTGGTGCAGTGTGAGAGGCCAGCTCTCATTCCAGATAGTCTCCAGAGTTTTTTTGTGGTCATATTTGTACAAAAAAAGTTTTGTTTTGTAACAAAGATAAGGAACTTTTGTCCTTTGCAAACAAAATACTGTGCCTTTAAGCATCATTACAAAACAAACAAATTGAGACAGACTTTGAAAGGCTGATTAGAAGAGAAACAAATGGATCACAATTTGGCAAAACAATTGCCATTCTGACGCTAAGGGTTGAATATGTAGTTTCAATTTTCTTTCAGGTATGGTATTGGTCAAATCAAGTAGCCATGTTTTGAGCACACTATTCAAATCTGCCACTCCTCGACAGCTCAATGAGTGAGAAATTGAGAGAGCAGGGATGGTCAAGTGTGTTTAAGAGTGAATGAGAAGAGCGAACGGTGTTTGCAAGAACAAAGCAGCAAATCAGAGAAATAAAATGTTTTTTTTCTCATTGTTTCACGATGAATACATTCTAAAGCACAAAAAAGAGAACCATACCTTCACACAACCCTGTAGATTTTGTGTGAATGCAGCCAAAGTGCATGCTTCATCCTGTTCACTGTTTGCCTTTCTGCCCTGCCTGCGTGTGTGAAGTCTCTCAGCCTCACCCTCACTCAGAAATGTTACATCAGATGACAAACACTAATGCAACTGCCAATTAAAATGAACAAAAAAAAAAGGTAAATATTTTTTTCAAAGGTTTAGTATATTATTTTTAGTGTTCTCCTTTGACCAGCTTATGGTGTATTGTGGGTCAATAGTATACTCACACCATGCTAAATTTTGTCACTTCTTGGTTGAGCACACAGGATACACTTCATGCTGCGTTTATTGTTCGGACTGTAATTATGAGCAGTTGAGTAGACAATACCGTCCGTGTTAACCTTTTAGTTGTAACTTCAAAATAATGCTGAAATTTTAAAAGCTGTAATATCTCACGGTGAATAGAACAGTATGGGTCAACAAACTGGTTGCAAAATGGCATCAAAGCCATTATCACTGGCAGTTACATCCCGTAACAACAAGCAGCTAATTTGTGCTATTTTAATGGTGCACCTACAAGGCTAGCACTGGGGAAAGGGCATGAATGCACCCAAAGGAGATAACTGGGAGGTTTTGCTGACGCAGCAGTAGTATGTATTGGGGTGATACACATCTGAAGCCCGAGGATCAGATCTTACAACCATTTGAACCTAGAGAGCAATTCTTAACTTCCTTTTACTACCATTCTAGACCAGGGAAAAGACTCCCGCACACTGTCCACTTCACTTGCAATTAAGTTTATTAACAACGTTTCGGTACTTTGACCTTCAAGGTCTAAGTCTAAGTCTAAGTACCGAAACTCTTTTTCCTGATTTTGTCGGCCCTTGGTCTTCTCCTATGCGCCTGTTGACCCTAAGGTGTGCAAAAGCTGCACTCTGTAAATCCTCCTAACTACCATTCTAGACACCACACCTGGCATCAAAACTTGGACATCTTGTAGTGGGTGACACTCAATATCTTACTTACTGCCATAAAGTTTTTTGAAAGAGATTCACTATTGGAATGCTTTGTCTGCTGACAGTCCCAATGGTGCTGAGGGAATTGTTCCAAAGGATCCAACCATGCTGTCCAAATCTCAGAGTGTTGTCAGATTGTGTCTAAGGATTTTGTGGCTTATATTTCCACTGAAACAACAACGGGGCACTTAACTTGACTAATGATTTCAAAAATAATTATCAAGAGATCATTAGTATTACTATAGTATTTTCTGCATTTCTGTAGATGCAGCCGATGGAATCTCTATCACACCTTATGTGAAATGCATGCCTTTCATCACTGCATCCATGTGACTTCCCCAAAAGCAACAATTTGCAGCCATTTAATTGGCTCTGCATTATCAGATGGAGCTAGATGAAGGCGAATTGCCAACACCAAGTGTGGCTCATTTCAAATACAAAATGTGGATGGACTACAAGTGAGCTGATAATTCCAGTCTATTTATCCATTACACAGAGAGGGAGAGGAGAGTGGGAGACGATAGGAAGGAACCTGTGTCAGGGCTGATAATAATAATTCATACAATGCTGAGGTCTAAAGATTATACAAAAATGGCAGAAATGACATTGTTCCTAAAGAGCAGTTTATTGGAATGCAATTATAATGCAATGAGCGAGTTGCTGCCACAATGAATATTTGATTTTTGGCTGAGCCTTGACATTTAGAGCAGTTTCTCTGTTGGTAATTATTGGCAAGAAAGAACAATTCTTCAGTCTATAGGGCACAGAGGTCACTGCACAGCAGCTCACACTTACACTACTGCAATGTAATAGCAGTTTGATGTGGTAATACCCTGTAGGTGGCAGACAGTGGGTTTTTTATTAAAAACTCAATAGTGTCCAGTCATGTAATACCCCCTTATGGGCAGCACAGTGGTGCAGTGGTCAGCACTGTTGCCTCACTGCACAGAGAGTCTTGGTTTGAAACAAAACATTTCATTTTGATGATTTTCCAGTCAGTGACCCTTGACCAAGACACTGGCTAAGATCTGGAGTTGGTCTTGGGGCACATACGTTGACCACTGATCCCTCGGGATAGGTTCAATGCAGAGTACCTGTTTCACCATGTTGTGCAATGAATGATATGTGACGTAAATAAAGATCTTCTTATGTGAGGTTTCATTTATTACATTATGCTGTTGAATTGCTCAGTAGTGGCCACGTTTGCGGGTTATTAACACATCTGCATACCTAGACGACTGAGTAGGTCAAATGCCAGTGACTCCAAAAACAACATGACCATTGCAGTGTATACCATACCAGAGTTTGGTTTCACATGAACAATATGAACAACAGTCTCCAGATGAAAGTCATGCTCGTTTAATCTAACCATCCAGCGCCCATCTCCTCCTTATGCAGAAGCTATTTATACTATACTTATTATATTATATTAATTATACTTTCCTGACTCCCTCCTTTACTGCTGTAATAATTACTATGGTCACGAGAGGTCACCTAACAAGAAACTGAAATATGGGTTGTGGTAAGCTGCTTTCACACTCTACTGTTTGTTTTTTCTTATGAGGACAGGCTGCAGGTTATCTGTTATTTTTCATATGTGATTCAGTCAGTTTGATCTGGTTCAACTTAAACATGTTCGAATGTACATAAAATACCCTGCTTTAATAATAATTTGTGTCTGAGATGTGTTTTTCCAGCATCTATGACTATGTAAATATTTTTAATTTCTTAAATGCAGCTGCTGGGCACAAGATGTCTCTTTATTCACTGTGTGTTTGTGCACTGGAGGCTTAAAGTTTCTACGTCACACTTCGATCCATCAATCCATCCATCCATTACCTGTAACTGCTTATCCTGTGTAGGGTCACAGGAGGCTTGAGCCGATCACAGGTGACATTGGGTGAGCGACAGGGTACAGGACAGGACACCAGTTCATCACAGTGCTGACACATAGAGACAAACAACCACTGACACTCACCTCCAGGCAATATAGAGTCACCATTTAAATTAGTCCTAGTAAGTTGAATATTGGAAAAGGATCAGCTTCTGAACTATTTTATGATGTCACAAATCATGCTCATAGGCCTGCCACTTAAATTCAGATTTTCAAAGAGCACATAGAAAATTCACCCTTTGAGTAATGAATGTGAAAACAGCCTTCTAGTGTCAACCTGCACATACATCATTCTACACAACGAAGCTCAAATATTCAACTGTAGGAAGAAGAAGACAAATACATTTCTGACTGGAGGGAGACTTTAACTTAATAATATTGCTGACATATCTTTGATTGTGGTGTAGAATGTTAGCCCAACAGTTGTTTGGATCAGCAACCATACTGGCAAGAATTCTCTTGGGAACACAATGGATACCTGCAAATTTAAGTTTTATGTTTGATTAAAAAAAATCAGCTATAGGGCAATGCTAGAGTGAGCCATGTGGAGCTGTTAGCAGCATGTCAGAGGGCTTCAGCAACTTGAGAACATTCTGTTTACTGCTACTGGGCAGAGAAAACAAATGTAGCTTTAGGTACACAACTGTACTGATAAAAATGGGTTACTTTATTTTTAGTAATTTTAAAGGATCAGTTACCCAAATCATTAAAATAAACATTTTCCCACTTGGTATCTAGCCATGGATATCATTTTGGTTTTATTTGTTCAGGATTTCATTGGTGTAAGGTAGTTCCAGTGACAGCCTGATAACCGTCTTCCTTCATTCATTCATTCTCACAATGCCTTCATGTTAAATTTCTCATTGGGAGAGGGGTTGCTTTGTTTTATTTTGATCTAAGTAGTAAGGCAGTCCTCCTGATGTCATTTTCGGTTTACAAAGACATTTTTGTAGAGGTAATTTAACACTTTTTACACAAATAAATGTTTTCAGACTGTTTGTCTGAAAAAAAACAAAGACTAAAAACAACGTGCACAGCTGCATCTCATCCTTACGTGATGATATTCATCTTTTACAATTTTTTTATAAATGTTGTAAACTTGACATTTTTGTCATAGGATTCCTACTCTTACCAAACAGTAGCATACCGTATATGAGCAACTGAACATGTGAATACCATCCACATACTCGTGACTTCTCTGTCCAAACAAACGGACAAAACCTATAAAGTCAGCAAAAAGGATGCAACTAGATTTGAAGAAAATACAATAAACTTTGGAAACCTACTACAACTAGAGTTATTGCTTGCCATTTACAACCAAAACATATTCAATACTCATTTACGATTCCTTGTAACCCACCACTGCCTGGTATGGTTGTTTATTTACCTTGACATCAAGAAATCCAATAAAAACACCAAAATGTACAATGTTTCAGTCCTGGTTTCTGATTTACTCATCCTGCCTGCCGGCCCCAGCCTACTGGTTTAAAACTTAACACATTACACATTTAAAATACAATTTAAATAAATTAAAAAAGGTTCAGTAATTTTCTATAACAGCTGGGCGCTGTCATTTTAAAACTAAAAGTTGTTGTTGTTGGAGACTTTTCAGAGGTGGATTAATCAACATTTTGTGCTCAGAGAGTATTTACAGCAGCAGGACGGTGTATGTGGGACTGAGTCAAAATAAACAGTGTGTGTGTTCATGGTAATAAAGCAACATGTCAACACAGTGCAACACTGGCTCACTGATGTGTTTTCATAATTTATGGACAACAATGGAGCTCTTGTTTTTGGGCTCTTTATTGGTTGACTCAAAGAAAAATATAAAATATTGGCAGACTCATCCTTGAAGCAAAACATAAAAATTCTATTTTGACTGTTGTATGACTCAACAACCCATCATACAAGGCACTTCACCAAGTATGTACAATCCTATTATAAATTCTTCTTACAACAAAGTGAATACTGCAACAACAATGTAGCCGACTACAATCGTTTATGCCTCGACCAGGCGATCCTCTTCAATCCAGTATTGTCAAGACTGGCCTTGAAAATCCATGTTGGTTGAAGGCGATGATGCTTAGAGAGCCTTGTGTATCCTCAGCAGTGACTAAATAAAGAAGAACATAATCTCTCACCTCAGAGAAAGAGATGTAATACACAGGCAGGAAGAGCTGTAGACGTCATGTGTTTGATAACGCAATCAATAACGTGTCTAAAGAACCAACCAAAATAGATTTTAACACCCATTTGGATGAATGACTCACATCCTCCATTCAAGGTGCCGCCTGCAGCCAAGAGATCAAACATGGCAGCTTTCCAGTGATCCTTTGAGTCGGGATTACACAAATGTAAGATTGGGGTAGTGATGGTGGGTGCTTCACCTTCAGCAAACTGCTTCAGAGAGCACAAGAGAGGAGATGTGCAAAATAATTTCAGTGTGTGTGTGTGTATGTATGTGTAAGAGAGAGAGAGAGAGAGAGAGAGAGAGAGAGAGTTTTATTGTGTGTTTCGACAGAGTCAGCTGGTATTAACTGGTGCTGAGGACCTGCTGATCCCTGCCGCTGCTCCCAGCTCACAAAGTGTCATTTGGAGGAGCTGTTCACCACCAGTCGCCCATATTGACTTTTGACTCGGCGAGTTTTATGTTCCTGCTGAATTCAGCACAGTCTCTGAAGAGACCCCGCCACCCCACCAACCCCTTTGTTTTCAGTGCAAATGAAATATTGATGAGAGGCCCTGGCCCCCTTTTTTTCATTTATTCCTTCACTCATTCCCGCTCTTGCGCTCTCTCTCTCTCCCTTGCTGTTTTGCCTTTATTCTCCAGGCCCCTCTATCTTGTTTATCATCACTTTCTCTATTCTTGTGTTTCTGGTGCAATCTTCAAGCAGATGGTGGAGAAAAGGACAATGCATTGTTTCTTTTGTTTGTGTGTGTATTTGTGTGTTTAAAAAGTAGGCCAGCCAAAGATCCTGAACACAGAGTTTGCAAGAAACTTTATATTTCATATTTCAGGATCGTCGCGATAATTTGAAGCTCATCATAATCAATATTGCTTACACGCCCTGACATCAGCTGGCATTAAACAACAGATTTCCCTCCAGAGGAATAAACTAAGCCTTCTCAGACGATGCATAATACAAGTTCAGTTAACACATTTAACATGATGAACTCATTTGATTTGTTTTTGATGTGCAACGGCTCAGAAATTTGGATAAATATCCAATAAATAATCTGGATAATTTGCTTTGAATAATGACCTCAAACAGGGCTGAGGAAAATGTTTCCCTTTAAATGCAATAGAAGCACAGCAGGATGAATATGAATTGATGGATTAATACTTGGATCAAGAGACCTCGGGTTAATCCAGGCAGTGGATAACACTGAAGATGTTAATAGAGTAAATGCAAACCAGGGTGAACTGTAAATTTAAAAGCATATTTATGAGCCTTGGAGGTTTAATGGTTTGCTCTGGGACATCTACATGTAGGTTAAAGTTGTACCAAGCAACATTTGAATGTAAAAATAGATGTGCTGTGGGTGCTGCAACAGAGAAAAGAATCCAGGCTGCACTGTTAACCAGTGGTATTTGGGGACATGGTGATCCCTGTCTCTGTTCAAAGTTGGTCTCAAAGGTGGAGAGTGTGCAAACAACATTAACAATGTAAGAATACTCCATTACATGCATGTACTGTATGTTCTTTAGTAAAATACAAACGTATTAGAAGCAAAATGCACTTAAGCCTGCAATAACTGACTTCTTTGCTCAACATTAACAACAATAACAAGATGCAAGTAGCATGGGATTATGGGAGTTCATGTCTTCAATTTTAAGCAACTAACTTTGTTGATGAAAATCAGTGTGTTCACCGACTTCCTCAATTGTCAATCCTTCCTCAAATATATTAAGAAAGATCTAGTTGTTTTAAGACATTTTAATGCAGAAATGTTTTATATCGTTAACCTCAAAGAACACCACTCAAAGCATAGGTACTGTGGGAATAAATACTGTGAGATGCTGCTAAAGATTCCGGAAAAAGTTGATAATGGAACTTGAGTAATGATTATTTTAAATAAAATTAGATTTTTATCCTCAATTAAAATAAGGCAGAAGCCAACTGGCAAGAAACATTCCAACAGGGACAAAATTGCCTTGTCCACATGTTGTTTCTTTGTTTGACAGCAAGCCAGCCAGCAGTCCATCTATTATCATGTATTTGAAGTTTGCAGATTTAGCCACTGGGCCCCATTTTTGTCTGGATTGTCTAGATTTCAATCTGTCAACATTTGTATTTCTTAGAATCCTGTAGCAGTGTGTGGGTCAAGACTGAGAAAAGACTCAAAAACTACAAGAGCAAAAGTGTAAGTAAAGAATGAAACCGTGTGTTTATATGTTTTAACATAAGCTGCTAATATTAGCATGGTGAACTAGCTACCTATTATTAACCTCAAAGTACTTCCAAGGCAATGAGGTAGCAAATAAATACTCTTTTCTTACAGTTTTATGTGGGGTGAAGCTATGTAATGTTCACATTTCTTATTTTTAGCCAAAAACATGTTTATGAAAGCCAGCTACTCACAGAGTGAATGTTGTTATAGCTAGCTAGATACATCTAATAAAATCCACTTGCAACAGCTTTTATTTAAGCCAGTGAAATCAAAGTTTCAAAACGGGAAGCTGCTTTTATCTACACTAGATTTTCAATCTAGTTAAATTTGGCTTAGCTAAAGGTCTATTACTGTTAATGTTCTCATGTAACTCCCTGTAACAAGTGAATAGGAGAGTAATCCTTTGAAGAGCAGTTTTATTCACTTTAACAAATTGCTACTTCTATTGTCTTCAATTTGCATTAAAATTAGACAACAATTAAACAGCTAATTGGCTCATCACCCTGTAACTGATGTCAAATTACCATAAAATTATTGCACATATAAACTTGCCTATTTGTGATAAGTTTCCTTCTTTCCTTTAAAAGTCCATTTTTAAACTTCTCCATTAGGGAGACAGGCAAAACAGCAGCATTATCAGTGTTTGCTACTTGTTTATAATCTAGCAGGTGTCTCGGGTGGTAATGAATTCTTCTCCAGCAGCGCCCCATGTACACCATTACTCTTATCCCCTAGACCATGGCATGCTAATTAACATTTATAAAATACAATTTGTTTTCAGAGAGCGTGAGAGAAGAGAGACTGAGAGGATGGAGGATGGAGGGAGGGAGGGATGCTTTTGATTTGATGGAACAAGTTGACAGGAACAAAGAGCCAGGAATTGCAAAGCAGTGCGGGCTGAATTAAAAAAGGCAATGCAGCACAGAATATAAACAGAGACAATTAACCAGAATACACAAATAAGATGAAGGAAGAGGCAAATGATGCCAGCAGCTGTTTCACAGAGAGGAGGGGCTGGTAACAAGACCCTGAAAAGACACTTTAAACAGCATGCTGAAGTAATATATTATCAGTATGTAAGGAAAAGCTTGCACCTGTTTGAAAGAGCTGTTTCTTTTTGAAATTTTCAACAAATCCACAAACTTAAACGACTGAAGCCGTTGATTGCCAGTGACTCCCAAAACATCATATATCACTGTTCCCAAAACAACATGACTGTTTCATCGTACCAGCAACAGATATACCAGACCTTTGTTCTATGTTCGCAGTTTGGTTAGGTTTAGGAAACAAAAGTACTTGGTCAGGTTTACACACTGAAACTTCTTGGTTAGTTTCAGGACAACATTGTGGTTTGACTTAAAAAACCTACATTACTTATGCAACTCCAGATACATACATACCCATGTCTCGTACATAAGTTACGCAATGTACATGACTTTTTGAATGAATGAATGAATGAATGAATGAATGAATTACTTTTATTATTGTGTCATGCATACATGTATGCCCAGCCCGCATGGGCTTATAAGACACCAAGAAAACAAACCGGATCTAGAGCACATCATCAGCACATCAAAGAAGTAAGAAAACAAACAGGGGTTCAAAACCATTATCTAAAGAAAAAAAGAAAGGGAAGACAATGCCAAGGTTCAAGAGAAATCATCAAAAATTAATTAAACAAATTTACCTGTCTTCTTTTCCAAGCTTGAGAAATAAAGCTAGCAGTTTTAAACACATTAAAATTAAACAACCACTCCAGCTTCTGCTCATCAGAGCAACTAAATATTTCAGGGTTTTGTCCACAGATTTCATGAAATAATACCTCTCTCAAATCATCATACTTTGTACAATATAAAAGGAAATGAGACTCACTTTCTACTTCATCTAGCTCACACATTTCACATATTATATTCTCCTCGGGAATATTTTTAAATCGACCGACCTCAATGGCCAGAGGAAGAATACCAGATCTCAACTGTGCAACTAAAGATCTTTGACTTCTCTGTAAACGTGATGTAACATATAATTCAGGTCCAAAGTTAGATTTAATCTACATATATGTCCTTAATTTTGGTTTTAATAGAACATTTTCAAACCATTTCTCTTCAAATTTCAATAGAAGCTTATTTTTAATGGAGTTAACATTACAACACAAGTTATTCCTGTAAATATACACCATATCCACCTCCTCAAAAATGGAGTAAATTTCTTTTGACCAGGGGGAACTATGTAATTTACTCCATATAAATACTTTTTTATTTATGCTATCCTCTGCCATTTTGTTTAGTCGATTCCACAGTCGAATCATTTCACATTTTCGTTGTACACATCCTGGAATCCAGCCCATATCTCCCTCTATTGCTGGAATTGGCGCAAATCCATGAACACCCAAAAAACATCTTATAGCTCTATTCTGTATAGTATCTATAGCTTTGGACTCTTTAAATCCCCACACTCCTGCAGCATAATTCAGTATGGGAGAGACGCATGCATTATACAGCTGAGTATATGTAAAGTAACCCAAATCATTACAAACTTTCATTTTATTAATAACTGATCCCAAAGCTCTCCCAGCTGAATCAGCAAGGCACCCAAAACCAGTTTCAAACGTCATAAATTCATCAAAAAAGAAACCTAAATATTTATATGAGCTAACATATTCTAAGGCAACTAAATCAAAATAGAATTTTTGTTTACTTCTTTCCATGCCTTTGTTTCTAAAATGCATTATCTGTGTTTTGCTCTGATTTATCACTAATCTTCATTTACGACACCAAGAACTAACCAAATTTAGCATATTTTGTAAATCAGACTCAGATTCTGCCAGTAAAATCATATCATCTGCGTATAATAAAATACCTAAATAAGTGTCATCCAAACATATACCCAGATTATTTTTCTAAATTTGTAGAGCTAAATCATTCACAAACAATGCAAAAAGTGTTGGAGAAAGAATATCACCTTGTTTCACGCCAAAAGGGGTTTCAAACCAATCAGTATACATATCATTGATCTCAACACAAGCAACTGGGCTACCATACAGACTCTGAATAGCTTTGTAGAATCTACCATCCATCAGTTTAAAGGCAAGTAAATCTCTATTAATCCAATCGAATGCCTTTTGGAAATCAACAAAACATGAGAAAGTGGGTTTACCTGTGGCGATTCTGGCTCTAATAATAGTTGACACTGAATGAATCAGAATCAGAATCAGAATCAGAATCAGCTTTATTGGCCAAGTATGTGAAACACAAACAAGGAATTTGACTTGGTTTTTTCTTCGCACACAATGTACATAGACATAGACATGAACATAAACAAACATAACAACATTCAACTAGAAGGAACAAGAACAACAAAGAACAGTGAGTTAAAAGGTGTTCAGAAGTCCGGACTATTATAAATATATAAATATATATTTAAGTATATTTATATTATATTATTTACAGTGTGGATATATGTTGTTCAATTATGTACAGGTAGAAATATATATATATATATATATATATATATATATATATATATATATACATATACATATAAAGTGCAATTTGGTCTGTGAATGTAAAGACTATGAGTGGATGGTTTTTGGAGTCAGGGGGGTCACTGACACTGGGTGACTGATCAAGTGTTCATCAGTGCGACGGCCTGGGGGAAGAAACTGTTCTTATGTCTGGTTGTTTTGGCGAACAGTGTTCTGTAGCGCCTGCCGGAGGGGAGAAGTTCGAACAGATTGTGTCCAGGGTGTGATGGGTCTGCAGAGATGTTTCCTGCCCGTTTCCTGACTCTGGATGAGTATAGGGCCTGGATGGTGGGCAGTTTAGCACCAATGATTTTTTCTGCAGACCTTATTGTCCGTGTCAGTCTTTTCCTGTCCTGTTTGGTGGCTGATCCAAACCAGACGGTGATGGAGGTGCAGAGAACAGACTGAACTATTGCTGTGTAGAACTGGATCAGCAGCTCCTGGGGCAGGTTGAACTTCCTGAGCTGACGCAGGAAGTACATCCTCTGCTGGGCCTTTTTGATTATGGAGTCTATGTGGAGAGACCACTTTAGGTCCTGGGAGATGGAAGATCCCAGAAACCTGAAGGTTTCCACAGCAGACACAGAGTTATTTAAAATGGTGATGGGGGACAGTATAGGGGGGCTACTCCTGAAGTCCACTGTCATCTCCACAGTTTTGAGCGTGTTCAGCTCCAAATTGTTCTGACCACACCAGAGGGCCAGCTGTTCCACCTCCCGTCTGTAAGCAGACTCGTCACCGTCACAGATGAGGCCGATGACCGTTGTGTCGTCTGCAAACTTCAGGAGTTTGACAGATGGGTCTCTCGAGGTGCAGTCGTTGGTATACAGGGAGACCTCACCAACCTCACCTGCTGCCTCCTGTCTGTCAGGAAGTTTGTGATCCACTGACAGGTGGAGGCTGGGATGGTGAGCTGGGTGAGTTTGGAGTGGAGGATGTCTGGGATGATGGTGTTGAACGCCGAGCTGAAGTCCACAAACAGGATCCTAGCATATGTCCCTGGGGAGTCAAGGTGTTGCAGGATGTAGTGCAGTCCCATGTTGATTGCATCATCCACTGACCTGTTTGCCCGGTATGCGAACTGCAGGGGGTCCAGCAGGGGGCCTGTGATGTCCTTCAGGTGGCTCAACACCAGTCTCTCAAAGGACTTCATGACCACAGACGTCAGGGCTACGGGCCTGTAGTCATTTAGTCCAGAAATTGCCGGTTTCTTGGGGACCGGGATTATTGTGGAGCTTTTGAAGCAGGAGGGGACTTCACACAGCTCCAGTGATCTGTTGAAGATCTGGGTGAAGATGGGGGCCAGCTGGTCAGCACAGACCTTCAGACAGGAGGGTGACACGCCGTCTGGGCCTGGAGCTTTCCTGGTCTTCTGTTGCCTGAAGAGCTGACACACATCCTCTTCACAGATCCTGAGTGATGGTGGTCAATATGGTCAATATGGTCAATACAGGCACGGTACTTTCTAAACCCATTCTGCTCATCAACAAGACACTGTTTCATTTCCAAATATCGAATAAGCCTATAATTCATTATATTAGAATATACCTTATAAACTGTACTTAGGAGACTGATGCCTCTGTAATTAAGAGGTATTCTGGGATCATTCTTTACTGACTTTGGGATAGGTTTTATGATAGATTTATACCATGGTGATGGAATTATACCATACTCAAAACATGTCCAAAACAGACAAAAGAGGACTTCAAGGAGATATGGAGATTTCAGGGCTTCATTTGGGATGCCTTCTATGCCAGGTGTTTTCTTCAGTTTTACTTTGTCCAAAGCTTTTTTAACTTATTCTATAGTAATATCCTGATTCAAAAATGTATTTACACTATAGCCTGGCATATCCATAGCCATCTCCATCATACATTTTGAATCACAAACATTACTTAAAAACAGATCATCGAATCCAGATGGAATAAGATGTCCTGAAAATGTATTTGCAAAATCTGTTTTCCATTTCTCAAGCACAAGTTCTTTTTTATTTTCAGTGTCACCATTATCTAATAAGATCTCCATTGGTATTTTCTTTAGTTTCTTAGGACCTAATTTATTAATTTCTTTCCAAAATTGTTGTGGATTGTTACTTTGCAATCGGTCTAGCTGTAATTGCTTGTCCTCTTCTAAACTGTCTTTTATAGAATCTAACTCTCTTATCAAAGTTAGACTGAGTCTGCTTGTAGTGATCTTTAAGTTGCTTTCTAATGGCTGGATCTTTACATTTCAAAAATTCCCTCTCAGCCTGTCTCTTGTCATTCAGAAGTTTTTTGAGTTCTGCATTCCAATATGGTTTATTCCTACCCACTTTGAGATGTGTTCCTCCCTGGGCAGATAAAGATTTTCTTGATAAGTTCTTATTCATTTCCCTATCCATTATATCACAAAATAATCCATACCAATTATCAATATTACTTTGTGTTATCACACGACCTTCTAAGTTACCAATAAGTTCCAACAAAGCCATACGACACATATTAGATGAAAGAAAGTTGTCTGGGATTATTCTAGGTCGTCTTTTAGATAAATTAATCCCAGAATCAGTTTCAGAAGAACAAAACTCAATAGCAGCATTAATTTTAAATTTAAACATTAACAGAGAATGGTCCGGTAGCCTACTTTTTTCTCCAATAAGGTCAATACAAACAGGATTATTGCTCAAAATCTCAGATGGAGTTATCACATTTAAATCAATACAAGTGTCCAAACAATCATGAGGGGTTATTATATAGTCCACCACTGCGCTTCCTCTTGATGATATAGATGTAAAATTGTCAGTATCAGGATTTATTCTGCCATTTAGGACACAGCATTTACAATCCCTGAGAAATTCAAGGAGTGATTCCCCGTGACTGTTCATGCTTAGGTCTATGGTCACTCGAGGTGGGACATTATCAATATCCCCAATACAGTCATCTTTATTTGAAATACGACTGTTAAAGTCTCCGCATAAATAAATGGCATCAGCTTCCAAGGAGTAAACCTGGGCCAGCAGATGAGTAAAAAAAGTAACTGAATCCCGTCCTCTTGTAGATCCCTCTGGTGGTAGATAGCAGGAAAAGATAACTAAACTATACTGCAGCTCCCGATGCTCCAAACGTACTCCAATTATGCCGTCCATAGACTTGTCTAGTACTTGTATTCTTTTTCGCGATGTAAAAATCTTTTCCAGCTGGTGTCTCCTGGAGAAGCGTTTTAAAGTTGAACTCGAGAATCCGATCTGTATGAGACTTAGTGGATCTCAGATAAACTTTTTTGAACTGGGTATTGCTCTTCAGCCTCTGTTTACACCTAAGCACCGCCACCTTGTCCTCCACATTAGCGAAGGCAACTTTCACCACACCTGGGCCGGGTCCTCTTGCTCGCATTCTGAGCTTTGCAGCAATTTCTGTCGCAGGTTCACACTCCAAACCACTCTCCAGTAGCTCTCTTACTTTTCCATTCAGATCTTCCCCTTTATTGTAGGCCAGACCCAGTATCACAATCGACACATCAGGGTCAAATTTATCAGAGGGTTTGGAGCTAGTTGTCTGTATTTTTTCTTCAAGTGAATCCAGCCGCGACTTTAGGATACCTATTTCCAGGTCAATATTTTCTCGTATCTCCTTAACGGACTTCTTCAGTTCAACTTTCATCATTTTTTCAAGGGAACCATACACGCTGTCAACCTTGCTGCTGAACTGTTTTTCAATATTATCCATCTTCGTACTTAGCAATTTCATCTCCTTCAGCAACACGTTTGTTTCCTTATCTTCGTCTTTGTCTTTATCCTGTGCTCGGCGCCCACGTCCCTCCGCCATCTTGGAGTGACTATAGGTTTGCTGGGCTGCTCTTGACGTAACTTCACTACGTTAGTAAGTTAAAATAACTTCCTGTTGACTTTTGATTCACAGTGGACATGAACAGTCTCCTGGGTGAAAGTCTGTGCATGTTTGACCCATCCATCCACCCTGTCCTCCTGTCTATGTGGACTGTCAGCCGTTTAACTATGTCACCTGACTTCCTCCTTTGTTGCTGTAAAAATTACTTGGACCACTCGAGGTTGATGCCTTACAAATGTAAATATGGGTTGGAATGAGCAACTTTCACAGTCAACCTATATGGTCGTTTTTCCATATGGATGGTCTCTTACGCAATTAAAGTTGACAACATTAGTAAGATAAAATAACTCACTGTTGACATTTGGTTTCACAAACAGCAGTCTTCTTTTTCTGTCACATGGTGTGTGATAAATCTGCACATTTGACCAGTCCAAGACACACCTGTGCACTAATCAAATGGTTTAATCAGCATCTTGATATGCCACAACTGTCAAGTAGATGGATTATCTTGGAAAATGCCCAGTAACAGATTTTAACAACTTTCAACAAGTTTGAGATTAATAAAGCTTTTTTATGCATTAGAGTTGCTCCGATTCTGACACCAATATTGGAAATGCCGCCAATATTGCCTAAAATACAGGTATCAGTATCGGCGAGTATGTGAGTCTACGCACCCATCCGATACCATGTAAATTAGAAATGGGACCCTGCTACTTCCTGTTTAGCTCTGTTAGCTCTGCTTAATGTTACACAACGTAAATCAATTCTTCTTCACTGCTCTATAAGCCAACACAGGAAGTTGTGCTGTGCTGCCCCTGGCAACTACTGTTTAAAGAGCGGCGGAGAAGAAGTTGATTTCACGCGAGTCAGACAGAGCAAGCAACATGTCAGCTATTTGGCAATATTTTACTGGATAACCCCACCAGTAAAACAGCAACACGTTCAGTATGCAAGGCTATAATTTGGAGGGGTGGCATGAGTGTTGCCAATTTCCGCACAATAAAAACTTATAAAGCGTTTGAAGACACATCACGCAAAACAGCAAGGTAAAACTGCTCTCCCCAAACTTTATGAAACATTGAGGGAACACATTTCATGTAGGCTGAAAGACGTGCAGGCAATCAGCTTTACTACTGACATTTGGACCTCTGACGTGTGCCCCATGTCTTTGCTGAGTGTCCACACTGGGTGGACACAGTATCGCTGTCAACATTTGCCCTTCAAAGTGCGGTGCTGCAAGCAAACGAGTTCTGTGAGTAAGTTTTAAGGTAATTGTCTATTCTTAGATTTATGTAAGTTTCTGTTGCACTACTGTTTCAAACTGTCCTATTTAAAAAAGTGGCTGCACTTTAACAGTTTTAAAAGGAATTGTTATTTATTCCTAGATTTCTTTATTTGTTTTTTTTTTTTTTGGTTATGACTGACTGCCATACAACATTCTTTTATTATCTATTTTGACAATCATTGTCTGCAAGGTTTCATCTGAGCCAGGCCATACAACAATAGCAATCATATCACATCCATACAAGGTTAATAGTGTAAACAGCTGTTAAAAGAAAACATGGCACAAGCCATACAATGAGGTGATCTACGGAAGCCCTGAGGGGCAAGGGAGACTTTTTTTTTTTTCTGGTGCTCCTTTTTCTAAGTTCTAAATCATTATTTTTTTTCATGTGTGAAACAGAGTCAAAATAATTTTTTGTGAATTCTGGGTATTATCAGCCTTCTCATCAATGGGTGTCTACAGTGAATAGCGAATCACGGCCACAGCCGAGAGGAAGATAACGAACGTGCATATTTCTGGCAAGAAATGACAGAAAACGAGTTGTATGTGTCTGAGATGGAGGTTTGAAAACATTCTTTATTAATTCTGCAATTCACATTGTCCTTTAGCAGCGTGAGGACAGTGAAAATCCATGCATCCATCAGCATTACACACGAGTGTCAGCGCAGTATTTATTTGTTTACAGCAATCGCACTGACTGCTTCACATGCTCAAATTATGCGCGACAATCAGTGGTATCCCTCAGCCTGGGATATCATTTGAAAATGGAAGTTTGATAGGTGAACACTATTTATTCATTGAAGTGTAATTCCAGTGAACTCGGACTGCATCATGATTAGGACTCACAATGAGGATATGGAGTGTAACGATTCTGTGAGAGCTGTCACTGACTTTATTTGCAGGCTATCATAAATCATACAATCCATATCCGCAGGTGGTGAGGATGATCCAGATGAGCTGACTGGAGAAGGCAGATTGCGTGTGCTGAGACTGCACTGTCTCCAGTGCGCTCTGCGCGCTGTCTGCAGTGCGCTTGGTGCGGCAGAGCGCACCAAGTGCACCTGACAGTCGTGTCCAACTACATGAAAACTAAAAATCGTATTTGGTAAAACATGAACATCAGGCTATTCATTCTTTAATGCTTTTTGACTTAATCTTGGATTTCTACCATCGATTATGATTACTGGATCAGTTAGTTACCAAAGAGTCTGGCCTGCTCTGCTGCGCTCCAGGACAGGGAATGTCAATCAATCAATCAAAGCTGTATTGTCATTTAGCTGTACCAACAAAAGCAGTGCAGCAAAAATGAGATAGCATTTCTCCGGGATCCCACAACACGAACATAGTAAATACACACAATAGAATGTGATGATGGCAGAGCGTTCAATGGGGACATGTTGATTTAAGATTTGTGTTGGCTGATATTTTCACAACTGAAAGGTGTTTATGGAATAATTATTACACTTCACTATAAGCTCAAATACTGAAGTGCAACTGTGATGGGGTCAGTTCGTAGGATGTTGCATGCTTTGTTATTATTTTGCTGTGTTTTAGTTACGATTATGAAATATTGCATGTTGTGTTAATTTGTTTATTTTACTGTGTTCGTTACATTTATGAAATGTTGCATGTTACCTTGTTCACAGTATTTTGATTATTTCAGTTGGACTTTATGTTGAACTTCCATGCAGAGTTTTCATTTCTGAACTGACATTGAACTGCACACGGACTCGTCCCGGCAGCAATCAGCACAACGAGCCACAGGTGGTGGTGAGCGCAGGGGATATATTCCTTTTAAGCAGCAGGAAAGCAGCGTGCAGGAGGGAGAAAGAAGGCAGGGGACCCCAGCAAAGAGCCGGACGGCGAGAGGAGACCACCACCACCACAGGAGAACAACCACACGCCTGAAGCGCAGCAGCCTGTGTCCGTTTGGCCTTACAACTCCAACATCCAGTGGTGGACCGCGGACCGGAGGGTGGACAGCAGGCGAAGGGAGGTCATCGGCCGCAGTTGAGGAGAAGTAACGTGGAGAAGCAGAGGGATGTAATCACGATGCACCCCTCTTGCAGCTAAGTACCCTTTCTGCCTATTTTAAACCATTTTAAAGGTAAATTTTTAACTAGCATTTTAGGTCTTAGGGATTTCCCTTTTTAATTGTTGAACAATTTTAGTTTGCCTACTTATCCCGGGATTTTCTCTCTCTTATGTGTCTCCAACCAACGAATGACTGCTTGCCCGTCATCACCTTCAAGGCCTGGGGTCTGCCACCTTCGGTTTTAGAGTGAGACCAGTACAAAGGACGATTTGACTGGCGGGAGAGACTTTAGGCTGGGGTTTTTATTTTAATTTATCACTTTTATTATAATAAATCTTGTATTTAACTTTTATTTGGATTTGTGGTTTTTAACTCTGCTCAACCCTAAATAAGAACCTGTGTTGCCTTTTAAAATTAGAGTCCTAGGCTCTTTTAACCTATGTGGTTTTGTCGGCCTTTTATTAATACATCTTATTTAAGAATTCATTTTCAATTTAACTATAGATTTTTCCAACCTCGCCACACAATGACGCGAGTAACACTGCTGGTTGAATGTTTCTGAAAACGTACTCACGAAACTTTTCTCGTGAGCGTTTTCATAAACCTCATATTTGTAATAGCCTTGTAGTTGCACTTCAAGTGAAGTGTAATAATTGTAATCCAAATGGTGAGTTCTTAACTCACTAATGTAGTGAAGTTACTACACATACATAATGCAACACAAATTACTTAGGTACTGGTTGTACATTTGTAACAGAAGTGATTTTAACCAAAACCCAATGTTTTCCTTAACTTAATCAAGTTTTCTTGCCAAACTACAATGCACAACGAAGCTCCTGATGCTGTTCTGTTGCAACAGTCATGCTGTTTTGGGAACAGTGATATACTTGTATGATGATGTTTTGGTTTTGATAGAGTTGGTGTATGTAGAGAAAGCTTTGTTTTGCATTTTGAAATGTAAAGTTTGTACTCACTGTGATGAAACAATTTTGGAACTGTGAAATGAAATGAAACTGTTTGGCTAACTGTATGATCTATATTTGTTGCTTTAAGACTTTAGAATCAGTAGGCCCATCTTTAGTTAACTCTTTTGTTTACAACTGTAAAACAAAACAAAACAAAAACAAAAGTAGCCTATGTGCCTATGCAGTGTAATGACCGGCTGTCATAATTGCATCACCGCCCACCTGTCAAAGAGTTCATTCATGTTTCTCACTGTTAACACCCACAAGCTTGCAATCATCCAATCACAATTCCCCAAGAAGGCCGTGCAGTGTGAAACTAACCTGGGGAAGTCTATTAGTGTCAGTGTTGCCAGGTGTACGATAATTATCGTATTTGTACAATAATTTTGCCTTATGTACGATCAATAATCCCGAAAAAGGCCAAATATACGATAATTTGACCATTCCGTGAATGTGTGGTTGTAATCAGCCTGCAGCAACTGTCTGCCAAAGTTTTTTTGTGAACCCTGAAGGCATCTGTTTCCATTGTGACAAGTTTCCAGCCAATTGTGCTTTTCAAAATGTGAGCTACGTGACGTCCATGTGTTTGCCTCAGAACAACGAGCATGATTGGTTGAATGGTCCACTGCGCCAGCCCCACAAGACGCTCCAGTCGGGTCCGGTGCTGATGTGGTGCCGTGAATCCATTCCGTACTGACGCCACAAAGCCGTGAGTGCCTGTTAGATGCTATTAAACACTAGAGTGACTATAGCGCATCAGCATATTTGACTATAGCGCATCAATAGACTTGTTATTTTGGTTATGACGGGTGTACGATAATTTCCCTCAAAATACGATAATTTTATGTCTCCGGTACGATAATCCTATATTTCCCACCTGGCAACACTGATTAGTGTGTCTCAGAGCCGCCAGTATGTTGGTCAGTGGAGTGTTACCTCAGCATCCGATCGTGTGAAAAAGTCCGCGTTTCTGTTGCCAAAGTGTCTCTGGAGTCTGTGTCAGGAGGAGGAATTACCCGGTGGATGTCTATGTTCCCAGTCGGAGTTTTTCAGGAGTTGCCAGTGGATGTTTATGTTCCCAGTTGAGTTGCCGGTCCCGGCGGAGCTAAGGCCGGCGCTGCAAACCCGATTGACCACCGACCACTGACTGACTGAGCCACGGTACCATGAGTACCCGGTGTATATTAGTACCCGGTGTATATATTGTACATAATCCCTGTAATGGAACTGTGAAAACAGACGCTGCTATTTCGGTTTTGATTTCCTGGTTTGATTTGTTTTGTGGGGATCTGCGGTAAAACCCGGAGCGGAGTTTTGAGTTGCCTTTCTTTTGTGGTCATGAACTGGATTGAACTGTTTTTTGGATTGTGAGAAAACCGGACTCTGTATAGAGTGGATTGAACTCTGAGACTGTGGGACAATCTTTCACACAAAGTTGAATAATATAAGTATTGAAAATTGAATTGAATTGTGAATTGTTGAATTGTCTATTTGTTTTTTGCAGTGTTGGTTTTTTGGTGACATATATTGTTACGGGTCCCGAATGTGGGACCTGTGGGACAAATACAATTGTCTGTGGAAACAGACAGAATAGAAGAGTAATGAAGACACGGAGTTGTACATGTGCCATCCAAGTTACGTCTCTTTAATTCTCCAATATTCAAAATACAGCATTAACTCTGCAATGTCATATCCCCATCAGTTTTATGTCTATAAATCACATTCATCCAATAATCTCAAACACAAATCAATCACAAATTAATACAGCATTACCCTGTAATCTGACTGTAAGAAAAGGCACATTGCATACTATAAATCTATAGCACAATTTACAGTGTCATTTTACTGTGACTAGCATGCAGCTTACTTCTGCTGTTTTACTGAATGTGATACACACTGCACTACAAGTGGACTCACGGAGGGATATAAACATTTTTCTATACAAATCTTCCATAAACATCCTTAAACTCTTATTATTAAATTAACATAAATGAACCATGCTATCAGTTGTGCGTTTCTTGTTTGCAGGTATGAGACTATGTGCGTGTGTAGTAGCAGTCTCGAACACACTTGACCGCCTGCAAGACAAAGGCAGGGGCAAAAAACCGCCAATTTACCGTCAGTAACAGCGCGAATTTCCGACTTCTTTAACAACAATAAACATACGCAAATGACCATAAAACTCACTCTCAGTGTACGTATGCACAAATAGAAGTATAAACAACTTCAATTTATCAACCATTGTCACGTACTGACCTGTGGAAACAGACAGAATAGAAGAGTAATGAAGACACGGAGTTGTACATGTGCCATCCAAGTTACGTCTGACGAGTGGGCGGAAGTCCACACCTGAGACCACCGGAATGGCAACAGTCCCGGCCTCAAAGGTTCCACTTACTAATGTTCCCTTTTTCACAATGTACATAAAAAATAAAATGTCTGTATAACATATATTACCGGAGAATCACCTTCAATCCGTAAAAATTAACAGAAGGATTAATTTCCTTTCAATTCAAATTAATGTGGTGACACATTCTTGGGTTCACTACACACTCCCCCACAAACAAAAGTGGCTCCCGACACTTGCAATTCACAACACAGCCATAAACTTCACATTATTTCTCATAACTGTAAACTTTCATCAACATATGAAAAGACTTTAACTAGTCTGATACTCAAAATACAAATACAACACCATGTTACTCAAGATGATCATGTGTTAAGTGTATGTGTGTTTACTGTTCAATAGCAATGAATAGGATAGATGAATGGCAGGTAAGTGGGAGTAATGACAGGTGTCAGTTGGAATGACTGAAAGTAAGGCTGTGGATACTGATGAGCATAAGTTAAGGGCTGAGCTGCTAATGTACTGACCACAGGGCGTGGCTCATAGGTTGGTTGGCCCAGGGAGCTGTAAGTCAACATCTGGCCAGGGCGCTTGTCTCTGGTGGATCTCCTCAGTGTAGGCTGAGTGTGAGGCTGTGTCTCCTGGATTTCTCCCTCTTGGTCATCAACATGAGGCGACTCCCGTCCATCATGAGGCAACTGTTCAGCAACAGCACCGAGCTCATCGTCACCCTGTCCCTCTTGTCCTTCCTCATTAACACTTTCACTTTCAGATACAGGCTCGACAGGACCAGTTTCCCCTGTATGAGTGTGCTCAGTGTGTTTTGATATCTCACAGGTGAGTTGAGGCATGACACTGTCATCTTTCTGTGGTGCTCTCGGCCTGCGCAGCCAATAACATGGTGCTTCTTCCTCTTCATCTGATTCACTTGTGTCAGGGTTCTGTGTCTGTTCCATTGATCTTACTGGTTTTGCTGATCTTTTGTTTCTCTTTTGAACAGGTGTATTCTCGGTTGGTGGCTCTACAGGTAAGTCATTTACTTGGAGCAACATGTTTCGGTGGAGAGTGCGGGGCGGACGGCTCCCTGTCTCAGGACTAACCTTATAGACTGGATTTTCACCAACTTGCTCTCTCACAATGTAAATCATCTTTTCCCAATAGGGCTTTAATTTACATGGACCTCCCCTTTCAACAACATTACGGACCAAGACCCTGTCCCCTGGCTGTAGAGTCACACCTCTGTTTCTTTTGTCATAATAGCGTTTACCTTTAGCACTTGACTGCTGACTGTTGGTGCTAGCTATTCTGTATGCTTCAGTCATTCTCTCTGCCCATTTGTCTGCGTATCCCTTCGCCATGTTTGTTCCTTCCTCTGTTAATAGTCCAAAGAGGAGGTCGACAGGGAGACGTGGATGGTGCCCATACAACAGGTAATATGGGGAATAGCCTGTTGACTCATGTTTAGTACAGTTGTACGCATGAATGACATGAGGCAAGTGATCTTTCCAAGTCTCTCTCTCCTTTTCTCCTAGTGTGCGGAGCATTTGCAACAGGGTCCGATTTAACCTCTCCACCGGATTGCCCTGTGGGTGATAAGGCGACGTTCTGGAGTGCTGCACGCCGGAGAGCTGCCTGAGGGCCCGAAACAGTTCATTCTTGAACTCTCTGCCTTGGTCGTGGTGAAGTTTAGTTGGATAACCAAACCGTGGAACAAAGTCATTGAAAATCTTGTCTGCAGCAGTTTTGCCTGCCTTGTTTCTGGTGGGATATGCCTGTGCAAACCTGGTAAAGTGGTCGATGACTACCAGAATGTATTCATATCCACCACGGCTGGTTTCAAGGTGGAGGAAGTCAATGCAGACAAGTTCAAGGGGTGAGCTTGATGTGAGGCTCCCCATGGGCGCTCTGTCATGCACAGCTGGCTTTTTCTGCTGTATACAACGACACTTCCTGCTGATGTACTCCTCAATATCATTTTTCATAAAAGGCCAATAAAAACGTTGTCTTGCAAGGCTCAGTACTCTTTCCACACCCACATGTCCCATGTTATTGTGTAGGTAAGTGAGGGCTGTCTGTCTGTATGTGGTGGGTAAGACTAGCTGTTTGCGACCAAGTGTTTTCCTATACAGGAGGTCATTCTCTATATACAGCCTGCTCCACTCCCTAGAAAGTTTCCTGGTGGGTTTGTCTAATGCCCTGCGTCTGTCCTCGGTCATCTCTTTGGTTTTCTTTTTTAACTCTAAGATTTTCCCAATGACTGGATCTCTCTGTTGTTCACTGACAAGGTCACTGTGGTCAATAACTGGAAAAGGTTCTGTCAGAGTTTGTGGGTGTGATGCAATGTTAAGAGCTGCCACCCATGCCACTTCTCCCTGCTGAGCTACTCTACTCCCTCCCCAGGCTGCACACACTGCCTCTTCTGACAAGTTCTCACTACACTGACTCATATAGGTGTTGATGTCAAAGGGACAACGAGAGAGCGTGTCGGCATCAACATTCAGTCTACCTGGTTTGTATCTTATCTCAAAGCGAAAGTCTGCGAGCTGCCCTACCCAGCGATGGCCCACTGCGTTAAGCTTAGCTGTGCTCATCACATAAGTGAGAGGATTGTTGTCAGTGTAGACAACAAAATGGGGTGCATAAAACAAGTAATCCCTGAATTTGTCACACACTGCCCATTTCAAGGCTAAAAACTCGAGCTTACCACTATGGAGATGATAGCTTTGCTCTGCTGGTGTGAGTGTGCGAGACCCATAGGCGACTACTCTCATTTTCCCACCCTGATTTTGATACAGGCCCTGTTGGGAAGCGTCAGTATGGAGTATGAAGGGGTGATCAAAGTCTGGGTACGCTAACACGGGGGGGTTGGTCAGAATGTTTATGAGGCACTCCAGGATCTGCTGATGCTCACTGGTCCACTCAACAGGGGTGCGTGAAGGGAGTTGAGGGCCTTTTGTTTTTCCCCTTGCAGGCTTGGGAGGTGATGGATTGGACTTTACCTGGAGGATCTCATATAAGGGTCTTGCTATACGTGAAAAGTCTTGGACATATGCTCTGTAATAGCTCAGGAAACCTAGGAGTCGTCTGACATCTCCTACTGTCTGTGGAGTTTTCTCTTTCAGGGCCTGTACTGCTTCGACATCCTTAGGATCCACTCTCACACCGTTTTCAGACACCAGCCGCCCCACATACCTGACCTCCTTCCTGAATAACTCACACTTTTCCGGCCTCAACTTTACACCATGGCGCTGTAGAGCTTGGAGTACACGCCGCAACACCTCGACATGCTCTTCAAATGACTGAGAGAAGCAGAGGACATCGTCCAGATAAGGAATGCAACACTCATCCCTTAATGTGTCAAGCATTTCCTCCATGCTTCTCTGGAAGGCTGCTGGTGCATTTGTTAAACCAAAGGGCATCCTGATCCACTCATATAAACCCCAAGGGGTAATGAAAGCTGTAAGGTGCCTTGAGCCCTCAGCAATGAAGCCCTGGTGATAGGCTTTGCCCTGGTCTAAGATGGAAAACCAGCTGTAGCCTCCAAGTGAGTCAATCAGGTCTTGTATGCGGGGGAGAGGATGTCTGTCGGGTACAGTCTTTTTGTTGAGCAGCCTATAATCAATGCAAAGGCGCAGTGATCCGTCTTTTTTTCTGACACAGACAATAGGTGCAGCATATGGAGACTTGGACTTAACAATCCACCCTTTCACTAACAACTCTTGGATGTACTCTTTTACTTCCTTGTACAGTGGCTTGGGGACTGAAGCATAACACTTCTGTACAGGGATGTCGTCCTGGAGCTTAATTGACATCTGAAGAGAGGGGATGCACCCAATGTCAGTGCTGTCACGGGCAAATGCTGCAGACTCCTCATGAAGCATTTCCTCCACCAGTCGTTGTTGCTCTGGCTTGAGATGGCTTAGGTCGATAGGTGGTTGCCATAGATCAGCTGGTGGTGGTGTAGGAGTGGTGACATTCACTTCTGCTCCAACAGCTTGAGCTGGTGGCTTCCCACTTTGTTGTGTCTCTAGTTTTCCCATTTCAATGACTTTGGTTATGTGCTGGATGGAGCCTAATTCTGTTCTCTTTGGGATAGTGATTTCATGCTTAGTGTGGTTGGAAATGGGCACGTGAATAAGGGGCCACCTGTTGTCACTGATCTCTAAGAGGCCCTCCCCTACACTCAGCTGTTCTATGCATGCGCTCTCTTCTGGGGGTTCATATAGAACAACAGAGTCTGATGTATCAAGTGTCGGTGGGACTCTACATCGTACATGAACAGTTCTCCCAGCTGGTATAGTTACATCTTCTTTCCCTACTCGGACTGTGGCAATGTTGTCATTTGATGTTTTCTTGACCTGAGTAAAATTAACCATAGCTACTGCTTGGTCTTCCTCTACTCCAAGTGCTTTTTGCAAAAGACTGATAACCATAGCATGTGTTTCAGCAGAAGACTGTGGGCCACTAATCATTTCATCAAGAACATTAGAGCCAATTATGGGCTGAGGGAGGGGAAGCTGACTGACTAAAAAGGGGACCTGTACTGCAAGATCTGGGTTGTCGTTACCTGTGAGGTTAACCATCAGCTCCACCCATCCGTCATAGGGGATTGACTGTCCATTTGCAGCATACAGGCGGAAGCTTTCCCCTGCGTCGAGAAGCTCATCCAGTGGCCGCACTGGGTAACTGGGGATGAATCTTTCCCTCCAGGACCGGTCAATGATGCTTACTTGTGAGCCAGTGTCAAATAGTACTGTTGCTGCGTAACCACTTATGAAGCACTTGAGAAGACTCTTCTTGCCAATCAGTGGTACTGTGGGGGTGCTATTGTGAGGATGTAATGTGTTTTGAGTGCAGGGTTCACCCATTTTCTTGTGATGTTTTTTCTGTTTTGTGTTTCGCTGTCTATGTGTGGAGGTTACTGAGTGGGACTGGGACTGTGAAACGGCCTCTGGTTGTCCCTCGACAGAGACCGGCTCCCGTTTCCCTGCTGCCAGACTCTTTTTGAGCAGCCAACAGCCCGGTGTCCTGAAGCACCACACACAAAACAATGGTCACAGTTCTCTGAGCCATGGAGCGAGCAGTTGTTACAGAGGGGCACTTTACTCTTCCTTGGGAAGGAGAGCAGACCTGGTGTGGGAGGTGGGGCTTTGCTGGGCACGGCGGTGGGATGGGCCTGAGGCAGGTCAAGTATTTTAGCGGGGGAAGCCTTTGGATGAGTTGTTTGTATAGCTGCTGCTTGCTGATCCATTAAAGCGGCAACCATCTTGGTCAGACCCTCCACCTGAGCACTGAGTTTATGTATTGTGTGATGTTCTCTCTTGTCCGCAGTTTGATCTCCATCACCCACTTGAGCACTGTGTGCATGCATTGCTTTTGGTTTGGAGACATAGCCCAGCCGTCGCTGATGTTCATTTTCATCACTGATTATCTTTGTGACTCGGCTGACTATGTCCTCATCAGTTACTTGGTTGTTTGTGAGCAGTGGTCTTAACTGTTGTCTGACATCTGCATGTTTTGGGCCCAGACCCTGGTAGATGGTGTGCAGGAAAACCTCCTGGATGGTTTTGGGGTCATAGCGAATGTCTCTGTTGGCCTGCTTTGCTTGAAAGAGGATTCTCTGTTTAAGCCCGATCATACGATATACAAACTGCTGGGGGGGTTCTTGCTCATTTTGCTTTGCACACATTAGTTCCTGGAACAGTTCTGTACTTGCCTTTTCGCCCAGATGAGATCTGAGGAAGCCCTTTAGTTCAAAGATGGTTATTTCATCTTTATTTGTGAGCATGTCCTTGAAAGCTCCCGGCTTGATGATCCTCAAAACACCACGGATAACTTCTGCCTCTGTAAAACCCTCTCTGACGCCTTCGTCGATCTGCTTACAGACACTGTTATGTGTGACTTCAGAATTTTGATCCCCGATCTGTCCCCCGTGCACCTTAAAGTCTCTACGCTGGAGATAAGGTAAGTCCTTGGGAGAAATCACTGTCTGTATGTCACCCTTTAAGTGTGTGCGACTGGATGGTTGCATGCTATGTGGTGGGGTAGCAGTGTCTTGATAATGTCTCAGCTTCTTGCCCAGCTCTTCATACATTACTTGGAGCTGGTCTACACTGTGAGTGGCAGTGTCAGTGTTTGGATGAATGTGTTGTTGTATGGTGTGACCCATAGCTGCATCTTTTGGGAGGGTAGTGCTGGTTGCTGATGTGTTGTCGTTAGCATGTGTTGGTGTAGTGTCTTCTGTTGGAATGTTTGTACGTGTCTCATGTTGTTGTGTAGCCCCATTTGAGATATCAACTGTATCAGGATTCTCAATCAACTGACACACTAAATCATTTAGCATTAGCAGCTGACTCATACCCTCATCTTCAGAACTGATTAAAGTTTCAGACTGCATATAGTCAAGGATATAACCGACAGAACCTTCTTCATCAGAAGACTCCAGGTCAGTTGCATCTTTTCCATCAGCTGCAATGTCTCTGGCCAGCTCGTACACGACTTTTCCTGAGAGTCTGTACAAGTTTTTCTTTATGCTCCACACGAGTTGTTTCCGTGCAGAAGACATGGCTGGTGCAGGTTTGAAGAAACAGCAGTGCAGTTCCCTTGGAAGAACGAAAACCCTCTCCTGGCTGCGATCTCCCCAGCTGGACACCCACTGGCTGTTATCGTGGCTGCAGTCACGTCTCCTCGCCAAGGCCTCGTGGTTCTGTTATCACTGGATCTCCTCCTCGCCGTGTTGGACGGAGCGAGATCCCGGACGAGCCCCCAAGATTTGTTACGGGTCCCGAATGTGGGACCTGTGGGACAAATACAATTGTCTGTGGAAACAGACAGAATAGAAGAGTAATGAAGACACGGAGTTGTACATGTGCCATCCAAGTTACGTCTCTTTAATTCTCCAATATTCAAAATACAGCATTAACTCTGCAATGTCATATCCCCATCAGTTTTATGTCTATAAATCACATTCATCCAATAATCTCAAACACAAATCAATCACAAATTAATACAGCATTACCCTGTAATCTGACTGTAAGAAAAGGCACATTGCATACTATAAATCTATAGCACAATTTACAGTGTCATTTTACTGTGACTAGCATGCAGCTTACTTCTGCTGTTTTACTGAATGTGATACACACTGCACTACAAGTGGACTCACGGAGGGATATAAACATTTTTCTATACAAATCTTCCATAAACATCCTTAAACTCTTATTATTAAATTAACATAAATGAACCATGCTATCAGTTGTGCGTTTCTTGTTTGCAGGTATGAGACTATGTGCGTGTGTAGTAGCAGTCTCGAACACACTTGACCGCCTGCAAGACAAAGGCAGGGGCAAAAAACCGCCAATTTACCGTCAGTAACAGCGCGAATTTCCGACTTCTTTAACAACAATAAACATACGCAAATGACCATAAAACTCACTCTCAGTGTACGTATGCACAAATAGAAGTATAAACAACTTCAATTTATCAACCATTGTCACGTACTGACCTGTGGAAACAGACAGAATAGAAGAGTAATGAAGACACGGAGTTGTACATGTGCCATCCAAGTTACGTCTGACGAGTGGGCGGAAGTCCACACCTGAGACCACCGGAATGGCAACAGACCCGGCCTCAAAGGTTCCACTTACTAAAGTTCCCTTTTTCACAATGTACATAAAAAATAAAATGTCTGTATAACATATATTACCGGAGAATCACCTTCAATCCGTAAAAATTAACAGAAGGATTAATTTCCTTTCAATTCAAATTAATGTGGTGACACATTCTTGGGTTCACTACAATATTCCATTTGCTGCTATGTGCTATTTGCTTATTTGTTTTGTATGGTTTGACTGAGCTATTTTCTTTCTATGTTATAATTATTATTGTCAGACGTGACTCTGACTGGCACCCCACTTCATTTAAACGCGTAAAAGTGGTGAAGTGTATGGGCTGTCGTCCTCCAAAGGTGTCGGCGTGTAGTATGTTGATAAAAGAATTCTGCGGAGGCAAGGCTGGGTGGAATGATAGAGCAATCTTTATTGAAACAGATCTCAAGCCAGCGTCCGAACCAGAGTGTGGCCACTCCCTGGTATTCTCAAATCTCGGCAAAGTGATGCCCAAAATGCTTTGCCCTCTGCTCTATCAGAACTCCTCTCGGACCCTCAGTCTTAGGAGATCAACCAAAATTCACCCCCGTTCTTTGGTGTGCGGGTCCTTTTTAGAGTCCGTTCGCTCATACCCGCCTATTTCCTCTAATTGTTCACTTTTGGGGAACTGAGGGCCCCTCTATCCTGTTGGAAAAGAATGGGTCTGCATAACACCTCTATAGAATATCTCTCAAGGGAATGTGTTGCATGACTATGTTGATGTTATCTAAAGTTGACCTGCTAGTCTCTCTATACTTAGATGGAAATGTATACATTGAATCAACCCGGAACCTCTGAACTGGTCAGTCCTCGGTGTGGGGCCTCTTCCTTTAACTATTCTCTGACGCACACTACAGGGCTAATGAGTTGTTATCCTGGACATGAGACCTCTACGTTATCACCTTCCCACATATACTGGGTCTGGTCCTGTCCCATCCTGTCCTGTCACTCAGAGCTCAGGAGGATTAAGAAACACACACACTACAGTGGCACCCCAGATTTCTGGATCCACCAAACCCTGGACTTGCTTTCAGCACTTGCATCAAGCAAAATATATATATTTACCACCCTCTTCTGCTCTGGATTTCCCCATCTCATGGAAATGGCTTCAGCACAGGAGGAGGCTGAGAGACATCAGTTGGAGGATTGGGAGGATATTCCTGGATTCGATGTCCTTTCACAGGACCCAAACATTGGGAGAGGAGTGTAACAAAGACATGGCCAAATTCAGCCAGCTGGCACCAAAAGCACCACCTATTCTTTATTGGATATGGATCTGTGTGTGGACTATCTATCTATCTATCTATCTATCTATCTATCTATCTATCTATCCATCTATCCATCTATCCATCCATCCATCCATCTATCCATCTATCCATCCAGATCAGGGGTCTGCAACCTGTGGCTCTGGAGCCGCATGCGGCTCTTTTGCCCCTCTGCAGTGGCTCCCTGTGGCTTTGACATTTTACATGGAAATGAATAATTTTTTTTTTATCATCATCACATTTTTAGGCCTTACATTCTCTGACAGTAAAAATGCGTAGCCTACACACAGAATTGTATCTGTTCTATCAAGTAGTGATTAATTGAATGATCCTGAGTTAATATGATTGTGTTTTATGCTCAAGCCTGAGGGTTGATTGCTGTATGTGGCTGAGGATAAAAAAAGGATTAACTGAAATGGACTAAAATAAAATTTAAACTGTCCTGTGTTTTCAAATCTAGGCTGCCGCTATGTGTTTTATTTATTATCAAATGAGGCTACCTTTTATTTTGTACATTTTCACAAACACAGGGAGGACTTAAGTAGGTCTGCATCTATAGCTCTGTATTGCTACTCTATTTCTATTTATTGTGGGTTAGTTCTTTTATTTCATAAATGCACCAAAACATGGCATCATTGAAATGGAAATGCAAAGTTCAAGTACCTTATACTGTAAGCATAACTAGCCCACTGCAGAGTTGCCACATCATGTGAAAATATGAATGAATGCTCATTTAGGCCTATTAATAATCTTCTTAGGCTAATTTAGACTTTCTAGGCTGTGTTGCCTTCATCATAAGGCACAAATATGTTTTGCGGCTCCAGACAGATTTTTTTGGTGAGGGATGGCTAAAATGGCTCTTTTGATAGTAAAGGTTGCTGACCCCTGATCTAGATAGATAGATAGATTTAAACATGGATATGAAGATGATAAAGCAAAGCTGTGGAGACTAGAAATTGGTCTTCATCACTACATGATTCTTCTCCATTTCCACCATCATTTCCAATGTCTCTGATTAGAATATCTTTGATTTAAAATATCATAGCTAAATTGAATTAAATATTACTTGTCAAGCCTCAATTACGTAGCCTCAGGTGTTCCTTGAGTGAAAAGAGTTTCTGGAATAGCTGCTCTGTAAATTAAGTGCCAGATATCGGGCAAAATCTACTCTCCCTCTTCTGTTATACATAGATAATACAATGTAGCCACAGGGTACATGTAGATACTGTATATACACAGTGTGGGGATGGGGCTTGGGGAAAAAGCAAGCAGCATATTATATTTTTGTCTATTTCTTTGACATCAGGCAGCTGCTGATGCAACAGTAAGCAGCAAAGACCTCTTATATGTAAGGGAAGTAAGCAGAAAGTGTGAAAGCATGGAATATGATTATGACTGATTAGACTGTATGCAGACTGGAGATATATTTACAATAAGACTTTGTTTTCAGATAAAGAGGCATTTAGGCTGTTTAGAATGCAGCTCCTGCCCTCCTTGGATGTCTTTGTGCAGCAGCCTCGTTTTAAACACCACTGACAGTCTGAGGACACAAAGTAGCTCTGTGGAAAATTAACTCATGCCACTTTGTCACTTTAGAAAAAATAATACACCTACGAGCATAGGTCTGAAGTGTACAGGTTTGCTAACGCCACTCTTCAACATGTATGAAATGACCCCTGGCTTTAAAACAGAATGTACATAAGAGATGAGAGGAACAGAAGAAGTGCAGGGATGGGAAAAGCCATCCATATACACTCTCTGACACAGAGAGAATGTACAATGAAAGAACACATGTACGTGCGAACATAAAATATGTAGGAGTAAGCACATACACATTCAGCATAAATGAAACAGTGGGGCCTGAGAGAAAAGAAGAAAGGGGGGAGGGAACTTAAATGTGGCAGTGTCCTCACATCTTTAGACATGTGAGAAATGGCAACTGAGAGGGCACTTTTCAACTTCCACTAGAGAGATTGTTTGGAAGAAAATGTACTGTTGACCTCAAACTTTTGAAACATTTGAACCTTATATAATTATTATAAAAGGAAACTTCTGTCCTGGTTGTATTGGTCAGTGGCCAAAATGGCTGAGTCATGTACAGAGGACATCATTACCGCAGCATTAAATGTGCCGCAACATGGCAGGATAGGAGTGGGGACTTTCATTTTATCCAGCTGATTTTGCATTAGCTGCCACCAGGTGGCACATGTGAGCAGTCCAGACTACAGTGAACATATCAGGTACCTGAGTTTCTCTCTGCTCCCTATGGAACCAGACACCCTGTTTTATTTCTTCATTGACTTATTCCGTATCTACAGTACCCCTCTAAGGTCACATGGTAGAAAAAAAACTGGATATGGTAATTGATGGGAACATATTTGTAAATCCGTGCTTTTGGACTCACTATCCGTGCGAATGGATTTTGCCCTCTTCTCATTGAGTGGCTGGAGGCACCATGGATACAAGCGACCCAGCACAGCTACTGACAGTCCCATCATTCTACATAGCGTTTGCCTTTGATAGTGATCAATAATCAATAAAGATGATGACAACAACTCCATTTGACTGTATAGGAGCAAATTGCTCTATTCTTTATTCCTCTGATCGGACAGGACAGGACGTACAATCATTCTGATTATTAGGGGATGGGATGTGGGTGGGTGAAATCATTTATCTTTGATGAAAAAAATATTAATAACATAATCTGCAGCCATCGTCCAGTATCAGGGCCCATCTCTTTGATGGCTGAAGTGGTGCACAGCGCAGCGCAGCACAACAGTCGTTGCTAGTTTTAGACTGACGGCCTTAAAATGAGGTGTGATCAGGTGCTTTGCTGGCACATCTCAGAGCAGCAGAAATTGTTTGCAGTAATAAGATGGGCCCTTGACCTAAAGTCAATATTTTGTTGTTTGTTTTACCTGCTATATAGAGGGTTCAGTATTCATATTGTAAGATGCACCTTCATGGGTTTTTATGATTACAGAGGCTGCTTTCATTCATTTAAAGGTTTCCTTTCTATGTACGTTATAATGTCCCTGTAGAAAACTCATTTAAGAAGCAAAACTAAGATCTGTAGTTATAAACAGGACAGTACAGAGGATACTCTCCAGAGGAAACAGCAGTGATGGAGCTCAGGAGTCGGGAAATTTCAATAATCAGAGGACTGAGATCTGTGCACCACATTAAGCACAAAGAGACGCACTGCAGCACTCCTCCTCCTCCAGTTAAATAGAGCATTTCTTACAATGTAAACTGTTTGTAAGATTTCAGTGTGCTTTATTGCTCAACAACATGTAAAAATAGAGTAAGAATCAAAGACATAATACAAAAGTAAGACACGTTGAAAAATAACACATGGATGCCAACGCCATGATGTGTACAGTCACATGCTGTATGAATTGACACACTGGTGCAGCTTTAAGCCTGCACTGCTTGGTTCAGGCGGCGGCGTTAAGGCGTGATCTCATATATTTAAACAAAGCACAAATCAAATGCACATTTATATTATTAACACCAGTGAGGAATTGTTGACAAGGTAAATGACAAATCTAAGATGAGTCTGCATACAGATGATAGACAACTCTGGTGTGGTCATAACAACCTATCATATTTTTTGAGCATGCAGTACCTTTGAGGTTATTCTGGACAGTATTTGTCATTGTTTTCGATTGTTGCAATAATAATAAACTATATATGCATAAAGTAAGCGTATTTGTCCACTCTCATGTTGATAAGGGTATTAAGAACTTGAATAATATCCCTTTAAGGTATGTTTAGAACATAAAAATGTGCGATTAATTTGCGATTGCGATTCGCAAGTCAACTATAGACAATCGTGCTTATGCACGATTAAATATTTTATTTGATTGACAGCCCTAATATCAAAAAGGTGTCATAATTCTGCTTGTGACTCTGTGATTTCCTGTTTTACTTTGAAGTTTTACCCTCATGTGTTGTGTGTTGCTTTTCATTTCCTCCTTTGTGTCATTTCCTGCCCTTTTTCTGTGTCCACCTGTGTCTTGTTAGTGAATCAGCCCTTGTGTGTATATACAGTATAGTCTGGGTATTCCCCGATGTCTTTGTCAGCTCGTCCTGTTTGTTCACCTGAGCCAGTTCCTGTGTCTTTCAGTGTCTCCCTGTGTCCGTGTGGTATGTTTTCTGGTTTTTGTTCCTTGTTCCTGGTTTGCTTTCATCATTACTGGTTTGTACTTTGCTTTCGATTTGTACTTTGCTGTAGGTTGTACTTTATTTTAGGTTTTGTGTTGCTACTTTTTTGTAGCAGCATTTTACACTTCTTGGTTTATGGATTATATGATTTTTGGATTTTGGCTGTTTTTGTGTGATTTGAGAGTAGACCTCATGCACAAAAGCAGTTGGAGGACATGCATAAGACCATCAATGCAGATTCAAAAGTGTGTTTGTGTACATATATTTATACGTTAATAACTGTAAATACTGAATATTCTGTAATTTGTGTAGCACAGAGGAGTTTATGAACTTTAATTTCATTATGCAACCCTGTGTTGTGTAATGACAAATAAATTACCTTGGACCTTGTAACTCACTGTACAGAGAGAGACATCAACGGTGTTGGGCAAGTTACGTTCAAAATGCAATATATTACATATTACTAGTTAGTAATATTATAACGTAATATATTACTTTAAAATGAAGCTGTCTGCATAGAGTATTAAATTACTTATTACACTACTTTTTAGTTACTTTCAACAAAATGCCCAAATAACCTATATAGAACAATTAAATAGCCTAGATCTTTTGAAATAAACAAATGGCCTTGGACACAGGGATGAGCAAGCAGACAAAGGATCAAAGTCTGATATATTATGAGATGGGAATACATATTGTTAAATGCCAGTGGCAAAAATAACAAACGCTTCACTTCTCAGAAACGCGGATTGTAATGAGTTACGTGAAATGACTGCAGGAACATATTACTGAAATATTATTAGTAACACTTTATATTACTGCATTACCGCTAAAAGGAATATATCATTGTAACGCGTTGCTTTTGTAATGCGTTACCCCCACATTGGACATCAACAGTAACTATGTTGCCTGTAGCATCTTGCTGCTACATGGTATATAACTGCATCTTTCCTTTGCCTTAATTTGTTTTTCTGGTTGCAGCAACAGACACACATTTCTCCTCAATCAAAGATTGCCAGATTCATTTTGATGCATTGTTATACACACATTACACAACTGAAATAATTCCCAAGAACAATGACAGCCTCTATCAGTATTATGCTGCATTTTAATGTAAGTCACCAGGTCAGAGTTGATTAGCAGATTTCTTTAGAAGGAAGAAAAGTGACAGACTGCTGAAAAAATCATTTGTTTATGCTCAGATCAAAGCATGAAGAGGAGGGTTGAAACATCCTTGTTGCAAGACAAAGCTTGGTGGATAAATGTCTTTAATTTCAAGCAACATTAACAATTACAATACCAGTGAAAAGACATAGACTGTCAGTGGTTTCAGCCACAGTGTATGAGCAATGGTTCAGAGAGTTAGTCCTTCATGTGTTTAGTATGAACAGAGTCTTCAATGTGGCGGGGGCAGCAGAGTGACTCCGGAGCTCAGACGGCTGCACGGCGACATGACTGTGGCGAGGCAGAGGGTGAAGAGGTGCCTGCACCCAGAGGAGCGGGAGCTGCCACAGTAGCCAGCCATGCAGAACTGACACTTCTCCTCCCCTCTGCTCTGCTCTGTAACCTCCAACATGCTGCATGTCAACTCTTTTTGCATCGCAACCCAAAGCTGACCTCATCCATCGTGCACCAAATGAAATAAAATAGATACATATTACCCCAGAGGATCACCAGTAAAATCAAACTTTTACAAAATGAAGTCCACCAGGATTCAGTCAGGGATAAATGAGGAGAACTAGTGATTAATCCAATATCAACCATAATTTGGTCCCCATATGCATCGTAAGCCTAGTCATTTCAGTTAGCATTGTTAGTGTAGTGTTATTATTTCTTTCTTCTTCTTGATGGGTAAGTTATCTCTTATTCTGGTCATGAAACAAGGAAAGCGCTGTTAGACAGTGTAGTGGAAACTCAATGATTTTGCAGTCGATTTGGGGGCACCACCTCCGAGGAGGAAAAATCAAATCAAATCAATAATTTCTTATGTTATCAGTCAAATATCCCAAAGTGTGACTTCTAGATTAAATTGATCTCCATTCTCCACTCCAAAGGAATACACAGAATGACTGTGTCTGAATGAAAATATTTATTAATTGATAAAATACTAGTTCACTTAAATGACGTAAATGAAATGATTATCAGACATGAATATTTTCCGTATACAAGCAATCAAAATTATAAGACAATAAGTAAAACAAAAGAAAAATAAGTGGAAAAGAAAGAAGCACGATGACAAAAAAGCGGAAGGCAGAAAAAGCACAGAAAAGCACAAAACACTGTTGGTTCTGTCCTTGGAGGAAGCGGGGTGTGGTTATGATCGGTCAACCAATCAAGAGTCTCTTCTCCTCACATTGTTTGGAACAGTAACTCTCGAAACTTTAATTTATTAAAACACAGAGTTTGGCGTGCTGAAAATACATATATGTCATCCGCCATGTGAACAAGGAGTATAAAAACAAAAAGAGAAGGGAACAAAGAAACAAAACATCTATATGAGTGAATTCCTCTTTTAGGCAAATTATTGTGAAGAACGTTAGCTTTAATGCAAATAACTGTTAAACAAAAGTGTAAATAATTGTTCAATCTCAAATATCTTGTTTCTGTGCTGTATTCAGTTGAATATAGGAAAAGGATTTGCAAATCACTGTACGCAGCATCCCATTTTTGGAATCAGGGTTTTACATTTTTCCTGAGTTGTGTTAGAAAGCCTTTTAATGTCCAGCGTCATCAGTGTGACTAGTATTCACTGGAGATTATATCACAACCAAAATGTCACCATGCAAAGCAATGTGACATGATGCAACTTTAATGATCCACAGTGCAGCAGGGCTATTCATACACCAGTCCACCATCTTTCATTACCATGAAAGAGATAAAACCCATGAGAAGAGCCTTTATTTGCATTTGTACAGTGTTAAACGATGGCTAATAAATGCATCTCTCTCAGTGTAATGATGTGATGAATTAGTTAGAGGCAGGATGTTGCTGGAGGTGCAGTGAAGCTTGATGTATTGAACCTTTTCAAGACATACGGTTGTGTTAATATTTACATAAGGATCACTTCTTTACATCATCTCTGTGCTTTGATCATATCTCAATGAATCTTAAAAATGGCAGCTTTGTTTCACATCAGAACTCAGGAAAACTTTGGCCAACAAGGAGCTTTTCATAACATGTCTGAGGATCTGGGGATTGCTTTAAGTGCATGTGCATGTCCCATTGTCAAGAGGAACAGGAGTTGAGGGAAGTGTTCTATATTCACTGTAGGTAAATAGGTTGTCTGCGTGTCATGTGCAATCCCTTAGGATGTCATTAAAGTGGTCCCGTGGACACTGCAGAGAGGTATAACAATGAATGCTAAAATCTGCATAGACATTGTTTTTTAATGGCCTTTTGAATGTATTTCCTGTTGAATAAGTCATAAAGTTCCTGTTAAACTTTGTCACAACAGTGACTACTTGCTAGTCCAACAACACGCAGGAGCTGGCAGCAGTTTGCAGTTTGCTTCTTTTGTCCTGAGCAAACATCAAAATTACAAGGGTAACTGTAATTGCAAATTAAATATCAGTCCTGTTTCAACGGAGATGTTTACCATCACTGCCATTATTCATCAACAGTGTCAACAGGTTGATTGTCTCTGCATAGGTTCATATAGCTCCATGGAGCGACAGAAAAATATGACTAATAATATAAATGAGCTGCGAGGAACCTGCAAAGAAGAATAGGAGCATATTTTGATGTAAAGCCACAGGCAGAAATTTCATTCTGAGCGTCAAGGTCTGCAATATGTAATTAATAGAACAATATCCCGCTTCTATTCAACATGGTTTCTCCACTCGAGCCTGCAGAGTGAATTGTGGCTGTTTGCTACTGCTAAACCTGGGACAAAGAATACTATTTTCTGAAGACATGATCGCAGTGGGTCTTTGCCTCCAGGGGTCTGCGCTTCTAAACAGACTAAATGCACAAACAAGCAATTATTTCTGAATGACTGACCTCCACAGAGGGACTTTAGAAGAGACACTATCCTGGCAATTATTCATTTGGACATTGGAAAACTTTGTTTTTCTTTGAATAGAAAATAGGAAATAGATCTTGTTGTTCCATGTGCTTTCACACTGAGATATAATAATGAGAAATGGCTTTACTGGGCAGTCATAACTTTTTGAGATTATTTATAGTCTTTCAGAACTTTTGTATATGCTACATTCTATACCACACCCCCACTCAGCAGCACGGTAAGAACTCCACAACTCTAGCTCTGTGCGTGTGTAGCCTCAATCCCTCTTACAGTTTTTCCCAATCGTTTTAACATTTTTCCAAAACCTATAGCTCAATTTCTCCCTAACTCTAAACACAAAACTGAAAACAGTTCACAATTTTGTCAAAACTCCACAAATCTTTTGCATATGAAACACCAAACTCAAACCACGTTCTCTCTTATCAAAACTGATTTTTTTTTTCTTCCAACAAAACAATACACACAGCCACCACATAATTATCTCTTAGAGAGCATCAATTACACACTGGTGTGATCAATTTAAAAACATCGAAATACTTTTTATACAGAAGGGTCAGAAAGTCTGAGACCATTAGTGAGAATACTCCTATTTTGCATTTGTTTTCAAGGTAATACTGTTTTTATTTTTTTTATTTTCTTTTGTTATTGTTGTTTTTCATTCATTACAAATGATAATATTAGCTTACCATCAAAGTGTAAAGTTGAATATTTGAAAAATGTCCACGAATTTCAGAATATCTTAGTTTCTGGTATGTCCCTCTTTTGCTTTAATGACAGCATGCACTCAAGCTGGCATGGACTCCACAAGTTTGTGTAAAACCTGCTGACTCATGTTATCCCAGCATGATTTCACAGTGTTCCATCACAGGCTTCTTGTGATGTCAAAGAATGCTTGGCTCTCTCAGTCTTCAAGTGCTCCCATAAAGGTTCAATGGGAGTGAGGTCAGGTGACTGTGGAGGGAAGTCAATGACAGTGCAGACTCCTTGGTCCTCTCGGTTCTTCAAGTAGTTCTATCAAAGCTTTGAGGTGTGTTTGGCCTCATTAGCCATAGGTGGATGTAGCTCGCCTGAAACATTAACTTCATTCCTACTGCCTTTTCAAGGCGAGAATATTGGATGGAATGGAAGGACAGTTTCATAGCAGGTATGGTCTTTGGCAACTTATATGAGGAAACAAAGGCCATATTTATATGTGAAAAAGTCGCTGTCACTCTGTCTGTCCTACCGACTCTTCGTCACTATTCTGCCTGGAATACAGCATCTGTCCCTGGCAGTTTGAGCAAAAAACTTTAACTCACCATGTCTTTGTCACCTTCCACTATTGTGTTGTTGTACATACAGTCTCTGGCAACTTGTATAAAAAATAAAATCTCCAAATTTAATAAGGAAAAGTCACAGCCATGGTCAGCCCTCCCTAAGTCTTCAGTGAACTTGCCCCCGGAAAACACTATCCCTCTTCAAGAGCCAGCAGGGGCATTTCTAGACCCCCGGGGGCCCCCCAGCCAAATGAAGTCCAGGACGACGGATCAGTAAAGAAATCTTTTATTAAATAATTAACATATAAAATAAATAATAAATAAAATAACTATCTAAACTGAATGCAAACGTTACATACAATATATAAATAACAGAAAAACAAACATAACTTAAATGTGCAAAATTTTCAGAATGATAAAAACGCAACCAAGCAAAAAAAACAAAAAAACAAGGAATTGAAGTGGAAAGGAAGAACTTAAGACTTGCTGTGACACCTTGGTCCTATATCCAAAGTCCAAAAGCAGTGCAATTTTTCTTTCTTAAAACTGCTGCTTGCGGGCCTTGGCTTCTGCAAATGCAGCCACTATGTCTTCCATATCTAAGGACCTCCGAACATCTCTTTCTATTGAAATCAGTGCCAGTCCTGTGAGCCTCTCCTGGCACATGGTTGACCTCAAATAGGTTTTGATCAACTTCAAAGCAGAAAAGCTCCTCTCACCAGAGGCAACAGAGACAGGAAGAGTCAAGAGGAGACGCAATGCAATGCTTAGATTGCTGTACAGATCCAGAAGGTTTTCACTGTAAATGTAGTTTAACTAAATGTCATTTGGGCAGGTGGAGGTGTGGTCTGGAAAAGTGTAGACAGCAGAATTGATCTTCATTTCTAAATCATCTGCCTCAATGTCATGCATTGTTTGCTCCAAGTACTTTTTTGGTGCTTGGTGGGACTGGGAGTCTGGGACAAAGTGGCAGCACTACGTTTTTATAATGTAACACACATCATAGCTTACACATTCCCACTTACCACTGTCACGTTTTTTGTTTTCATCCTCTTCTTGTTTTTTTTTTCTTTTCATGTGCCCAGAGGGATACGTTCGCTTCATTTTTGTTTTATTCGGCATGTTTAACAACAACTGCACGATGCCGGCTAGTAGGGGGCCCCATTAGGGAGATTCCCGACGTGTCATTGCAGTGTCTACGGAGGTTTCATGTTGTGTCGCTGATATGGGTCTGTCGGGGCCCCCTACTAACAACTAGCCAGCGACAACTCGGAAGGGGCCCTGTGCGGGGGATTTCCGATGCGTTGTCGTTGCAGCGTCTAAAGCAGTTCCGTTATTTTGTCATTGACATTGACTAATGTCAGTCGTCCCTTGGGGCCCCCTTCAGCTCGGGGCCCTAGGCAATTGCCTGGGTTGCCTGCCCCATTGCGGTGTCTCTGAGAGCCAGACAGGGTCTGCTATTTACTGATGGTGATTATGTGATGTCATTTAGAGGTCATTGTACCGCTCTCCATGCTGCATGGTGGGTCAGGATCTCAATCACAACACATTATAACAGCATCCATATGATTATAAACACTTTGCTGGGACATTTTTAGATTTACAGGTGGAAACATGCTAAACATGCCTCCGGAGTGGGTAGTAGAACTGTTCTTACCACATTAAAGCTGCTTTAATCAATGTTTTTATGAAAACAGTGGGTCAAATGACTTGCAATTATTGATTGGAGAGAAACATGACAACTAATAAATGCTAATGTTGCTTTGTGTCTGCCTGACATGTAAATTATTTGGGGCAGTGATGGGTAAGGAGAGCAGGATTGTGACCTAAAGGTAAGGTAACGCTGGAGTGAAAAGTAAGCTGTTATAGACAGGGGAAGACGTGATCATGTAAATCTATATATGTAGATGGCACACATTTTCAGTCAGTCTGTCCTAGAAGCCATTCATAGTGTTGCACTCATTGCTCATTAATACATTTAGAGTACATAATAAACATAAATATAAGACATTGTGAAACAAAGAAAAAAGTGTGTGAGTGAGAAAGTCCAAACTCTGGTTTGAGTGAATATTTAATTAAGAATAAACAATGAGTACAATTACATGTGTTGATATGTTAAATGTTTTTCTTTCATTTTCTCCGAAATTTCAGTGAGCGCATATTTGAGGTGCACATTATAAATCAAGAACAAACATACAAAACAAAACAAAATAGATTGCAGGGATTTAAATGAGACAAGTAAGATGGCTGGTAATGTGGAGAAAAAGAGATATATATAAAATATTACATTTTACAAACTGAGACTTTACTTTTGACACTAATGAGATAAAATTTCAAACTTGCAGATAGAAACAAACTTTTTTAGGGCCCTGGGTAGTTAATAATGTTCACCTCACAGCAAACTCACATTTGAATACAACCCTATGAATCTTTTTTTTTTTCTTTACGATGAATGTTGCTTGCAAACATTAAAGGGACAGTTCACCCCAAAAATGTTTCAACAAACAAACATGTTTCCTCTTATCTGTAGTGCTATTTATTTTAGTTGTTTTAATGTGGGTTGTAGTGTTTTGGAGTTATCCGCCGTAGAGATGTCTGCCTTCTCTCCAATATATAGGAACTAGATGGCACTTGGCTTGTGGTGCAAAAAAGATACATTGAACAAAACTTCACAGCAATGTCTCTTTTTACAGAATGGTCAATGATGAGTTTGAATTTAAAAACTGGGTTGCTTTGGAAACTGACTTAGTTACATTTTGTGTGGCCTCTGCTGCTGTTTCAAGCTCCCCTTCAATGTAGTCTTGGATGTGTTTCAGTTTCCATTAAATACATTTCACCTCTCATCCAAGAGGCTTCTTCAGTTCTAACTAACTGGAGGGGAGTTGCAGGCTTTTAAACTGTGTGTGGGAGTGTCCTTACAGAGTCGTTAAGGACAAGTGTGAGCTCTGAGTTTCAGAGTCGTTAGGGCCACTTGTGGGTCATTGACCCAACCAGCCTTCATGTGGGTTGCTAGGGCTAGGTGAGCCCAGTTGTGAATGGGTGTTAAGCTGTCTGGGGAGTGAACTCAGTACAGCATTGTTTCATAGGCCACCTCCTCTGTTCAAAGAATGTCATTCCAGTTTGAAGTAGATGGATTCTTTTACAACTCTTTCAAACCATCTGTCTTCCCTGGCTGAGATGTGTACATTGTTGTCCAATCGTATGATATTCAACAAACACCATACCCTGGTTCACATCAAACCTGGCAACACTCTGAGGCAGAAACTTGTCCACCCCAAATGACAAAACACCCAGGCATAAGCAGAGTAATGTAGTTTATGCTGTTCATCTGCTCCGGTGGCTAACAGCTGTCTGCTCTGAGCTCAGCCACCAACCGTCGCTCTCCACTCACTCACTACAAACTGCCCTGTTTTAAAGGAGCCAAGCCACTCTTTAAGCTTGGTTGGTGACATACAAATCCCAGGTCTACTGTATCTTATTTGTCCAAAATGATAAAACATTGAAAAGATTATAAAAAAATACCTCCTATCACCTCCTTTTAAAGTTTGAAATGTCCATTTATTCATTGATTTACTCATCTACCAAAAAACATTTGCATTGCAATATTTTTAAATGCTAATGGCAAACATTGGCACATGCAATTAATTTTGATTAGTTAATCACAAAGTTTTTTATATATATATATATATATATATATATATATATATATATATATACCTAGCCCTAGCAACACACACACACACACACACACACATATATATATACACATACTATACAACCCTACCCCCCACCCCACCCCCCCAACTATATACATATATTCTTATCATTTCTATTGTGTGCATTGTGCATTTTGTCCTGATCTTACCTGAAAGGGCAGACTGGTGAAATAGTGGTTGAAGGATAGAAGGGATTCAAAAGGTAGAACAGATGTATTTTTCTTTAAATTGTCAGCAGCTTCAATAGATGTGAAAGGAGCACACATACAAAAGCTTAAAGTGCCAACAGCTCCAGTATTTTTGTCCTCCAGAAACTTTTGCCGATGCCCTTCCCGTGTGAAAGCTGTTAGCCCCTCCATGTTGGTGTAACTCGGGGAGATGCTGCCTCCCCATAGCCCTGTGAAACACTCGCCTCAGGCCGTTTGTCAAACTTCTCCCACTTCAAAGTCTCTCGGCATCCACCAGAGAGGCCACTGGGGCTTTGGCATCAATTTTAGATCATAAAGTGGTAGAGAGAGCAAGGAGGAGAGAGGCTAAAATCTTAACAAAGAGCCACAAGTGCCAAGCATGTTATTATTGCCAATAAAGCCTGTGGGCTCCACATGAACTGGCGTTAAAAGATTGGTTTGGATTGTGCCGGGCTGAACTCTTCAAGGTGATTCTGCTCAACCCAACAGCTATCTCATCAGTACATCAGTTGAATCAAAAGCAGCATGTTTAGCTTCTGTGTTCAAGATGGAGGAAGACAAGATACTTTCGACAACACTCTCACAGTCAATGTCTTTATACCAGCAGAGGAGGAGTGGCCCAACAACACCAGCTACACACTGGATTTACACAATAAGCAGGTGGTGAGCCCATGTCTGCCTTTAGTTTTGAAAAGTTTGTTTTGATTTTTTTCAGCTCATACCAACAATGACACCCCAAACGAGTGGGGTCTTGACAAACTGAATTCTTCATTTACCAAAATGCAATTCAACAGCATGATTTCATGACACCCTTCTTGCCATCATGTTTGAAACTACACTTGAACTGAAACAGCTTTTCTCTTAATGATTTCTAGTTGTTTTCATTATCCTAATTATTGTTAGCTGTGTGCTACAGCAGTAACACATTACACTTATATATTAACAGAGTAATATGATATGTTTCTAATTGGAAAAATTGTTTATAGATGTTTTCTTTTTGTTATTATTATTATTATATTTACCCTCAGGTACATATAACTACACATTTGTCACTTTTAAAATACAAAAATGTGTACAAAAAATTTATGTTTTTTATAGTTTTTTATCAGTTATCAGCAAGAGGCAGGTAATTATCGGCTATCAGTATCTGTTGAAGAAAATCCAATAATATGTAATACACTACATTTTGAAAGTAACTTGCCCAACACTGCTCATAATGGTCTCTTACTCACACACAGTCAGTGATAGTAATAAGTTCATTATTTACTTGACACTCAATTACATTTTGCCATACAATATTTAAAAAGTCCTGCATTGAAGATGAAACATTAGTGAGGAACAGTGTCCCATGTGCATGTACTATTGTACACGCAGTTATTGGATTTTGATGCATCAATGTGTAAGCAGCATTTTACAGTTGCAGCTGTTGTAGTGGAGCCTTTATATACAGTTGGTAGTTGATCTATATTAAATGCATCATATATAAGCTTGCTAACACTTTGTTTTAAGTAGAAGTATGAACTTGCACAACATAGATGTTGATATGTGATAGATGATGTTAGAGGAATGGTGGCGCATGAGGATACATCGGCCAATATCTATTCCAAATTATGCTACATTTTTGTTTGTTTTTTGGCAATTTTTTTTTTTGATGGAATACCTACTGCCCGTGGCAGAAATACTGTCATCATCATTGGAGAAGAAAGCAGGTGTTTTAGATTAAGAGCAGTGGACTTTGAGATCATCACGGCCCACGGCATCTTTTGACCATCCAACCTGACTGTTTGGACCACCACAGGGAGGAAGAGTGTCACAATAAGAGCTATGCTAATCCGGCTTGATTTAAGGCTGGTCCTGGCTAATGAACAGAGAGAGAGAGAGAGAGAGAGAGAGAGAGAGCCTGCCTGCCATTCATTCATTCATTCATTCATTCATTCATTACCGGCAATATTAGCTTAGCTTGCCCCTAACTGACTGTGTTTGCCCGTCACGTAGTGTCAGCACATTCGTTGATTTGCATAGAAGAATTCTATAGCCGAATTGTTCCTTAGTACAAGTATTTATTTAGCATCAGGACACCAAAATGTTACATGTACGTGGACCTCCTTTGTTCAGCCAATCGCAGTCTGCAAGCAGTTAGCTGCAACCAACTTCCCAAAAGAGAGTGTCTAACTTAGAATTTACACAAAGTTATATAGTATGTGTTCCTATCTAATTGGTCCAAAAACTGTTGGTGAGCGGCCCTGGTTTAAACTTGGCTCTCCCTTGTTGGTGCACAGGCTGGTCCCAGCCTCTTGGCACTTAGCTGCTCCAACCGTCTTCAGCCAGCATCCTAAAGGGGAGGAAAACCTAAAATCTAGACTCCTCCTTCAATATTCAGTTGTACCAACTCAGCGATCTGAGACCTCTATCCTACAGTATGCCTCACATGACTAACTGCATACTGAACTTTAGGGGGTTTGACTTTTTGACCCTGACGATATCTTGTCCCTCTGTTTTCAACCAGCTGATAATCAGAGTAGCCCTCTGTTCTACGGATCCTGTTTCAATCAACTGATAATTAGAGGTGGCCTTCTGCTCTATGGATCTATAGAAACTACAGTGATGAGTTTGCAAAACAACTGACAGGTCACACAATACCAATTACAAATACAAAAACATTTTATTCTAACAGTAGCATAAAGCTGCGGTGTGTTGTGTTGGTTGTCTGTTGGTGAGTACGGCAACTTTTGATTTGGATGTGTTTGTGGACAATCCTACAATCAGTCACTTTGAGGTGTATGTAGGTTCAAGTCAATCACTAGTAACTGTGTACGCCAACCAGCGGTTGCTGCATTGGGCCCTGCTCGTACAAGGTTTCAACATTGAAATCAAACATAAGAGGGGATCTGACAACGTGGTTACTGACGCGCGCTCTCTCGGGGTGAGATGGTTACAACTTTATGGTGATGGTTGACCTGATGACGGTGTTCGTTTTTTTTGTGTGATTTAACTAGGCAGTGGTGTAATTATTAATTATAGGGTGATGTAAACTCCTTCCTCATATTATCAAACAGTGGTTTGTTCTTATGGGAGGGGGTGTTACGGCCCGAGAGCCGTCAGTGGTTGTGTGTGGGTATGGCTGCTCTCTTCTGTGCTTTTGTGTCCTCCAGGTGCTGCCCTCCCCCGCTGGAGCAGGTGATTGTGCATGGCTGTCTCCAGTTAGTAATCAGGGCAAGATATAAGATGGGGCCGGAGTTGTGGCTGGAACCAGTGGGTCAACCAGCCGTGTCCATGATGCGTGGTACATGGAGACGAGAGCAGTGTCAATGCTGGAGCCAGTGGGTCATCCAGCAGTGTCCATGCTGCATGTGTGTTTCAAGAGTGGGAGCAGACTGAACCTTCTAGTGTTTTTCTGTTAGTGGAAACTTGTTTGTGGTGTGCCACTGGCTTCCCTGTTCTTCTAAAGGGAAGTTAGTTTTCTGTTTGCATTTTCACTTTGTGTGTTTTAAAGAGTAAATCTTTGTTTTTTTTTGGGTAACATAATAAAACCTGAAAACTGATTTGGGAGTTCAGCTTGGGGTTAAGCTGGGGTTGATAATTTGGAAAAACCGTCAAGCCCAGGCTAGATTTTAAAAGTATCCAGCCAGTAAACTCTGCCCCCTGCACTTCGTCCTCTCTCCAAAGCCGCTCCCCCCCCAAACAATGAACACGCACTGTCCTACAACTGCCGAATACCACCAACAGAGTCCGAGTCCTCACAAGCGGTGGAAAAAGAGGGTATCAGTGCATCATTTTCATCACAACATCTACAAGTCACTACCTTATGTCTCATTCGCCTAATACCTTTATATTATCATATTGAATACAAACAACCAAAATACATATTGCTAGCACTGATAGCTGTCAAACTAGCTTTGTTAGCATTCAGACATTGTTTTGTATTTAAAGTTTAAAGTGTATTTTGATGTTGTAACTCAGTGCTGGTTAGCTAGCAACAGCTGGCTATGATAACATTAGATATGGCAAAGCTAAAACATCAAGATTAGTGGTGGGCCTGCTACATGTTTTATTTGTTACCTTCAGTGATTCACAGACAAACGTGAATATTGTATGTTAGAGCTTCCACGATGAGAGCATCGTTGACTCTGTTGACGAGAACACGCCAAAGCAAAGCACATCATCGCGTCAGAGGACGACAGAAGGGCAACCAGCAGTGTGCAAGGACGTGGAGGCAGAGGCCATGGACGTGGGAGGGCGACAGGTCAAGGAGCAGATGTTCAGAAGATCTTCAAGCTCAAAGGATTGCACATGAGCAGGTCAGCATCTAAAGTAGAACATTACTGGTGCTTTTTTCCTGATAAACACGGCCTACAACTAAACTACTAGTGGTGTACAGTATATTGACCAGGCATGTAACTTGGACACACAAGAATCAGAATCACATTTTTTGCCAAGTAGTTTCCCACAATTTGAATTTGTGAGTAGAAAAATGTAAAGAAAGATAAAGGGCTGGTACTTCAAAAAATGTAATATAAACTGGGACATCGGTACAGTTTTGTCCAGGAATGTCTTATGTATTGACCATTGAAAGTGTATATGTTCACAGTATCTGTTCCATAAAAATATCTGATCATGTTGCTCATCTGTTGCTTTACAGGCCAGAATTCAAGGACTACATTTGGAGCAATCACATCAAGTGCTGAACTCTGCCTGACACCTATTTATTTCTCGTTCTGTATTTACTCCTTGTTTTGCATTATTTCCAAGTTGTTTGAATAAAGTCTTGAAAATGATAAATGCCTTTTCTTTACACTTGCAGCATAAACAACCATCCCATTACAGTTCTTACACTTTACACGATGCACTAATAATAACAACTGAATTAGGTAAGACTCTTGTTTATTCCATTTTTTTATGTAAATAAATAACACTTCAAAAATATTATACCTTTTTATTCATTTAGACAATATACAGTACAATTAGCATAAACAACTATATACAGGAAGGACATCCAGGGGTTTCTTGACTGATTATAAAAACAGATCAGTGTTGGCCAACAAGCCAGGCTGCTGATGTCGCAATCCTCTACTGTTTTGGCAGTGATTGTCCTGTAGAAAGAATAGCACAATTTATTTATCTGACACTAAATACAGCTTATACAAGGACTTTGAAATTACTTTAAATTTATTTTAATGCCACAACTTTGGTTGCATTTTATGCAGTGACAAATATTCCTGAAAACAACCAGAAATAGCCTTTGGTACATCAGAATTGTGCCATTTACAGTCATTTCGTGTTTAAAAATTTTTTGGGGGGTTAGCATAATTTCACTTTCAGAGTAATTTACATAGTTTCACGTTCTCATAATTTTTTCTATGCATTTTGACAGTAGTGTGTACAAGCTCTACTTGCTGGACTTTTTGTTGTACACCTTGGAGTACCTGGCCTAAGAGAAAGGAGTTCCATCATCTCTGCAAAAATTATAATAATTACGGAAAACTGGATAAGGATGGAGAACTACATGTGTTCACAGGACAGAAAAAAAGGAATGTTACATCTAAATGTGTTCATGGGGCATAAAAATGTTATTGATTCTCTCAAAGACAACACAGGACTGTTAAATGTAAACAGCTATGTAAAAAACAAAAAGCAAAAATAGAAGTCTGGAGTTAGGTGGGTGATGCTTATGTGATGGGTGGCAGGCGATTATTTATAGGGATTGTTAGGTGCATTCTGTGTTTCCCACATTCTACTGTGGTCAGCTGACAGTCAGATCATGAATTGAAATGCAAAATCCATTTTCGTCAAAAAATGTCTTACTAATATGTAATAGTCTCAAGCATTAGGCTAACATGTGACTATTAGTACCAGTACCTGAAGCATTTTACTGGTGCAGCTAATGAAATGATGCCATTTCTTTTTGCATTGTATACCATATTGTACCAACTTGATATGAAAGAAGTACACATGTATATATGAAATGTATCCATCAAAGCTACATATTACATGAATAACAGTGGTCTGATCCATGTTGCTACCAGCATCAAGTTACACTCACCTGTCAGAGAGACTCTGCGGAAATAGTGGAAACATCAGTGCATGGTTCTGCCATGAACTGACACTTCGAAGGCTGGAAGTTGCCAGAGACGATGGATTGTTTTCCTTTTTTTCCATTTTTTATATTTTGATTGCTGTCTGGATGTTAAGAGATTGTATACAAATACAATAAAAAATGTTTCTGAACAGAATTACCAACCCCAGCTTTAACCTGATTTCAGCAGTTAGTATTGCTCTATGAACACTTGATCGTACATACCTTCCCACATTGCTGCTGCTAAGTGTCCTTTTGTGTGATTCTCACTGTCTGGTGATGTCTACATCTTTTGAAATCCACACCCACATTTACTAACCCCAATTTCTCTTATACATGTTTAGTCTCAAACCCAATCTCATATGTAGACCGAGCTGAGATAACCCAGAGTTGTACTTCCACTGTTACTTGTAAAATAGATTTTCTCTTTAATATTCTTATTCATTCGGATTAGATGAGCTAATGTGAAGTTGAAGAACATGAAAAGTGGAAGTGGAAGACAATATAGTGTATATTACTTCCATCATCGAAAAATGGTTTTGTGCTTTAAAGCAATCCAGCTAATTCTTTTCCAAAATGTACACCATGGATAAAGAGTGGTACCTTCACTTCAACTAAAATGAAACATTTCACTTCTTTACTCATTAACACACAGATGATGTAAAGTGATACCAAGTGTAGTATTACCCAACAGGAAGCTACACGTTGGAAGTTAATGTAGTCTGGCATGGTGTCCCCACTAAAGGGATGCACTCCCTGGAGTTTATGGATGACAGTGTGTGTGCAGGTTGGACATTAAAGGTTACACGCCACAACCACTTAAAAGCCCTGCTTCATCTCCTCTCCTTGGCTAACACAGGACTCAATGGGGAGCTGCCTAGTGAGGAACAAGGATGCAGCCCAGCCAGCGGCTGCAGGGCAAGCGCCTGCTGCTCAGAGCTAACAGCCTTTTAAAAAAGGTTTTAATGCATTTAGCCACAGTGCAGCTCATCACATGATGAGTAGCTGGTGGAAACTGTTTATACCTTTTCAGGTCAAAACAGATACAACAATACACCAAAAAACATTCTCGTCCTAGTCATTTTCCTTATCAGCTACACTGCTGTTTCCAATACTTCACTTTCACTGTTGATGAATATGTGTGAATGCCAAATCCATACAAGAAAATGTTGCTTTCATTTTCAAAGCATCAACATGTGGAGGAAATCTGTGCTTTGCAGGTTATTACAAATCTAATAAGGAAAAAGACAGCTCTACTACATTATACATTTCATTTGCCCAGTTTGTTTTAGAGGGAACTGTTTCTGTTTTTTATTTTATTTATTTTTAATCCACATCCACAAAACTTCCTTCAGGTGTCAATGGAGAGATGCTAGTGGACGCAAATTAATGGAAACTTACCAATAAAATGTCTACATAAGTAAGTTGAAAATGTTATCTTGACTGACTTGAGAAATTTAGATTCATTCTGATGATATATGGCTAGATAAATACGGAGACAAGAGACGAAAGGGAAAAAACTGGCGGAAAAATAGTAAAACCACTGATGAGTTAAATAAACTAGTAGGCTCTAGCTATCAAAGAAATAAGCACCAGGGTTCTGTCTTAAATCACTCCATAACTCACTCACTGCTCGCTTTTACCTAAATAACAGAGACTTATGAGGTGATTTTCCCCCAGCACTTTTGGCTGCGCCAAGTCAAACCAAGCCACACCAATTTCCTTTGCCATCACTAGTTTCACTGCGCTGACTTGAGCCGGCCGTGCTCGCGATGGACCTGCTCCGGAGTATGATGTCTCACAACTTCGGCCAACCCGTAACAAGCACCTGTCTCCCCCCTTTTGAGCTGCAACAATTGTTGCCAATCAATACTCAACTCATGCAGAAACCTGAGAGTTCAGCTCTCAGTGCCTTTTTAGCATCGAACTGAATCTCTTAAGTTTCTCTCATCCTGTTTGTATTTTCAGACATCTGCTGTGTTTTACTGTTTCATCATGTTCGCTTTCAGCTGTTTTGTGTTCAGCTCTCAGTACTTTTGTAGCTTCTAACTGAATCCCTTTAGTTTCTCTCATCCTGTTTGTACTTTCAAACATCTGCATCTATTGGTTCATCATGTTCGCTTTCAGCTGTTTTGGGAGTCATGGTTAGTTACTGCTGGTGAAAACAGGTTTCCTGAAATGCTGCTTCATAATAAAAGCTTTTAAATGAATAAATAATCGGGGGCTTTTGTTGTGAAAAAGTTATAAGAAAATAAAACGCGTTTGTAACTGAATTAGCAGAGATTCTTCAATAGTCTGGCAGGGAATGAGACAAGCGCATCATTAGTTAAAGCACATCATTAGTTAAAGACACACCTTCAAGAAGGAAACCACTAGTGGTTTATTCTACAGTGAGCAGTAAATTGAGATTACAGTACTGAAAGTTGAAGTGTCACCAGTCTGTAATTTTTGCATTCACAGAATATGATGAATGGCATTGTTGGACTGTTAGCAGAAAGTAGTGTACATGCCATGACACTACTGTTTGTTTCATTGTGGAATTTTTGAGGGCACTTTAAAAATATATGGATAAATTACACCTTCAGTATTGGAAGACTGAAATAAAATGGAGGAGGAGACAAAACCAGTTGCTCTCAATTTTGAATTGGTAAAGTCCAGGTGAACGTGAGCTGCTCTTGAAGTTAAACAAATCAACTTAGAAAAAAGAAGGACATGGCCCTACTTCAGACACACTCACACCAAGCCAATGATGTCATTAATAAAAAAAGCCTTTATTTGTGAGGGAGTTAAAAATCACAAAGTATAATATTTTCCTTAACCTAACCAGACAATTAGGTTTAGTCCAAAAGTCATAATATGACATAATATTTAAACTCACTTCAACATGGAGCCCTTCATGAGTAAAACTAACTCTAGAGTGGTAGGAAAAGCGTCATAGTTCGAGGCTTAAATCCACTGACCCAGTTGCTTTATTTGACGAGTTGGGAGTAAGAACATGGAAGCATAATGGCAACGTCTCAGATTCCGGCTCAGGGCCTTAGTTGCATGTCAAACCTCTCTTCCTCTGTATCTTTCATGCCACTATCAAATGCAAAATTATTATTTTAAAATGTACAATGCTGCCTTGCATACAGCCATCCCAGGTTGGGGCAAAAAGCGATTAAATTAATACAAATAATGTGGCAAAAATTCATATTGCATTAAAAATCTAAACAATTCTATAATGAACAGACTTCAAAGAGAGGAACTGTTTTTGCCATTTCTGTTTTAACAAACAAGATAAAATGTGTTCATTAGTGAGCTTTAGAGGTGTTGGTAGACAGTTTATTCCTCCCGTTTCCAGTCATTGTGGTAAGATAGGATAATCATATCCCAGCACACAGAAGTGAGTGTGGTAGCAATCTTCACATGGAGCTCTCGGAAAGAAAGCAAATAAGCATTTTTCCAATGAGAAGATAATGCAGGGAATCTAAATGTAATATGTTTAGTGAGTTTATATGAGTGTCTTTCAGTATCTTGAAAAGTAGTCTATAAAAAATGTATCAAATAATTTGAAAAGACTGCAATCCAAACAGCATGATCCTTTAAATAGCGACAGGTAGAAACAAAGGAACATGAAATATAAAAAAGCAAAGTTAATGTAATTGTTGATTCTGTACAATGCACATTGTGACATTAAGAAAATGTCTCGCTCATAAATTGTGTCGACAATCAATGCAGCTCAGTTGCCGGGTTTAGCTCCAAAGGTCCATATCAAAGTTGTATATTTCTCTGTAGTTTGACCCTTGAACTCTCTAGACTGAATATTGATCACACGTCACACACCACTGACAATAATTTCTCTCCGCTTCCACTGTTCAGACACACACACACACACACACACGCACGCCCGCCCGCACGCACGCACGCACGCACGCACGCACGCACGCACACAAAATTGAATTTCCCCCCATTCTTATCAAAATACAAACTTGCCCGAGGCAATCTGTGGCCAAGCCTGAATGTGATAGAAAGAAAATAATATTGAAAAACATTCATATTTGTAGACTTTATCATTTTGGTGAATGAGTAACATGGTTGCTGGCCTTACTGTGTTGATATTGCCGTATCAGTCACAGACAGGTTTAGTGTCTTTTATGGTAATCACCATCATTATTACTCACTTCAGGGAGAAGACCCCCCTACACACAAACACCCTAAGGGAGATGGGCAAATCATCCTCTCTATCCGCATGTACATTGACATTTTCCAATATCTCTTCAGAATGCTGGCCATTTACAAGTTATTTGTTTTCAGCTCCCTAATTTTTTTTAAATCAAATTTATATCTGATGTTAATACCACTCTTTCCGATTCCTGTATCAGTTTGTCAGTGACCCATCGTTTATACAAACAGATGAGGAGGAGGCTCTTAGGTTGATGTATTACATTTCTTAGGGACCATACAAAAATGACATGGGTAGGGAGAGGGATGAACACTGCAATTTTCTTACTTACTATTACTTACTATCTTACTATTTTCTTGGGCCCCCACTTTACTAAAGGTGTGTTTAAGCAGAATGCAAATTTTGTTATTCTTCTTGTTATTCAGACATGTTAGACTAGACTTTTTATGTCATCTTTGTTTATGTGCCACAAACAGCCAATGGACCAATGTCAACTGTTAGCTAGCTTGCAAAGTACCAACAAACCTGGGTGTGCAGGGACATATTTCAACTCCCAGTGATTTTGCTGATCCCCCAACTTGTCATTTAGAACCATTCTGGGGTTGACAATGATTTATTATTGTCAATTAGTTACAAGTGAAATGTCTCATAAACTATTGAATAATTACCAAGTAATTGGGTATACAAGTGCATGTCCCCCTAAGGATAGACTGTAATAACTTTAATGATCCGAAAAACTTTCTATCTAGCACCATCAGCAGGTCAAAACTTTCGTTTGTGCAATCTTCGGTCAATGCCCACATAGCTGTAAAACTAAGGTGATTCCTTGAAGTCTCAGCTGTAATTTCTTTTTGGTGTGAATTAGCAAATTTTGGCATGCTAACATACTATACTAAGATGACTAACTTGGTCAAAATTATACCTGCTAAAATCAGTATGTTATGGTGCCCTGACAATCTCATAGCAGACAATCACACCAAGATGCGTCACTAGAAACTTATCACTAGCAAATCCATTGGTTTCTTCAGGTTGTCATGACAGAGGTTGCACATGCAGATGCTCCCTCAACTTTCATTTAATTTCTGTTTTCTCATCTGCTAATTTGCATCTTTCGACCATCCAACACCACACCAGGGAGAAGAGGAAGAGAGTCGAAAAGAGTCATGCTAATCCATCTTGGATTTAAGGCTGTTCCTTAAACCACTTCATCCAAGCTGTTGCACTTGACGGGCGGAACAAGTTTCATGCAGACAGGGAGCAGAACTGGCGCAGGACGAGGAGAGGTGGACTAGTTGTTTACGTTATTGATGCTTGGAGCTCATCATGCTTTTCCAAGGCATTTCTGAAGCAGCTGCACCTGTAGCGATGTATCAATGTGATCAGAGACTTAGTCTTGTTTTGACATAATTAAACCCACAGTATGCAAAACCTGCCACTCAGTCAATAACAATTACAAAAGACATGGTTGAAGGGGATCGTGGAAGTTATTGTCTTCATTGTTAAACAACCACCACTGCTGTTCTGACGTAACTTGGGAAGAAACCATGTCAGGGACAAGGTAAAGTTAGTTCTTTAACTTGCTACATTCTGCTCTCTGTTAAGCTCCTGTAGGTTGGTGAAAAATGTACTTTTACTACTGATATAATGGTCCTCTTAGCTGAAAGTTGATTTTGATGAGGAAAATGAAGCCCTGATTCAGAAAACTGCTGTCCTTATATGACAAAAATAATGACACATACACATCATTTTTATGTAAATATAAGCAAAATATGCAAAAAAATATATATACATAATTCTTCCCCCTTCTGAACCTCACCCCCTATTTTTTTGTGTGATCCCTTTGCCTGACTGTTTCAAGGTCATTAACATTACTCATGAAAATTTACATTAGCATATAAGCTGTTGAGCTTAGGCAAATCACCTTATCCAAACTTTATTCTCGAGCGTATAAAAATTCATTATGAGCAACAAACTGTTTGCGTCTGCTTTTCTGATAAGCCACAATTCTGAGTCATTCTCTGCCCCATCTGTGCCAAGCACCTCCTCCCACAGACACACACACACACACACACACACACACACACACACACACAAATATGTATTCATACCCTTCTTCTTCTTCTGATCTCTGTTGCCCAGCCTATTCATCATAGGTCCCCCCATAAGCCACTGCTCTTTTGTTTCCCCCCCAGCCCCTCCATCTCCCCTTCCCAGCCTCTCAGCTGCTGTGTCATCAGCTGTTCATCACAGTAAAAGCAGCCTCGCAGCAACAGCAGCAGACTGCTGAGATGCACCTCTGCACCAACAGCCTCTGCCGCCACAGACGCTTCCAACAAACACACCACAGCTAAAGTGTCATGGCAAGAGAGTTGTGGCTGCTGGTGACATCACACCGACACTGCTCCCTGCATATGAACACACACAAATCACATACATGTGTGTACTTCTTGGTGCCTTCAGCTGACACTGATACAGTCAACCACTAACCCATTCCCTGAGCACCACCTGCATTTAGGAGATCAAAGGTTTTAAAGCTGCATTCATTTGGGGAGCAGTTGAACTCCAAAACATACTTTCTTGACATATACTTGAATTATTAAGTTAAAATGGCTGAACATTAGCATTAGCAGCAAGCAGTAAACCAAAATCCTTTCTGACAATGTGAAAATGGTATTTTGTTGCAGAAAAAGAAAGAAAGAAAGAAAGAAAGAAAGAAAGAAAGAAAGAAGTTCCACACAGGGTTTTTCCAGTTCACTGCTGTAACAAGAACATTTCACAGATCCTCCCCCGCTCTGATCTCCTGTCTAACTCCCTCCATATGTCATGTCTCATGCACACACATATATTGAAAAGGGGAAAAGGCGGGGAAAAATCTTAGACAGTCACATTGTGCAATAAGCTTGACAAACAAATCCTCCGCACACTGACATAGACTTTACTATAGTACTTTATTAAAGGGAACAACGTGTTTCGTGTTTCGCGTTTCGCGTTCAGCGCCATCAGGTTCACCTCAGGTCTGACCTGAGCATTCACAGGTGTGTTTAAATGCTTGCTGGTCACATGACCAATTTAATTTTTTTCTAAGCAAGACTCAAACAGTAAACACATCATAGTATACAAAAATAATACAATTACATCAATCATGAAGTTGAAAAATATGTATCAACCATGGTATGAAGTTAAAAACTTCAAAATTTCAATGCATGAATATTATAGCAAAATCTACTTACATATGAGCACACAAAACAAGGAAATAAAGTAGAAATACTACAAAGTACTATATCCCAGCTTGAGACCACAGCCAGTACCTATATACAGAAATACAAATACCTTTATGCAGAAAAACAATATAACATGACAAGAATAATATACATCCTACAAATCTATCCCTTACTCACTGCTCCACAGGTGATAGTGCAGGCTCGACTTTCCCTACACAGGATGGTACAGCTTTCCCTACGCAGGGTAATAGCTAAACTTTCCCTATGTATCCTATGGGGAGAAAAAGAACAAACAGGTTAAAGAAAACAACTCAAATCCTGTGAATCATTCATTCCAAAAGGTTCAACAGTAGACAGTTCATTAATCCAAAACGCTTCCCTTCTCAGGAGCTGTTTGATGATGTTCCCCCCTCTCGGATTAGGCAACACTCTTTCAATTCCAATGCATCTGAGGGAAGCTGCAGAACCATGATTTTTATCTTTGTAATGTCTGGCGATGACGTAATCAAGATTATTGTTTCTGATGGCCGCTTTATGCTCAGCAATCCTCAACTTCAGATTACGCTTTGTTTGGCCAACATACATCAAGCCACATGGGCAAATAAGCACATAATTACATGAGTGGAAAGACAATTGATAAATTCTTTTACATTATATTTCTTTCCCGAATGGGGATGATTAAATGTTTTTGTATCAAATGTGTTGGCACAATGTGCACATTTTCCACATCTATAATTCCCATAAACTTGCTAAGAAAGCGAGTTGGTTTGTGTTGGTTCACTATAGCTAGAACTGACGACAGTGTTTTTCACATTTCTGCCTCTCTTGAAGCAAAATCAAGGTCTGGAGGCAGATAGGTTTAGGCTCGGGTCACATTCTAGTACTTTCCAATGTCTATTAATAATTTGTTTGACTTGCCTTGAAGCTGTGGAATATTCTGACACATAGGTGGTTCTGTTTATATTTTCATGCTGAGAAGGGGGAGTATTTAATAATTCATCCCTCTCCCTCTTATTAGCCTTCTCAATAGCCCTGTCAATAAGAGATTTGTCATATCCCCTCTTTTTTATTTACATTACATACACACCGGTATTTACCCTCTTGTGTTTGTGTGTCGCTCGGTCGCTCACAGCTGGATGTAAATACCGGTGTGTATCTATCGCGAGTTCTCGTTGATCTTGTCCGGCGTGGCTTTCGTAGTGCAAACGCTGTGAGGGAGACTCGCGTGAACGTGGAGCGTGCCTCCAGGCAGATATAGCATAGTGACTGTTTAGGCTAGAAAAATGTTCTAAATGACGTCGTTTCGAGTAAACTCTGGATGTCGCCACTTCAGGACACTTGGATTGCAGCAGACGAGCAGTATGGAGGAATACTACAAAGTTTTTGTGTAGTTTTATGGACCTTTTCGTCTCGGGCACCATTGACGCTCGTTATATGGATTTTTGCTGCAGGAGGGTACCCCCGCGGGTCTCCAGCTGCACTTTGAGGAATAAGAAACTACATCGGACTTCTCATCAGCATGAGGGTGAGTCGATAATGACTGAATTTTGTTCTAGAGTGAATTATTCCTTTAATGAGGTGGTCAGGATGGAAACTAGTTGCATGTAAAACAGTGTTTCTATCGGTGTTTTTACAATAGATGTCTCCAATCTCCTATTGTCATTCACAGAAATAAGTAGATCTAAAAAAATGAATCTCTTTTTGACTATATTCCATAGTGAATTTCAAGTTAGAATATGTCCCATTAATGTATTCATTGAATGCCTTAAGATCATCTTCACTGCTTACAAATCCCATCACAATGTCATCAATAAATCTGCAAAAAAACAAAATGTTACCAGAAAATGGATTGTTATTAAATATATGCTTTTCTTCCCACAATCCCATATACAAATTTGCATAGTTAGGGGCAAAAGGTGACCCCATACTCGTGCCTTGAGATTGCAAAAAATATTTTTTATCAAACATAAAGTAATTAGACTTCAGAATAAACTTCATCAATATCATAAGCAGTTTGGCAGGGAGAACATCTTTTCTAGGTTCCAAGTAAAAGTCCATGGCTTCTAAACCACCTTCTAAGTCACATGGTACACTTAATCAATTTAATGACTGGGAACATTGCTTGAAACATTTAATACTCAAGGGAACCTGAATGAGTCATTTATTTCCTGTATCCTGGTTAGACTAACCTTTCTTGTTCTGGGATAAAAGTGGATAAATGGATGGGCTGGCACAGCTAATCTGCTGCTATCAACCCATTCACCAACTGAGCTGTATGTCAAGGCTGGTAATTGTGCTGCCAAGGTCCCATTTTCTTCATCTGTGTGATCCCTGTCTGAGAGAAGCCTTAAAGGTCATGAAAGTGAATGTAAATGAGAGTCAGATGGATAGACACACCAGTATGAATAAAACCTTAAAATCTTATATCATGTACAAGTGAATGGTGTTAAAGCAGCATCATGAAAGAATTGGTAATTTTTGCAATTTGGCACCTCTACAGTTTCTTAAAGTAAAAGTGGTAAAAGTCACTAGGTAATTTTTCGACCTTAAAATAATGTTTCTAAACTCAGTTAAGTGGTAGAAAAACGGTTAATAGGATGAATGGTGACGTTTCTGCAGCCTGAGGGGGGTCGCGCCGGCAGAAACCACACTGTGTAACTTCTCAGAGCGGGTCGGAACCTATCTGACGTAAAGGCGTCTAGTGCGACCTGTTTTACAGCATACGTCACGTGTTTATTCGTCGGTGGATTTAGCCAGCAGCTACTTGGATTTTTCGTAAACCAACACCATGGCTGAGCCAGCTAAAACAGCCAAGAAGGTATTGTCTGAGGAGGCGAAGAAAAGAAAAAGAGAAAGTGATAGAACACGAGCCCAGACACGGATACAATCGGTGGCGCGAGCTGAAAGAAGAAACAGGTTTTAAGTCTGATGGCGACCTAGCCTTGATGCTACTGGATTTGTCACTGGATAAGTCATATACTACATATATACAAATTTATTATCTTACCGACTTTACTTTGAGTTGATTTGTTGTTATGTGGTGTTCATTGGGGCACTATTTGTCCACAGTTTATAACCATAATAAAGAGAGAATCTACTGCTGTCTGTTTCGATAGTTTGCACGTTTTCATGTAGTGACTGTAAACGATGACTAACTTACTAAAACACTATTAACGTCTTGTCTTGAAAAGTTGCAGATTCCTTAGTTAATGCAGATAATCAACGTAATTGTTGAACAGTGTGGTCGGGAGGTAAAGTTAGGCTATTGTTGTTATCGGTAACGTTAGCATGCTACTTACTGTTGTTGTACCGAGTTGGTTGTAGTTATTACACCAAACACAACGTCAACTTGCGATTGTATTTAGTAACTCCCGAAAACATAGTTATATTTTCAAATGTTACTAAACACATTCAGGCCCAAGCGGCGTGTTTTGGAAGTAACTTAGTCGGTGCAATCACTATAACCAACTCGGTATGAGAATAATTCTAGCATGCTAATGTGCTGTGCAGCCTATATGCTAACAAACTACCAACTGCTATCTCTGAATCTAGCTTGTTGTTGGCACTCGATTGAGGTTTTTTCAGACGATTGTTCCAGTCGAAGTTTTCCCCTTATGTTGTACAATGTAGGTTCTGCATTGCAGCAGGTTACTACAAACACTCTGATTTATTTATTTTTTTAGTTATCAAAAACCTTGTCGGTGGACATGTTTCCAAACGAGGCTTCGTGATTCGCCGGCTCCGTCAACAAATTCACGTGTATTCATTTCCCCCAGGGATGCTCATGCAGCGACAGTATTTACGACACTGGTAACAGATAATTGCGCTTCTCAACCAGCTGGGGGTAGTAATGAGTCCAAACTACCTAGTGTTGCTTTAATTTACTTATACATGACTTTTGTAAATATGGACTGTGGTACACATGCATTTGTTATGATTTCAATGGTTATGATCAAAAGATAGCATGTCAACAATTTTGCTAACCTGACACGCTAGATGGTTTATTTCACACTTATACCATGGTCTGGGTGAATATTCACTTCTCATTGGCTGGAAGGTGTGAATTAACTTCTGATATACGGACACCTCTGGAACTCCTCAAGTAGTTCCAGTGAAACTGTCTGTTCACCGTTCTAAATTAATGCGCTGTAGCCAGTATCTAAAATGAGCGGCATCAGCATCAGCTGGCTGCAAACACCTCGAAGCTTGAAATAAATTAAATAAAAAGGAAAAATGTGAATATCTTATTTACAACACAAAGTGTAGTCCATCAGAGCATCATCCTCTGAACATCATAGGGTGGCACATCTAAGACACAAGCTGCAACAAGAAGCCTACACGCTGTAGAAAAGTAAGAAGTAGGTAACCTAAGTGTCTGCTGGCTGAACTGTCCATAACAAGTAATGGACAGCTCATAAATAGGTGAGTAACCCTGTTTGATTTTAAAAAGCTGGTATATTGACTTTATGTGCATTTACTCCCCACTACAGCTGCTACACTGTCCCTCTGAACGCACTGCATCGAGCCATCCTCCCACATTTAACTCGCTACTTCAGGCTGCAGCCAGCCACTCGTTTGTTGTTAGAGAAATTTTATTTTAGGACAGTGACATGGCTGGTTAGCTAGCAAGTCTTATTGTTTAACATGCTGTGCAATTATATTTACTGTTTGTAGATAGTACACAATGTTATTTACTTTGACTCTTGCTAACATAGCATATAACTATCTGTCTAACAGCTAAGACAACTAGTCTAGTTTAGCAAAACACAAAAATATACGCAAATTGTCTTGATGTATTTTTCTTGGGCATTATCACTTACATAACCTTCTGGAAAGGTGCCGTTAGAAACTGTTGGCAAAAATGTTTGGCAGGTGATTGGAAGAACCATCTGTCTATCACTGGCTAACTTCAACAGTAAGTATCAAACTCTTACCAAAGCCAGCTGAGAGAGGAGCGATGTTCCTGTTTTGTTATTATGTGGTTTCCTGTTTTACTTTGAAATTTTGCCCTTATGTGTCATGTGTTGCTTTTCATTTCCTCCTATTGTGTGATTTCTGTGTTCACCTGTGTCTTGTTTGTAATTAGCCCTTGTGTGTATAGTCTGTGTGCTCCTTGATGTCTTCGTCAGTTCATCCGTTTCTTCTCCTGGATTTCATCTTTAATTAATTAAAGCTCACTCTTAGTTCCTTATCCTGCCTGCCTCCTGCGTGTATGTGCATTTGGGTCCTCACAATATTTTTGCCTTAAAACTTAACACTTTGCTCTTCTTTCAATGAAATATACTCTTCAGGGGCCTCATTTATAAAATGAGGAAATGTACGTACACCGAAAAAAAATATTCAGAAAATATCAGAAAGTATTCTGATGGCGTGCCCCTAACAGTGCGCAATTTCCTTTTATAAATCCTAAATCAACTTGGAAATCTGCGCACATGGATCAGTCCCGCCCTCTCCACACCCACATTCAACCATAAATGGTCAATGTTAATGTGTGGAAATGAGCCACTGAATCATGGTCACAAGTGAGAAGAAGATGAAGAAAGTGAATCAAAGTGTTTGTGGGTGAAGTAGACGTTAGAAAACACTTGTTATTAATTATTTCATTCACGTTGTCCTCTCGCAGTGTGAGGACAGTAAAAGACCATGCGTCCATCATGCAGCACTACGCATGAGTGGCACTGCATTTCTATGTTTACAGAGATCAGACTGACTGTTCCACCTGCCAGAATGATCACGATGATCAGTGGTCTCCCCCACTCTGAGACATTATTATCAGAATCAGAATCAGAAGTCCTTTATTTGTCCAGCAATGGGGAAATTTCTTTGTCACAGCAGCCAAAGGACATTTATTACAATAAACAATAATACAAAGTAAAAAATAAACAATATAATAAGAAGATAAGAAATAGAACTGACTCGTATATACATAATATTTACAATATGAACACTGTAGTAATATTTAAAATATGAACAGTGTAATTATAAACAGTGTGGTATTTTTTATTTACAAATAATAATAAATATGGGTATTAAAAATTGTCCAGTTAGTGCAAACCAAAATGTATATGGCATATGTGTATGAGTTTTTATGGCATAGTGCACAGTGAGGTCTACTGGGAGCAGTGCTGGTTGTACAGTCTAACAGCAGCAGGAAGGAAGGACCTGCGACACCTCTCCTTCACACGCTTAAGGGTGTATCAGTCTGTTGCTGAAGGAGCTGACCAGTGCGGTGATAGTGACCTGCAGGGGGTGGGACTACTTCACCAGGAGCAATGACAGCTTGTCCATCATCCTGCTCTCTCCCACCACCTGCACTGGGTCAAGAGGGCATCCCAGGATGGAGCTGGCCTTCTTGATAAGTTTGTCAAGTCTCCTCCTACCTGCTGCCGAGATGCTGCTGCTCCAGCAGACTACACCATAGAAAATGGCTGATGCCACCACAGAGTCATAGAAAGTTGTCAGGAGTGCCCCCTGCACTCCAAAGGACCTGAGCTTCCTCAGCAGATGAAGTCTGCTCTGACCTTTCTTGTATGTTGCTGCAGTGTGATCAGTCCAGTCCAGTTTATTGTTCAGGTGAACTCCCAGGTACTTGTAAGACGTCACCATCTCAATGTCCGTTCCCAGGATGTTCACCTGTGTGCAGGATTGTTTGCGCCTGCGGAAATCCACCACCAGCTCTTTGGTCTTCTCGGCGTTGAGCTGGAGGTGGTTCCGCTGGCACCAGTCTACGAAGTCCTGAATAAGTTCTCTGTAGGCTCTGTCGTCCCCGTCCCTGATGAGGCCGACAATAGCAGAGTCGTCAGAGAACTTTTGTAGATGGCTGTGGGGTGTTTGGTGGGAGAAGTCTGCAGTGTACAGGGCGAACAAGAAAGGGGCCAGGACTGTTCCCTGTGGGGCCCCCGTACTGCAGACGACTGTGTCCGACACACAGTCCCGAGTCCTCACATACTGTGGCCGGTTGGTGAGGTAGTCGAGGATCCAGGACGTGAGGTGTTGGTCCACCCCCATGAGCTCCAGCTTGTCCCCCAAAAGTGCAGGCTGTATGGTGTTGAAAGCACTGGAGAAATCAAAGAACATGATCCTCACAGTGCTTCCAGGCTTTTCCAGGTGAAAATGGAAGTCTGATATGTGAACACAATTTATTTATAAAGTCTTGTTAACTCAGTCTGAATTATGATTAGGACTCACAATGAGTGTCTGGAGGGTAACGATTGTGTGAGAGCTGTTAATGGCTTCATTTCCAGGCTTTGATAATACAATCCATATGTGCAGTAGGGTTTAGATGTTCTGGGTGATGTTCCAGAGAATGAGGTGTCTGGCAGCCACCATGCTGTCTCCAGTCGCACAGCGTTTTTACACAAAACAACTATATGAAAACTAAAATCATACTTGGTGATATATATACAGTGTTCATTCTTTAATGCTATTTGTTGTAATATTGGATTTCTGTAATGATGATGATAATTTCATCAGTTAGCCACCAATCAGTCTGGTCCTCTCTGCTCGTTCCAGGAGAGGGGAATGTGATGGTTAGATGGCACGGATCCAATATTGATTTAAGATTTGAGATGGCTGATATTTTTTCAACTGAATTAGTTTTTTGTCACAGTTTGGCATAGCTGGTCTACTCATTTCTGCCTGCCCTGTCACCAGCCATTCTCACCTATCAGCTGCTCCTCATCACCAATGACCCAGTATATATACTCTAGCCTCTTACTCATTGCCAGATTGTTCTTCACCTCATGCAAGACTCTCCAGCACTTTTCTCCAGACTGATTACCTGCTGCCAACCCTGCCTGCCTCTGAGAAACCTGCCTCGTCTGATCCCTGGTAAACTCACCTGCCTTCCGTCTCTGGCTTTGAGATTTTCCACTGCTACGCTACAGAGTGAGTTTTACTATTCAGCTTTCCTGTGACTTCCTGGTGATCAGAGGCTCTCGCTGTATTGCCTCGCTTGCTGCTGTGAGTACGCCGTGTATGCATTCACCTGCTGTTTTCCACCTTCATTTTCTGCCTGAGTGGGCTAAAGACTTTAAATATCCCTGAAGATCTGGGGGGACCCACCTTGCCTAAAAGCGGACTCCCACGAGAAAGCGTGGCTCCCACCACCATCGTGCCTCTCCAGTGCCCAGCTGCCTGCCTTTGTCACTGCCCAGCTGTTCGCCTCCGCACCTGCCCAGCGCCCCAGAACAAACTCTGGTTCTCAGTCGGCGGCTCCATCGACATCCAACTGAGGCTCCCAGTCGGCAGCACGGCCGACACCACCAGCCAGCGGCTCCCAGTCGGCGGCACAGCCGACTCTAGTTTTTGGGTAATTTCACTCACAGTGCTCTGTTTTTGCTGAGTCTGACTATTAAACTCCACAAGCCAGTATTCCTATGTGCATATGCAAGATTAATAAATGAGGCCCCAGTTCTGAAATAACTGATGCTGTAGCAGCTACGCTAACCTCTCGAGGAGCTGCCATTCTTGTTTTCAAATGAACGGTCACTTCTCTCGCTGGTCCCCTCATCGAAATCATATCTGTAGCTGCCAGGAGTTCTGCATAAGCAGTGTTGGGGGTAACGCATTGCTTTTGTAACGTGTTAGTAATATATTTCTTTTAGCTGTAATGTAGTAATAAAACGCTTTACTAATAATATTTCAGTAATGTATTACTACAGTGATGTCAGGTAACGTGTTACAATCCACGTTACCAACCAAAGTGAAGAGTTTGGTTTTTTTTTAAGAACCCATTCACACCAGCATGACCATATTAATATAGGCAATGCATGTCTTTAATATAGCCGAACCTATAAGTTCTTTGTTCAGTCTCTGTGTGACTGAAATGAGCTGTATTTCGTAGGCCTAATGAAGAAGCAAGGAATCCTCCAAGCGCACTTTAACTTACATTCTTGAATCACATATGTCCATGCATTCCTTGTTCTGGGGACTCAAATAAAAGGAAAGATTTTTGTCATGTCATTATTGGCTATGTTATAGAAGGTATAGGATTATTGTGTTTATATGACTAAGCCTACAATTAAAAATATGTATTCCCATCTCATAATATATCAGACTTTGACCCTTTGTCTGCCTGCTCATCCCTGTGTCCAAGGCCATTTGTTTATTTCAAAAGATCTAGGCTGTTTAATTGTTCTATATAGGTTATTTGGGAATTTTTTTGAAAGTAACTAAAAAGTAGTGTAATAAGTAATATATTACTCTACGAGGACAGTAATATTGTAACGTGATATATTACTTTAAAATGAAGGTAACTAGTAATATGTAATATATTGCATTTTCAAAGTAACTTGCCAAACAATGTGCATAAGAAACGGATTGGTGTCTTACGTCCACATTAGCATGCCAGCTACTATGACTATTAGTCCAGCAGCAAGATGTCTAGCTCGGCATCTGTCTTCCAGCCATTTATTTCAGCACTTGCCAACAACTAAAAAACAGTCTGAGATTTACTCTTTTTTTTCCCCTTGCTGGGTCATTCTCTCTTTTTCTTTTCTTAGCTTCTTCCGTCAGCATCCTCTTTGGTCTCTTGGCCTCTGCTATGATGTCCGTAGAGGCTACATCCATTGCCTGCTCACCGGGCTCCAGTACCAGACTCCCCACTATCAACATGCCCCCAGTGCTCCAAGCTCTTAGTCCAGTCCTGGCAGAGCCAGCTAGCTGCAGGACTAACTAAACCAACTAACTAACTACAGCAACAATTAGCAGCAGTTAGCACTTACTTTTGCAATAAGTGAAGCTTTCTGTCCAGGAAAACTCTGTGGATCACATAGAGTTGAGGCAGAGCAGCTGCAGGACATCAGAGCGAAAACCAGAGTACATCCATGGAGGTGTGGACATTGTGCCATAAAGTAAACGCATTTCTCATGGGAGATCATACCTGGCAACCCAAGTCAGTGAACCATCAAAATGATTTTTAAGCTGTTATTTTGAGATAAAATTGTTACATAATGTTGCATATATTCAATGGAGGTGAGTCTTCTAAAGCATGTGTATCTGTCGATAAATGTGCATTGTTATCTACTAATGAGCATCACTCTGCCTCTCTGACTGCAACAGTATTGCCACTAACTAGTATCATCCCTTGGTCTTCACCCCAGTACTGACATATTACCATCAATCACCATAACTACAGCGCACCAGCTCCTCGCTCACATGCACACATACACCGCAGCACAATATTAAACAGCAGTCGTGGAGCTTACAAACAGCAGAGAAGGCTCTAAGTTTTATTTATTCCCTGCTTCTCCCTCGACGATGGGGGTTTAATGGTATCGTCTGACAAGGTGTGCACTTAGCACGCCATACCAAATAAGAAAGACAAAGAATTGCAGCCTTCGATCTAATTGACTCAAGCCAATTCATTAGATTAATTCATCTCGGACAACAAATTGCTTGGAGGGTTGTTTAAACCCCTCAACAATCACCCGTGTTGACTCAGGGAGCACTGGGAGCTTGTGAGGCGCATCCTGGTTAAACTAAAACAAATATACACATAGAAATGGGAGAGCAGGTTTGAATAACAAGGGTCAATGTTATGCAAGCTCGCCAGCCACTTAGCTACATGCTGTAATCTTGGTTACAAACATTTCTAAGACAGAGCTGCTCTGGAGGCTGAAATAATGTCATTGTTAAACCTCTTTGGTTAGATATGCTGATGTTTATTTGTGATTGAAATAGGGTTTGACAGCTAGCAGTGTGTAAGTAATTATTACACTCTCATCCCAAAACAGTGAGGTGAGAAAGATATAAAAGAAGCTGGAGAACACAACAGGAATGTTATTCCTTACTGAACCTTCAAAATAACAGAGCAACTGCATATTGAAGTTACAAATCTGTATAACATTGGGGTGCCCATTAGCTCAGAGCAGGCATCCCATGTGCAGAGGCCTGGCCCTCGCTGCAGCTGCCCAGGATTCGAGTCTGGCCTGGGCCTTGCTGCATGTCACTCCCCCTCTCTCTCACCCTGTTTCCTGTCATCTCTCTGAAGCTGTCCTATCAATAAAGCCATACAAAAGGCCAAATAAAAATAAAAAAAATAAAAAAAAATTTGTATAACATTTTTATTTTCTGAAAAGATAAAAGTTCCCACAGCCCCAGTCTGTGCTGGGAGTCCTGGAGTTTTTTTTTATACAAAAATAGAACTGCCCTCAGGTGAATCATGAGTCTAAACATCCAAACAAATCAATTATCGATAATAACTACAGAAACCAAAGATGGCACACTGCCCAATGATTCCTGACTTATTGGCCATTTGAGAGGAGCCAAAATTAGTTTCACGTCCCCATATTTTCCCTTCTGGTAATAGACCACTGTTCGAGATGGTGTTTCATATTTATAAGCGTTGTTACGATTTATATGGAGTCTGGACCCAAATGCACGACTCAAACAACAGGTTAAACAGTAAATAACAAGTCTTTAATGTTCAATGTGCAAAACAAGTGCAAGGGGGAGGGGTGGTGCGAAGTCCCAGGATCCAACTGTGGCTCGTGAAGTCTCCAGTGAGGGTGAGAGTGAGAGAGTCTTGATGTGGCGTCTGCCATGGGGTAATGGCGGCGCTGCGACACGGCGCAGTGAGGTCCGTCTCTCGAGCGTACTCACACTGAGGGGAGGGCTGCCATGATGAGGACCATGACAAGCGTGACACGACTGGATATTTTGGGCAAGACAGCTAAACATTTCCAGCTGTGTTTGTGAGCCAGGTAAGCCAAAACATGATGTTTTCCTCACCAAGTTGACTTTGTGCCTAAAACTAAGTTGCAACATATCCAAGTTTGTGGAAATTTTAGCATTGCCAACATGTTATGGGGTCATGTTTTAGTTGCATACAGAAAATTAGCTATGGCTTATCAGATAAACACACAATCTAGATAGATGGCTGGATGGATGGATGAGGGGAAATTAGGTTATGAGTTTATTCAGTCTGTTGGCGTCCTTCGCTTTGATGCCCGCACCCCAGGACACCACAGCGAAGATGATGGTGCTCGCAACAACAGACTGATAGAACATCTGGAGCATCCAGTTGCAGACATTAAAGGACCTGAGCCTCCTCAGGAAGCATACGCAAGGCTAGCCCTTTTTTGGGGGGGCTCAAGCCCATCCAAAACTTGCCTTAGCCCATCCTATCATTTAGTCCTCAAATCGTATATCCTTTTTTTCGCAAACATGTTTTGTTTGCTGTGGAAGAAAATGGTAACAGGTTCAAATGGGCCAGTAAAATCAAGCACAACCTCCCTGCATGAATCTCTTGCCTCTGATTGGTGGGTGGGCACCTCCTGGTTTACAAAAACAAAGAATCAGATAACTTGCGGTGCAGCTAACATAGGAGATTGACAGGGGAGTGTACCTATGTTCCCCGTTTTTCCCAAAAAAGGTCCTATGTTCCCCAGTTTGTTCATCAACCGGCAATAGCGGGGAACATAGGACCCTTTTTGAAAAAAAAAGGTCCTATGTTGCTCCCACTGTTGCCGGGGAGATTGGACCTTCTTTCTAAGAAAGGGTCCTAAGTAACTAACCCTAACCCTAACCCTAACCCTTTTGGGGGAAAGCGGGGAACATAGGACCCTTTTTCTAAAAAAGGGTCTTATGTTCCCCGGTCACATACAAAGCGGGGAACATAGGACCCGGGGAACATAGGGATGATCCCATTGAACAGTGTGTTGTAACACTAATGACCAGGTAATGCTTCATTTTAGAACCTTGACATAATCTGTCAGATGTCTATTAAACGGCAGTTGACCACAAGACAATTTTTATCAATGCCTCTTCTTGAATTGTGTTACGTTTAAGTTCGCAGAATAGGCTTGTAATGATGCGTAGCATGATAAGCTAGAACACTAGGAGCTAGCGCTAGCTATTCAATGGCAAAGAGTTAACTTGTTGCCCAGCGACAAGATATGAAAGATATGAAATGTCACTGTGAAGCTATATCTTATGCCAAGTTAGGAAGTCTATCAGTAAGTTAATGGGCACAAAATAAGCTATAGCCTAGTCTCTAGTCAGGTTGGTGAAGCATCGTGGCAATAGTAGTAGCAGCTATAGTGCTGGTAGACTAAACATAGTGCTAGTGTTTGGATGACATGAATCTTCTTTTTTTTACACTACATAAGCCTGCTTTTCATACTGGCTGTTGATAGAAAGGGGATTCATGGTCGCTATACTGTAGGATAGTGCTACCATCTTAAACACTGGAACATTAAACCCTTTGCAAATGTCTGCTTTTCCATAGATGGACATACATTCTTTTTTTAAAAGAAAACAGCCAGGTGCAGGTGAGAGAATGTAAATCCATGCCATTGAGTAGTATAGCAACAAAGTATTTAATAGATGATACATGTTAATGAGTTAGCATTTATTTCTTTGCTGTTTAGTTGTTATACTGTATTACTTTGTCTTTTTGGTGGACAGTACAAAGAGGGGGAGATGAGGACAGAGAGAGAGAAAAGGAGAGAGAGCAGAGAAACGGGTGAGAACATGAACAGGTAGTCAAGAAGACCATAACAATAAGCATCTTTTTGGCCACATTAATTGCATTTGCCCATATTTATTTACTCAATCTTTTAAAACTGCTCTGTTCCACTGCACACTGACAGGTTATAATGTAGGCATACATTTGCTGTATTTACCTCAGAAATTGGCCCACTGAGCTTGTTTGATTTATGTATTATTTTAAAGGTTTATAACTACTTCCTTACAAAACGTTTGTATGTATGTAAAGAGGGAGAGAGGAGGATGGGGAGAGGGCAAGAGCAGGATGGTGAGAGAGAGGACACACAGAGGGTGCAAGACCTGGAAGAAGCAGGTGAGAAAAGGGCATTGATTGTTATAGGGACAAACCACCTCACTAATTACATATAAAAATAAAGTACATTATATTTAGAGTAATTTCATGGATGACTTTTTAATCTCTCTTTAAATATTTATGTTATTTGTTTTTTTACTAAGGAGAAAAAGAAGAGCAGGGAGAGTGTTTTGAAGTTGAAAGGGAGCAGACCAGAGAGGTGCACGAAGAAGCACAGATAGAGGAGCAAGCGGAAGCATCAGTTTCTGCAGATACGGCTTTTGATTTAGGTGATAAGGATACTGGTCCTAAACAATTGAAGCTGCCTCAATACCCACTAGATCAGTTTGGCAAGCAAAAGAGAGCCTTTCAGCCTAAGTGGTTCCAGAGTTTTAATTGGCTAGAATACTCCTTGAGAAGAAATGCTGCATTCTGCTTTGCTTGTAGGGTGTTCGGCAAGAAATTAAAACAGGAGGAATTTGTGAATGGTGGGATAAAAAATTGGAAACATGCACTGACCTTTTTTCAGAAACATGAAACCACACAATGCCACAAAGATAGTGTAGTCTGCTGGCATAGCTATAAAGCAAGTCAAACAAAAGGCAGTGTTGTACAGCAAATAGAGTCTGCAAGTTTCAGTGAAATAACTGAGAGGAGGGAGTACTTGAAACGTGTCGTGGAAGTGACATGAATGCTGGGGAAACGGTATTCCATTTAGGGGTCAGGATGAATCGCTTGAGAGCAACAACAGAGATTCCCTCTGTTGTTGCTCTCAAGCGATTCATCAATTCTTCTTGGCGTGCATGGAGCTCCTGAAAAAGTTTGACCCTTTCTTAAAAAGCTACACTCCTCCAGCAAACACAACCTACCTTTCATTTGATAGTCAGAATCAAATGATACAGTGTTGTTCAGAAGAGGTAACGGCAACTGTTGTTAGAGAGGTGAGGGAGTCAAACATGTATGCCATTATGGCCAGGGACGGAAAGACAGAACAGCTGTCACTCTGTGTGAGATATGTTTCAGATGGTGCTCTTAGGGAAAGGCTCCTAGCCCTTACAGACTTGACTCATTTTGATGCTGCATCAATATGTACTACAATTGAGAATCAATTGTCAGTGCATGTATTGATGGCTTGAGATGTGTGGCACAGACTTATGATGGGGCAGCTGTCATGAGTGGGGCAGTGGGGGGCATACAAGCCCATTTTCGAAAGCAGCACCCTGAAGCCATGTATGTGCATTGTTATGCACATGAATTGAATCTTGTGTTATGTCACAAATGCAGAGCAGTGTCTGAGGCCAAAGAGTTTTTTGACATGCTGGAAAATGTATACACTTTTTTTAATGCTTCACTTGTGAACCACCACAAGTTTGAAGAAACACAAAAAAAACTAGGGCTGCAGCCAACTGAACTTGTACAGTTATCCAGCACACGCTGGGCATGTCAACTGCGTAATGTGAACGCAGTACTTGCCAACTTCCCTGCAATCATTGAGTGTCTCTCTACTATTAACACACCCCTTGCAGTGGGAGTGAAAGCAAAACTCTGTAAATTCTCATCAGTCTATTTGCTGTTTGTTTTCCAGTCTCTCCTCTCAGTAACAGCAGGTTTACACAGATACTTACAGAAGGAGACATTGATCTTGCCCAAGCAGTAGCATACAAAAATGCAGTGACTGATACTCTTAAGGAGAAGCGGAGTGATGCCACTGCTGCTGATCTGCATGCCAAGGCTATGGCCTTATGTGAGGCGAACCACTTATCAGTGCCTGAGCCATCCTCTATCCAGAGGTGGAAGACAAAAGTAATGCAAGACTTTGTTGTTGAGTCTTCTTGTGGGGCAGGTACTGAGGTTAGTCGTTCCTCAAGGTTAGAAGACCTGAAACAGAATGCTGTCTAGACAGAATGCTGTCCAAATTGAGAAAAGGTTTTCTGAAGTTGATCAGGAATTGCTGGATGGGATTATGGCATGCTGTCCAACATCTGACAAATTCTTCTCTGAGCCACATTTGACAGCACTGGCACTTCACTATCACATTGACCTCAAGTCAGAAGAGGTGGTGATAGCTAGAAACTACTTGAGGCGCAGGAGAGAGGATGGTGGTGCTGTTGAGAACATGCAGGCAGTATATAACCTGCTAGATGCAGACATGTTCCCCTCACTCAAAGCAACTATTCAGGCTGCAATGACCATACCGGTCAGCAGCTGCAGTTGCGAAAGGTCCTTCAGTGCTTTAAGGCATCTCCATACCTGGCTCAGAAGGACCGGAGGAGGAGGAGAGTGAGGTTCTTGAGAACATACATCGTGAACAGGTGATCGATAGATTTGCCTCCCTGAAGGTGAGGCGACATAGTTTAGTTCTCCCGAAATAGTAGTCTCGTAGTAGTATTAGTCTAGTACTGTGTGCTTCATGTTGAAGATGATTTTTTTGCTTTAATTGGGATATAATTGAACATTTGTTTTTAGACTGTAAAAAATACTTTTGAGTATGATGCCTGCTAAATAGCATATTAGGCCTAACATAGACCTCCACAGGCATCATATTACAGTTGAATAGGGTAGAAAATATTACTCATTGACATTTCTTTGAAACTTCTTTAGTTAATTACTTATGTTGAGACAATTTTGTTTTGTATCACAAGTTTTCTGAAAATAATAAATTCTGTAATATAATACAAACAATGTTCCAATATTAATAAAAAAAATTGTTTTGAAGTTCATATTTTACTTTGTCTTCAAATTTTTACCATCCATTTTCCATATTTACCATGTGTAGTTTACATTGAAAACCAATGTGTTTCAGTACTGTGTAAACATGATACAGAAATACTGTACTGTCCATGGCATGGAGGAAGGTGGTTCATGTCTCAATGCATATTAAATCCTATTTAGAGGGCACAGGCTTTTAAAAATAGCCCAAAATAGGCTATAGTTCAAGATGATCTTTTATCCCTTAATAGGCCAAAAAAGCTGAGACACAATGTTATAGACAGACAGCTGTGGTCAATTGAGCCTACTCCTCAGTTTACATTAACACATTTTTGGAGAAAAGTTGATCATTGTTCATCCTTAATCATTACTGTTATCATAGGTTCAGGAAGATATTAGACTCTCATCCGGTGAAATGACTGATTTAGTGGGGGGATTGTATGTCAGTAGAACGTGTACATAGATCATGGATGGATAATCAAAGATTCTTGCTTTTATGAAAAATAGTAGCCTTTCTAAAGAAATTTTAAAACTGGATTAAATTCGGTAGCCTCACAATTCCTCGTCAAGAGCGGATGTCAGCTGCTTCCTGGGGGCTGAGACCCCCCAAAGGTCAGATCCTAGAATCGCCCCTGTCAGGAAGTAAAGCCGGCTCAGGCCCTTCTTGTAGACTGCCTCCGTGTTTGTAGACCACTCCAGTTTATTGTCCAGCACAACACCCAGGTATCTAATTTGATAGAAAGAGAGTCAGTTTTATCTTTCGTTGTAAATGCAAGAATGTGTTTAGATTCGACAAGAATATCATATCATATCATTCAGAGCTCACACGTGTCCCTGACAACTCTGTAAGAACACTCCCACGCAGAGTTTAAAAGCCTGCCAACCCCTCTCCAGTTAGTTAGAACTGAAGAAGCCTCTTGGATGAGACGTGAAACATCTTCAAGAAACTGAAACAAGTCCAGTTGCCTATGATACAGCACCCTAGATTTACCATGACCTGGATGACTGAGAATCTTCATCAACATTACATATTACTAGTTGCCTTCATTTTAAAGTAATATATTAGGTTACAATATTACTGTCTGCGTAGACTAATAAATTACTTATTACACTACTTTTTAGTTACTTTCAAGAAAATGCCTAAATAACCTATATAGATCAATTAAACAGCCTAGATCTATTGAAATAAACAAATGGCCTTGCCTATAATGACATGACAAGACAAAAATCTCTTCTTCTGTGCCTTTTTATTTGAGTCCCCAGAACAAGGAATGCATGGACATATGTGATTCAAGAATGTAAGTTAAAGTGCGCTCGGAGGATTCCTTGCTTCTTCATTAGGCCTACGAAATACAGCTCATTTCAGTCACACAGAGACTGAACAAAGAACTTATAGGCTCGGCTATTAAAGACACGCATTGCCTATATTAATATGGTCATGTTGGTGTGAATGGGTTCTTAAAAAAATAACAATAAACTCTTCACTTTGATTGGTAACAAAGATTGTAACGCGTTACGTGACAGTAACAGTAGTAATATATTACTGAAATATTATTAGTAACGCGTTATATTACTCTGTTACTGCTAAAAGAAATATATTACAGTTATGCGTTGCTTTTTGGACTTGGATTTAATATTGGAGGTAAGTATGGCGGAGTTAAAAGAGCTTGCCAAAAGTAGCAAATTTCTCTTTAGAATATGAATAAATACTTAAAATCCAGAGTCATCTCATTGTTTCTCTGCCTACTGCCACGTTTTTCCTCCTGATATATCTCAACAGCGGTCAACTAAAACTATCAAAAAGGATACATTTGCTCTTTCTTACCACCATGACCTTTTCACTGTTGTTCTTAAGCCCCCCGTTTAGATTCAACTCAACAAGTTGTAGAGAGAACGAATATTCTAAGTGTGAGACAAGAAGCCATGTGAAGTATGTTTACTCACCGCTGCTGTCAGAGTGAGGAAAAAGCAACAGTAATACAAGTTTGTATAGCTTATTAAGCTTTGACAGGACTGCTGGTATTTATCTATAAACACTATAAGAAAAGGGAAAAGTCAAATCCACATCTCTGTTCTACAAATGAATTTATAAATCAGGCAGAGGCGTTTAGGTATGTAATCATCCATGAAAGCAGCAACTCCCTGAAAGTCAACAACAAAAAGCTTTAATTAGAAAATACAATTTATGGACCTGTCTCTGCCTCTCACTGTTTCCCTCACACACACACACACACACACACACTTAAACACAAATAGGTGCTATCTATTTCATTAGAGACAATGAGACAGAGGGCTTTGTTTTAATTAAAGGAACACTTCACTAATTTCCAAGCTTAGTTCCATGTATTATACATTAGGATGATGTGTCTGTAACATGTACAGCAGTAAAATGTAAATGGTTTACTCCTGAAAACCAGCTGGTGACAACCCTGCCTACATTTAAAGCTAGGGTTGAAGCATTTTTTGTAATAATTGTAGAAAATCTCTTAAAATCCTGACAGCAATCACTAAATTAAATTCTCAGAGAAAAAAGAAAAATAATCAGTATTTGTTGCTGTCACAGGCCTATAAAAAAACCTATCCAATCATTTTATTTGAATGAATGTAATGATGAGACAGCCTGCCTGTCAACCTACTTACCTGCCTACTTGCGCATGGTCTGCCCATGCACTCACAGCATATGAATCTTCCACAACGCTAAAGCTAAGCTAGCTAGTGGCACAAAAATGGCAGAGAAAGTGCAGCCAAAATGTCCCACTGCTAACGTGCTAGCATGACAGCGGTTAGTACGAACAATAACCATGTTGTTTGAATTGTAGTGATGTGCGGATCGATACTGAAATATCGATACCTCCAATACCAGATCTTTATGCTCTAAAATCAATTCTCAAATCAAAATATCGATACTTTTGATACTTCAGTCATTTGAGGTAATGTATATCATTACCAGGAACACAGTGGAAAGTAACTAAACTATTGAGATCTTGTCTAAATGATACGCGGTTGGTGGGAACTACTTTTTCTTCCGCCTGGGTAAGTGCGTAATGCGTAAGCGCAGCGGCACGCTGCTCAGTCGCAGAGCGTAAACGGAGCCATGTGTACAGATATTTCAGCTCCACAAACAGCCAAGACGCAGTTTGTGATGTTTGTGGAAAAAGGTAAGGAGTTGTGGCAACACAACAAACCTTGTGAAACACCTCAGGTTAAACCACAACACAAAATACGAGGCATTTATGATGAGGTGGACAGAAGAGGAGAGCACAGTGTCAGGTGCTGCTACTAGTCAAGCTTTATTTATTTTAAATATAAATATAAATATATTATATATTATATATATTTATACTTATATACTAGGGCAAGACAGCAGGCACTATCCAGGTACAGAGAAAGAAAACGTGGAGCTTTAAGCGGCGCTAAGCACTGTTGCTGTTGGAGTTGTTCAAATGAATAAATATGGTTATGAAATAAGTAACGAAATAAATACATGCTTCAACATATAGCTGCATGAGTTCAGCTTGGAGTAATACAAAGGCAAAAAAGCCTAGATTTATTCAGGTAAGGTTTCCTAAAGAATTGGATTTCCTAAAGAAAGTGGATTACATAGACTAGGTGTCATTAAATTATACAGAGCAATTGCAATAAAACAGCCATGGTGAACTAGAAAAATAAATACTAGACAAGATGGATAAAAAATAACATTTTATCAATAAAATATATCTATTATTATTTACAATCAGTCTAATTTGCTTTAACTGTTAAATGAATATTTTAAAATGTAGGTATTGACAAACTTGTGCAATGATTGTGGCATTTATTTATTTAATTAAATATTTTACTGGCAATTTCTAAAAATGAGGCCGCTACCTCAATATAGAGTTTAAAATAAATAAATTACTTTGATGTCTTGTACTCTTTATGAAGCTATGATTTGAAATACACTACTTTTTTTATATTTACCAGACACATTAGGTGTATTTGCACAAAGTATCGGTATCATGGCTAAACATGGCTTAAATTAGCAATAGACTTTTTGCTTTAACTTATGATTCTGAGGTAATTATAGATTGGTTCCCTATAAACCTCGCTCTCACTATGCTATTCATTCTGCCACCAGGATGGATTTTTCCCGTAAAAATGAAGGACAAATTATGACACAAAGCGCGTCTGGCATTGCACAACCAAAACCAGAAGAGGCATTGTTTTCCCCGGTCACTATTCCCAAGGTAACGGTGGAACAACTGGAATAACTGTGGAAACTCTACGCTAGTGTTGTAGTCAAGACCGCACCAACCGAGACCAAGACATTACCCAGACCAGAGAGGACCGAGACCGAGACAAGGCCAAAACATTTGGAGGTCGAGACCGAGACAAGACCAAGACTTTTAGAGGTCGAGACCGAGACAAGACCGGGCAGGTAGCAGCTGCAGCTGGGGGAAATCTTTACACTACCAAAGATTTGAAGTTATTAGCTGTTTTTGAGAGGGTCCTTTTTCACTCATAGTAAGGCATGGACAAAAAGCCTATCAGCGGTGGTCTTGACCAGTCTCGTTCAAAAAACCAGAGTCCGCCCAGTCCAAGACCAAGACAAGACCAAATAAAAATGCCCTCGATTCCAAGACAAGACCAAGGAACTCAAAAAATGGTCTCGAGACCAAGACCGATCTCGAGTACTACAACACTACTCTACACTGCAAAAGAAAAATCACCCCCTGATGGAGGAGGCAAAGAAGGCGAAGATTGAGAGTGATAAAACCGTAAAAAGTAAGACAAAAGTGAACAGACGGACAGTCACTCAGCATTCTTTCTACTCAATCAGTTAATTAAAAAAAACCCTGCCTACTTCTTAAATAAAGCCGGTCTTTTCATTGCAATGAGGTCACAGTTTCAAGGTCAAATTGGGATTCTTAAAGTTGTTTTTTGCTTTGGACAGTAGCCAGGCTGCTAGCAGTGGCCAAGTTTCTAATGCTGTGTTTGTGTTATACTACAGGGAAACACCAGGAGGGGGAATTTGAAAAGTTGTCTGTTTCCGCTTTGAGTAACCCTAGTAACCCCAACCCATCTTAAATTCATCTGTACATCATTAATGCTAATTCTACAAATAATTCAGAGTCTCTGAATCTGAGTTTCTCAGCTCAATCTTGAACTGAGAACCCCTGTGTTTGAAACAAGTTTAGCTTCTGGAAAATAAAGTGTGCAAAAGAAAGTAGGCTACAGCTGTGTTGATATATAATTAATACACTTTTAATACCATCTGTTTTTCAGCTCATTTTCAGGTTCTAACTACAGGTTGTGAACATAAATTAGGTTGCCACTCAGAACTTTAGTGCTCGTACCTTCTCAGGCAAAGGTAAATGATAAAAAAAAATTGTCAAACACTAGATTCAGTAGGGGATTGGATTATATTGGAATTCCATAGGCCGATTCAATACCTGATTCAAAATTGATCAAATGTTATCAAATCCCAACCCTGTGTGTGTGTGTGTGTGTGTGTGTGTGTGTGTGTGTGTGTGTGTGTGTGTGTGTGTGTGTGTGAGATAACAGTGGCCTTGAAACTTTCTGAAGAGATAAAGCAAAAGGTGGTGTTTCTTTTATTATTCAAAAAAAAGAAAAGAAAAGAGAGAGAATATGAAAGTTAACAGCTATCAATTCCTATGCAAATTATATTTTTTTTCCTGAGTTTGTCTCTCTGAGTGCCACTGCTGCTATCACAGGGATTTCTCTGAAAGGAAAAAAGGAAGCAATTTCTCTTAAGAAAAATAACACCCCAGACTGTGCAGTGATGGATTATGTCTTCAGATTGACAAGAACATCTGTCAGCTGGATATTTGATGGAATTTTGATGGAGCCGGTGACTGAACGGGAGCCTATGAGCGGTGAAAATACGCTGAATTATATTTCTCACAGCATGCTCTATGCTGTAAACAACAGCCGTGGTTAGTCAGATATTGCATAGAAATGATCAAATACCCTTTCTGGCAGTAGTTTTTGGAGCACACGTCAAGTCTAGCTGCATTTGAAAATGTCAGATTATTGAATAATACTTTTAGAAATTGTTTACTGAGGGTGGAGATGGTGAATGTGGTCTTAGGGCCACTGGCTGAAAACCTCAGGACAGCAGGAATCAGCTCAGGAAAGGAAGAAAATATATACAAATGTAAATATGCTGATGTGTTATAAAATGAAGCACTTAATGTTCAAATGCTCCAACAGAGAAGAGGCAGAAGGGGCCAGCTTTAGAGATTTTACTGAGAAACACCAAAATGTAAATGTAGAACAAACCAGTGCAGGAGAAAATGCTTAAAAAAAGGAGTCATTTAAATGAGCTCCTTGAAAGCACATCAGATGTTGCTGAAAAAGAAATATTCACACTCAGCTATGCATAGATAGCTGTGAATAATTAATATTCATGGAAAAACGGGGGGTGCTATTAAAAACTTGTTTGGGGGCGGATTCCCATGATTTAATGTTGCAGTGTTAAAATCATTTCTTTTTTTTCATTACCATGCCCAATCTAATGAGTGATTGCACTGCATTCTGGGGTTGATGTATTCTAAATACCTGCACCTTATTAGAATTTCCCATTTGATGTGGGATGCTGGGGCTGCTGCATCTCATGAACCAGAAGATCTCACCCAGCCCTGCCAGGAGCCAACGCCTTTTTAATAATGCATCTCGAAAATAACTTACGCTTTGAATTCCTACTGAGATATTTTGGTTTTTACTTTTCTCTTTCTATTTCATGCATTTCCAAGAGGGTGTTCGCAATCATTTGGCTATGTTTTTATCTGTTAAACACTCAATTAGGCTTCCACATTACATATATTCAATCAGTCTTTAGTGAAAGGAACTGGGAATTTGCAGTGTGTGATGATGATGGATTGACAGACTGTTAATTTTATCAACGAAACCTTTGACAAATTATATTTTTAAAATGCTTTTTTCCACCAAAGACCATACTAAAACATATATAGTAACCTTTGAAACCAAGAATGATGACAAATTACATTTTTGGTACAGCATTTTCACGTGGTATTATTTTTGGTGCTGTCATAAACACTGGGTCGCTAGAAATGGGGACAGTCTGACTGGATCTGAGCCAGTCGGCCCTATATGCACACTACCCAAGTTGCGCAGGGCCCCACGTGGCCCTGACTCCCCCTCATGTCGAAGCAGGTTTCAATGTTTAAAACTGAGAGATGAGAGTGTGAAGCCTTACTATGCTTCTGCTCATGAGGAGAGGAAAAAAAACAATGTGAGAGTGAATTGCGGTCAGGTAAACTTGTGTATTTCACTCTCCAATCGCAATATCTGCAATAAACGGTAATATCAAGTTCATGTGTGCTAGCTTGCAGTGCCAGTGCATGTCTCTGTAGTCTGTCTGTCATGCTAATGTTAGCTGTGCTTGGCAGTGCATCTTTGCTCTGTCTGTGTCTTCTGTGTTCTGTGACTTTGTGCCTGACAGAAGGGAGAGTGAAATAGGCCTACAACTATTTATTATGTTTGATAAATGCCAACGGGCAACGGTGGTTTTAAAATTTTTACTTATTTCTAATATCTTATATCTATCTACCGTCAGATGGAGCATACTGTCTTAATGGAGGGAGGATTGATGAATGAACCTGAAAATGAGCATAATATGGGGCCTTTAAAATATTAAAACGTGGATTTGGGACACTCTTGTTGATGACTAAAACTAGACTAAGATCACCAACAGTTAAATGACTAACACTATATTATAATTTAGCTGCCAAAGTTTAACACTGTCAAGTTTGGAGTGTGACAGGTGCTGCAGATGGAGGCCGGCAGCAGAGATATTAAATGAGTTTGTAATGGCAAATCAGGAAAAAGCCCTTTTAACCTGCATTCACTTGAATATGTTCGCTTGTGAAAGTGTCTATGTCTCCCTGACTACACCCCACACGTCTTCAGATAACTCTAATGGAGTGGCTGCAGTGCCAACTGACGAGAGTCAAATACATCTGTTTTGCATTCATCAACACCTTCCTTTGTTGTTTACCTGAATGTTTTTCTGCCTTCCTGCTGCTGAAAGAGATTCCTCTTGCATTCCGTGTCAGATCAAGGAAAACGTTATGTAAACTTATACTGCACACTGTATATTTCTAAAAGCTTATGACAATTTATTCTCCATTCCCATGCTCGTAAATAGCCCAAAGTTTCACTGCCCTCAGGTGAAATTATATAAATAAACAAAATCACCTTAGCCCACACAACATTCATTAACATGGCTCTGAGCAAACTGTAGTCTGTACAACCTCAAATATGCATATCAACTATTTATGCAGTTGCTGCACACACCTTGGTCTATAGTATTCATTATGTATGAGGACAGCACTGTTCCTCTGAGTGATGCAATGCTTTAGGAGAAAAATAATCACACATACATTAAAACACACACGCACACACACACACACACACACACACACACACACACACACACACACACACAATGAAAATCAAATGTTACTCAAAAAAACGTATAATAAAACAGGTTAATACAAGACTGAAGTGCAGGCGGGGGGAGTGTTAAAGGACTACAAAGCTTGATATGTGAGTGTCCACGCTGTGACCCGCTGAGATTTTCATCATTACCTTTCCAGAGCCGCCCACCACATTAGCATCCGGGTGGGTCGGCCTGTCACAAAATTGGTAATGGGCCCCGCAGAGAGGCTCTATGAAGCTTATAGCAGCATGGTCTAGTGTGTGTGTGCGTGCGTGTGTGCGTGCGTGCGTGCGTGCGTGCGTGCATGCGTGTGCACATCAGTCTATCTGTCTGTTTGAGTCACAACTCTAAGCTAACACACACATTCACACGTGGGTGTAACCAGCCTCAGTAAAGCCCACAAGGACACGGGTGGCCTAATGCCGTTGTCAGTCTAGCAAATGCCGCTGTCACTCTGAGTGTGTGTGTTCCTGAGGAATAAGCGCTTCTCTGCTCAAACACAACTGTCTCAGATTAGCGTGAAGGAGGCCTGACAAGACAGTGTTTGAAGTTGTAGAAACAGTGTGTACACTTCTTGTTCTGAGGAATGAGTTCACTAATAGCTGATATATCTAAAGACAAATGTGTGACTCCCAGTTGTGAAGTACTGAACTATACAGGAAACACCAGGGACGGAAAGAGTCTTCAATATTTCACTCAAGTACAAGACAACACACCTGTTCATTGCGCAGAACTGTCAGAGAGATTCACTGTCGATTACAATCAGGGTAATTTTAATGTTATTTTCTTTCAGTGTACAGCTTAAGTCACAAGTCTAATTTCTATTAACTCTAACCTGCAGACCAGTTGCAGTGCGGTGGGGACAGCTTGTGCGCTCAGCTGAAGCACCAACACACAGCAAAAAAAATAGAATCTGTCCCATTTGTTTGTGTAAATAAATGTTTGAACACAACTAGGAAGTGAATGGTTAACTCATTCAAAACAAGGGAATACTGAGTCATGGTGAATCTTTCACAACTGTGTCCCACTCCACCCCTACTCCACTCAAGAGGGATTTTCCGCTAACCTTGGCTGTGCGCTTTTGGCATCCACTTTTATGTCAGACAACTTTTTTTTTAAATTTCTGAGCCAGCAGCAACCATCACGTCGTGACTCAACAAACTCTTTGCATTTGTAACGTCCACACTGTGTCCACCAAAAACTTTTTTTTTTCTTGTCTCAACATCCACAGCAAGACATTTCATTTAACACTGTGAAAATTCCTTATTAACCCCTTTTCTCTGCATTTCCTGTGATCATATACATGCTGTCAGTGTGGATACATATTAATTAGGGGCGTTTCACTGACTTTTTATAGGCAACTGTGGGCATTACATGAAGCTCGCAAAAGGTGCACCACAATTCGAGTTGATTGTGATCTATAAAGGGAAACCAGCAGAGGATGTGTGTACGCACTGTGTTATAAATCAGAATATTTTTGTGCGTAAGCGCTTTCTGTGTTTCATCCATACCCCACCTTTTGACTTAAAATAAATGCTTATAAAATGAGGCCCAAGATCACTTTCAGACTGGGTCTCTTTTGATGCACGTGTTGTGATTGTGTATGTTTTCCTAAGATTGTTTCAGATTGGGTCCAAAATATTTGATATTTGCTGAGAATGACAGTTTGTCATCCTGGGTAACAATTAATGTATTTTTACTAAAGCAGAGCATTGCGCATTAAGAGCTAACCACAATAACGTTGCATTCCAATGCAAACATTTTCATACTGAATGCAACCTAGATAGACACAAGCTGATCAGCATGGAGGGAGGGATACTTCAGGATCCAGCTGCCACATTCCATTTCATCTCTTCTGGGATCAAGTCCAGTCATTCCATGATTAGATTTGCCCGATTTGCTTGACAAACATCAGGAGCAACATACTGTCTGACACAGAGAGTGTGTGTGGGGGGTTAGATGTACAGTAAGAGGCTTGGAGCCAGATGCACATCAATGAATCCAATTTCACTTCTATCATCCCAAGACAAAGGTTACAGCACTGTAACTTGACATTTCAGCCTACACTGGGACAAAACATCTCAGCACGAAGAGATTTAACCCCATCCTTATCCTCTTAATTGGTCAAATCCTCAACTAATTGCCTGTCAGGCCATTACAGCATGAAATCGGATATATGACAGCACAAAGGGGGAGACAGCAAAGGATGAAGGGATGAAAGATGGGGGGGAATGAGCTGTAATGGTTCCATTTTGGTTGCAGATTAGGCTCACAGACAGACTCTTCTCTGATAGGCTGCCTAATAAAAGATCACTAAATGGAGACACACTGTGAAGCTATATGGTGGGTAATTGAAAAGCAATTACAGACCTCTCTCTCTTCATACCATTAGCACATCTAAAAAAAACTACCTTCTTCTAATGATAATGGTGTGTCTTTCTCACTCTCATGTGTTCACCTTACCTCTTTTACACCTATCCATGTGATCTTCTACCAGTCTACCTCACTTATCTTCAAATGCACCATAGCACAGTAAAGGGAAGAGCTCTCACATGGATTAACACAGTTCCGAGTGTAAGGTTAAATTCATTTTGTTACTCATGAGTACAAACACTGGATTTCTTTTTGCCCTTCACTAAGGAGGTAAAAAATGTGGTTCTCAGCCCCTTGATCAACCATTACAATTGGAATGTAAACATTTTCAGCCTATTATCCAACTCATACTTGTCCTTAATTGACAACGTTGATGACCTACACGTTTTGTTTTTTTGGGGGGGGGGTTTTGACAAATAACTTTAGACTAATAACTAGATGTTATGTTATGGTGGTTCTAAAATGGAACAATAATGTATGGCTGTAGTGGAATCTGGGAGTCATACGTCATCCTACAAGCTCGGCTTCTTAGAAGAGTGTGGCTTCTTTAAGAACTAGGGCAGCGACGCACTGTGGCTCCAATAGACTTTTTCTCATAAGCTTACATTGTGAAAGAAGCATCTGTAAAATAGTGAAAAATATTTTTTTGAGCGTCACAACCCCCAACAAAATCACAACAAAACAATTTGAGCCATTCGGTCCAATAACATTTGGAAATTCTAGAAGAGCCACAAGATTAAATCATTTTATCCGCATTCAAGTTAGCTGGACACCAAACCGGAAGTTAGTCAGCTCGGTCTGCAGAAGTCTCTAGTGTGCACACTCTATGGGTCACACAACATTGAAGATATGAGTATTTTTATACCCGGGAAGTTGTTTTTTTTTACTCTAGTTTTTTAAAAGCAGGTGTCTGATTGATGGACATTAAACCAAAGCTGACACTCCTTGCACTTTCCCATGAACAGTGGGGTGTTTACAGGATTGTATGGCCTTGGAGGCATGCCTCTCTGAGTGCTTCCTAGTTTTTGGCAGTTAATTTTGACATTCAAGTAATTTTAATTTCTGAAGACTTGAAGAGAAAGCTGGAATCACCAACAATGACTGAGCCACTTCAGTGTTTCTTGGTTTTTAAAGCCACATCACCTGCCCAGTTGTTTGGTGCTGAGCAGGTAGTGTACAATGGGTTGATTTGAGCTTTTTTGCTGAAACCGTTGCCAAACAGCTGGTGGAAATAAGGTTGCTGGCAGTGAGACTGAGCCGACAGAGTAAAGGCGAAGGCTGTAAAACCCAAACTATGAGCTGAAAGAGCTGTAAAGGTGTGCAGGGATAATAATCATCTGTAATCTTTTTCTACCAGTGACCCCTTTCATAATTCTTTTATCCATTGTTTATGTCAAATTATTGGGGATTTTCCCTGCTCGTTCTACCGTGCAAAACTGTAGAATGCCACATTAAACCCTTTACATCATTATTTTTGCTTTTCTTGTCCACATGTAAAACAGTGCACATAGCCACTGAAAAGGAAAAGGAAAAGGGTTTTACTTTGTACCATTTGAATTCTCTGCAACGGCAACATCTGGGGACCCACAGAGATACTAAGCTGTCCTTCATCATTTAGAGTGTGCAGCCTGTGAACACTTAGAAGTACAGCAGCAGCGTGAAGTTTGATTCAAGTCCCCTTGCCCTGTCTTCAATCCACTGAAGTATCATTAATTATAAGCGCAGGCATTTCCTTAGGCATTCCAGGCACAGCTTGTGTTGGTTCAAACACAAGCCTGCTCACATCAATTTCACTACTAAGTTGGTTTTCTGAGGACTTATCAAAGATCTTCAGTTCGCTTTGGGTTATTGTGCCCTCGTCGACTCTCTTCCTGCTACATTGGCAGTCGATGCAGCTCTCCAGCCCTTCCTTTCTCACCTCCTTCTCCTCCTCCTTCCAACATCTCCTCTCCTCCCTCTCTTTCACTTTCATTGCCCACAGTAACTCCCCACTTTGTCTTTGTCTACCTCTTCCTCTTTTCTCGCTTCCCGGGAACTTTTCATTCACTCTGGGCATGACTGCTGCTGCTGGTCCTCTATTGTAGCTCCATGCTACACTGCAGCAAACACCCCCTCCTGTAACCTCCACCCACCCCGAACACTCACCCTCCTTCCTCTCAATCTTTATCCTTGTATCCCAACATTCTCTTCCTAATCTGATTGAGCTTGCTTTATTTCCCAACCAGTGTTTTGCCTGTGCTGAACTCATCTCAAGGCATTCGCAAGTGTTCTCTTCTTATCTCTTTAGCTGAATTTTTCTGCATCACATCTCTCTCTGTTATACTGTGTAGTGCTTCATGCAACAGTAATAGGGAGTTTTGGGTTAAATTTGGCTATCAATAAAAATTAATGATTATCAGGGATAATTATTAATTATGATAAATAATAAGATCCTATTTACATTAGATCACCTCAGGGCACCATCCTTGAAGAAGGGAAAAGATAGCCAATTCACCAAATCAGTGTCAGAATAAGGTACTACACTGTCAGTTTGTGACTCTGATTAAAAATTAACTTAATAACTACAACCAATATTACCATAACAGCTAGTAATGGTTGAAGGATTTTGGAGTTCTTGACAGAGTAGAGGTTGGCAACATTCACTCTTGTACAATATTAAATAGACAACATGTGGGTTCAAAAGTCTTTTATTTAACACAAAGATGAAAACACACAATGTAACTAACATGTACTATATACTATATACTATGTATTAATGTGTGTGTGTGTGTGTGTGTGTGTGTGTGTGTGTGTGTGTGTGTGTGTGTGTCTGGCAGTGAGCATCATGTGCTCACTGATATCACATGTAGACATGATATGCTCCAGGCTGAAGGAGTGTGTGTGTGTGTGTGTGTGACGTGATGCCATGTTATAGAAGATGGTTAGTTGCTGTTCTTGCTGTGCAAGGTCTGATGAAAGACAGCAGGTGGAGGAAACTGGTCACTCCTTTTGTTTGCAGGGATAGCAGCTCCGTGCTAACTTGCTTTGTGTTCTTTGGATTGTGGAGTTAGCGGGCAAGCTTTGTGTCGCAGCTGCTGGTGCTAACTGATCTGGAATACTGGCAGGACCTGGTGCAGTGAGGAGAAGTTCTTTGGGTCTGCTGGAAATGTAGCTTGCAGCTCTCAGCAGCTGTTAGGCCCAGGAGAAGAGAACTTGAGCAGGCAGCCCCGTGGGGAGAGAGGTTGAGACGAGAGAGAACAAAGGAAGGAGCCGGAGTTTTGACTATCTGGTCAGAGGGGGGTCTGTCATCCTGACCAATTCATAGTTTTCAGGCACGTGACCTGCGCGCTGACCTGGAGGGCAAAACAGTAGACCAAGATGGTGGCTCATACCGGACTTCCCGTAGAGACACGGCAAAAGTTGGTAAATTTCCCCTCGCACAGTTATTTAGATCACCTGTCAACAGTAGAAAAGGAACGATATGGACATAAACTGCAAGTGTTGGGCACTTGCAATCCATATACAGCACCCACTGCGGTATTTCAGCCGTTAAAAACTGCCAGGTCCCTGCCAGAGCTCGACTTTGGTGACATTTACGTGTACCTCACCTCACCTTATACTGCTGCTAGGATGAAAGCTTGTAAAAGTATGGACAGTTATATGTATTTTCAATCTGGATGGGTAAATAATGCCGCCGATTGGGAGGTGAAGAGCAAAAAGTTCTTCATTGTAAAAGCAAAGGTGAGTACTAATCACCTAACACTAGATAATGAACATTATTGTATTAATATTATTATTGTATATTTACCCTGGACATCACCAAAAAAATCACCAACAAAGTTTATCAGTCTAAACACAAGCTTAAAGGTGTAAAGGGATTTCCAAATCATTGCATTTTGAGTTTATTTGCGGCTAACGCAGCATCCCAACTCCTCAGCTAACTAGCTAGCTTTAATTCATTAAAACCACTGCAGTTGGTCACCTGGATACACAACAACAAACCATGTCAAAATGATTACAAACAGATGTGACTTATGGCTAGAAATACAATAATTAATGAAAGTATATACTTGTGTTTACTTGAGCTTAACTTTGATGAAGTGTTCGCTGCAAATACTTCCACAATCTCCTCCTCTCTGGGTTTTCTTTTTCGGACGGAATTCAGTAGAAGCATAGCCTAGGCTTGTCTCCTCGTCTGTTCGATATCTTGTCTGCATTCGATAACACGACAACGACATCCGGCATTTTGGCAAAACAAAAGTGGTTCCAAACGAAATGTATCACTTGCTTCCTATGCTGGTGGGCAGCGGGAAATTATCTTTTGCCCTCCAAGGGGGCGTTCCCATGGGAGCATGACATCACGTGAAAACTTTGAATAGTACATGAAAGCTGAGAGTCCATTTTGAAATCCACAATGAACAACTTCATCTGTGGGTCCCAACAACTGTTTACACCCTAAAGGATTTAATTTAAGATGTCTTTTGTGTATCGTGCTTGCATAGACATGGAAAATGAATGTATATGTGGATTTAGAATTGCAAAGTATTACATTCATCATTTGGGTGTATATTCTCGTTTTGCACTCAGGTTTAGGCTTATTCCTGGAGCAGACAGGGACCTATAGTCTTGCTGTAGGACATGGGATTGATAGTTTGATTAATTCAGACTAACCTCCACAACCCAAAGGCCATTCTGCTGCTCAGAAACAAATCTAGAAACGGGTACGACAAAAATAATCACTTCTGTTTTTCTTTTCTTTCTGTTTCAGACATGTCCAAAACTAAAGCCATGGCTGTGAAACGCTAGCATGTCCAATGTAATGCCATCACAACTCACACTTGAAGTTTTCTCCTAGAAGCAGAGAGAAGTTTGGTCTCTGGGATGTGGTCTTTGTTTTCGAGTGCACCTCCACCTCGCTCTTCCTTTCTCCCATCTGCATCCCCCCCTCCCCAACTCTGACCCGCAGTGTAACACAGCAGAGGCAACAGGGGCCTGACCTGATTTTCTTTTATTGCATTGTAATACCGCCAAGTCCCAGAGAGCAGTCTCCTGTGTTACCATGTCATCACTTATTCATGACAGCCTCCAAACACAGCGCCTGCATCCACAGTCACGCCAGCCACGCAACCTGATTCACACCCCCAAATTCACACACACACACACACACACACACACACACACACACACACACACACACACACACAGGTAAATTTGTGCATACTGGTAGCCCGGGGGTTCAGGTTTGTGATAAGACAGGTGAGCCCTGCTTATTATATAGTACACACACAGGCAGCTGATGGGGGGGAGGGGGGATTGGCTCACTGGGTTTTGGTTCAAAAACAGTTAGTTGGAGCTGCTCCACACTGGAAATCTTACTGGCTGAGGTAGATCTCAGTGGGTAGAGCCACAGAGGCTTTTGGCGGGCTAACTGAAGAAGTTGACTGGCGAAGACAGAATGTCCCAATGTGTCCTCATTGAAGAGGACATGAAGATGGTGAAGAAACACCTGAGATCGTTTTCATGTAGGTGAGAAAAATATTGACAATGATGAAGATGAATGATGATGATAACGATGTGTTGATGGGGAATTAAAGCTGGAGTGTGTAAGTTATTTCTGGCGTCATTTGGTCAAAAATCAATAATAACCTTTCAGCATATTGTAATTCATAGTGTTATGACAGAACACTGGACTTCTGTGTCTCCTCTTGGCTCTGTATTCAGGCTTTAAAAAATCAGTGCCATGACAGCAGTGTTCAGCCAATCACAGTTCATTTTACAGAGCAAGCTGTTTTGGGCGTTCCTATTGGTTGCTCGACCAAAGTCGATGCGCATTCATGTTCCGTGAAGGTGCAATGGCGGACGTCCTGGCAGGAAAAGCTATCCCGGCATTACCAACAAAAGCGTACACGGCTAAGCAAGCCAAAAAAAGGAAGACTGATGTAGAGAAACGAGAGTCTAAGAGGGAGACTGACAATAGACAGAATAAATCGCGTGTAAACATTGGACAAGCATATCCGAGGTGGAGAGAGCTTAGCGATAGCATCGGGCTGAAGTTGGATTCTGAGTTTGCTGTTCTTCTCCTGGACAGGTGAGCCTCCAATTTAAGTTTTACGTAGCTAATAATCTAAAGGTGTGGTTGTAATTGGCTGTGTAGTTGAAATGACCATGAATCTAATAAAGCAGGCGGTTTGTGGTCACAATTGACAAGTAATGTTGTGAGTTGATTAGCTTTATGCTAACCGTAGCCAAAGGCTCACGACAGCTACAAGCAAGTCAAAGTCAACGTCAAATTTATTGTCAATACCGTTATATATACATGACATACTGAGGACGTATGCCGTGTAAATATGGATGTGACAGTTATTATTTATTTTCAGGTTACGGTGAAAAGAAAGAAGTGTCTGAATAAAGTGGTTGTCTCCGATAGTCCGTGCATGTGGGGGTAATTGTTTACTTTAGCGTTATACGTTGTTTTATTATTCTTAGCATTCACACCTCTTTCCCGTGATATATAAGTGTTGCTGTTGTCATTAGGTTATGCTGTATAAGTATCACGTCAGTATGACAAATATCGTGGCTTTATTAGTGCCAGACATGTAGGCTATGTCATGCTGAGACGTTAGCAAGAAATAATTGTTGTCGGTCTCTATCGCTCTTCTAAACAATGCAAAAGTAATGTTTGTTTGTTCATACGTTCAATTTGTTCACGAGAAAAGGGGAAAGTACTTTCTTACCTGCAATTCCGCCATGGCAAGTGTATGACAGAAAAGTTCCGACGTGAATATTCCAAGCGCTACAGTCGCGCGCGTCCACGATAACGGTGTGGAGCTACGGAGTCGAAACAGGGAGGGGAGGGGGGAGCACAGTTGTTTCCATCCCAGTCTCATGTGTTTTTCACATATTCTACAAACTCCAGCTTTAATGTTAATGTTGGTGATGAAGATGAATGAATAATGAAGAGGAATCATAATGGTAACAACAATGATGTGGTGGTGGTGATAATGATGATGATGACACATGATGATAATAATGATGATGATGATGATGATGATGATTATGCAGATGATGATGATGCTGATAATATTGATGATAATGCTGATAATATTGATGATGATGATGTTCCTGATGATAAGGTTAATGATGATGATGTGATGATGATAATGCTGATAAGGTTGATGACGATGATAATGATGATGATATTGATCATGATGATGAACTGATGACAACAACAAGAATAACAGCTATAGTATAATAACTGTAATGATAATGGTCCTGATGATGATGATGATGATGATTATGAAGATTATGACAATAATGGTGATGATATCGATGATGATGATGATATCAGTGGTGATGATGATGATGATGATGATGATGATGGAACATTCCACAGGTAAACAGGTTCATTGGTACCAGGTGATAGTTTCATGACTGGGTATGAAAGGGGTGTCCTGGAAAGGCTCAGTTGTTCACAAGCAAGGATGGCGGAAGCTCAACACTTGGCCAAACACACGATTGTATAAAGGAGATTACTACATGGGCTCGGGAACGCTTTGAGAAACTGGGAAACAGTTAGTTTGCAAATGTTTTGAGTTTTCATTCATGTTTTACACAGCATCTCAACTTCTGTGGAAGCGGGGTTGTATTTACAGTTATAAACTGTGCATATGCTCCTTTGTTTTTCTCTGTTTGCTTTCCCCGGGGAACTCACTTTAATCCCACATCTTCTTCTCACAGATAATACTAATTATAGTTTAACTTCTCTTCCCCCTCCTAAACAATTCATGACCGTGATGATTATTTCACAACAACAGCGGTACTTGAAAGCTAGTCAACAACCAACAGGGATTGTTGTGGAATCTATTTACACAAGTGTCAGTGTGCATTAGCGCTATAATTTTGGAGAGGGTGTTGGAGCGGGAATCACTTTAGAGCGTCAGTTCTGGATCTCACAGTAAACTTGTAGTGTTTGAAGATGAAGATGGATTTTCTCATTAGGTATTATTTGACTTTCAGACCGCTGGAATGTTTTACAGTGTAAACTACAGGCACTGTAATGTGTAGTGGTTAGTCTTAGTTTGAAGATTTTGTAAAAAATCACGAAAAATGAGATAATTACTGTGTAACGTGGCTTTGGAGTCAGCTGTGGTGGACACTTGGCTGCGACCAGGATAGTAAAATGGACACAATCTGTACAGGAACAAGCTGGAATGGAACAAGCTGACCTTTTAATAACAGTTGGAAGTTAAAGGAAAAGAACAGAATAAAAGGACATGTGATATAAACATGAAATTCAGCCTCACCATCCACTCTGTCTGGACCTTCTCCCTGGTGTCTTTTCCCTCTTTTTTCTTGATTTCAGATGGGTGTGGAGTCATTAAAATGGCTCCTCTGTTTTCGTTTGTGACTCCAGAATATGAATGAGTGCATACCAGAGGGCCAGAGAGGGAAGATGCTACAGCACCCTACTGCATTTTTATCTTCTGATAGAAAAGTTTCAAACAGGCATCAAAAGGACAGTGGTTTCATCTCGACTTCTAAGTATGTCTTGAACCTATTTAAATGAGGGCCTAAAATATATTTCTACTGAAAAGCCTTTTTCATATCATTTTTCACAACAATTAATATTTTTAACAAAATGTGTAGGTATAATGAAAGGGTTACTCTTAGTGATAAACCCCCCAGAGAAAAGAAAAATAGCTCTGAGACTGTAAGCTACCTTCCCAGCACCAAACAGCAGACAGACACAGTTAGAGACTTGCTGTTGACCAGATATTTCTTTTCTCTTTCTGTTTTTCTAGGAGCAGTGTTGGAGAGGCTGCTTTGGAAGCATAGCTTTGCAAAACACAAATTACTTCACACTGGAAGAAGTTAAACTAAAGCAGACCTACCCTAGGGAGACATCTAGTTTGGTGAACTGAAACTACTTAGTAAAGTAGTTTGAAATACCTTTGGACAATGCACATGTGATATTAAGTTATAACAAAATATAATGCAAAAACAGTCACATGCTACCCACAAAAAAAAGCATAAAATGCATGTCAGCGTTGACTTACAGTAGAGAAACAAGAGTAAACTAAAAATAAAAGTCATTCCTTTCTGGCCCTTAATTGTTTGTTGCTCCAGTACTTAATAACTACAGGTATGAGCACCACCGTCTCCCGTCAGAAAGAACTTGATCTTGAAAGAGAAACAAAGAAGAATGTATTTTTAATTCTATTTTTTAAACACAGCTGTTTGCAGGATACATGGGGTAAGTTATGTTTGTGGCTACGATACAGAAATAGCCTATCTTCTTGCTGATGGTGTCGTTTGTCATGTAGGTCATATAGAGGGATCAGTATTAAAGTTCATTGTATCTATCCATCTATCTGGTATCTTTCAGTGAGTACAAGATGATGTCTGGATCTGGTGGGCTTAAATTATGGCTAAACAGTTATAGGTGGTTTTTAAAATTTAGAGTGATACAGGGCTATTGAGTTTGATACTGGATTTGGCTTGATAGAATTAAAAGGGACTTTTGGGCCTTGGCAGAGGTATGCGCTCTACTGTGCCATTCTAGTTTTAAATGCAACACAGTAGCCTACAAAGTCAATAAAAAAAAACACGAACAGACTCGAAAAGAAGCAAATTCACCTGGGGCAAAACCAACTGACACAAAGACACATCGCCGAGTTAGCTTGTTAGCATTAAGCAAGGGTACAAATAAATGGTGTGTAGGAAAAATATGATTTATTGCAACACCATGCATTGATAACATGGATAATAATACATGGATCTCAATGGAAATCCAGGTATTACTGTGTCTGGTGGTCATCCAGGACTCATAGGACCAGAGACGTACATTAGTTTTCAATACACTGTGCTATGGTTTACACTATGAGAGCACAAAACCAGCCCTATTCTACTGTGCTACATTTTGAGTTAAAAAACAAGAGCTCTGAGTACATTTACATTCAGCAGAGCATGTACTGGTTTAACATGTCTTTAAGTGAGAGACACAGAAACCTGCTGCACACTAAATTATTGATTGTCTGGAAATGTCACATTACATCACCCTGTGTGTACTCATCACAGGGAGCCAAAGCCTGACATGAAAATAAAAGCAGAACTCTGGCAGAGATGCATTATAATGGAGGGAAAAGAGTGCTGTAAATCAGTTTTAAAGAAAGACTTTATTTTGATTTGACCTTGCTCATCACTGCATCACTAAAAAATCTCAAAGCACACCTGAGCTCATTCAAGGGCAGACAAGGCTCTGGTTTAAAAATTGTAAAAACACCACTCTATATCTCCTCTCCCACTGTTTCCTTGAAGTCTCTGACAACAAGATAGCGGACAGTCTCTTTAAAATAAGGGGAGAGGGGAAAAGGCAGGAAAACATTGTGCTCAGCTGTGTATCAGTTTGCGTCTCACTGTATGAAGCTACATGTCTCACTGTTGGCTGGCTCACTAATTGTTCTAAGTGTAAAGAGCTTCTAATCAATGAGCTAAAGGACTACTAAACAGAGCGTGTCAGATGAGAATGTGCTGGATCATTTCCTCCTACTGTTCTGTACATACCTCACCTCTAATTATACACCAGCCCACAATGGAGGCTTATTTCTTCAGGTTTTTCGTCCAAACTAAATCCTTTAGGACATTCAGACAACTTTTGATTGACATAATCAAACACCCTGTCAGTGTTAATCATATGTTTATTCCTCGGATTGTCTTCATCAATCACATTTCAGCTATTTCTATAAAACAAAACCTTCTATGCACCAAGGCTCACTATTCAGACCAACACTGCCACCTGTTGTTCAGCTCATACTAACACCCAGACCCAGGATTGGCATGTATTAAACATAAATAATACAACACAGTAATACCTTTAGTCACACAGTGTAAAGGATGGCCATGTTGCACATTTTATAATGACAATCTTATCCCTCATAAATCCACTGATTAACATTTTGATCACGGATAATCTTTATCTGGGTGTCACCATGAAAGGCGCAAGCTTGGGGAGTCAACAGAATCTCAATGTGTGGCACCCACACTGGAGTTTTTGCAGGCTGCATGTGTGCAAGTATGTGGGGGGGTCAGTCCAAGTGCTCCGCCGGTCCCTCCGCGCTCTCTGCAGCTGCATGCAAACATCACACATTCTGAGTATGTACATGAATAATAGAGCAGCCTGACAGGAAATTAACAAACGATGGGGACCCACTTGAGCTCCCACATAATATATTCATCTGAGGCAGCATCACACTTCTGTCTGATTCCATCGCTCGCTTTTCTTTTAGCACCTCTCAGGCTTTAAGTATATATGTGTGTACTGTATACCCACTGCCGAAGCCTGTCCAGGTCATCCAAACACACGCTCGTTGAGCAATATTAGAGAGCAGGCGGCTGGGGAGATAGAGAACAGTCATAAAGAAAGAAAAGAAGGTAGAGAGAGTGTGAAAGAGAGAGAGAGAGCGAGCAGCAGCAGAGGCAGAGTTAGTCGAGCTCCCCAGGAATTATTGAGGAGCGTCTGTCGGTTTGCGCCTGCATTCTAAATAATGGATGAGATCCTCCAATGAGATAAAACCAAAATTCCATGCCGTTACAAGGACATAGACTGCCGTGAATACTAACTACTCCTGTGCGCTTTCATTTCGTTTACTGTGTGATCATGCAGGGCCCTCCTCACCATGTGAGTGCCAGGCGCTCATAGAGTTGTGTATCATCACCTGCCTGGTGTAAGGGATCTCCTGCACTCTAATGAGCTGGCTGCCGCTTCCGCTGCCACATAATAAGAAGGTGCTTTCATTCTTCATATTCTCTATCCTCATATGCACCATACTGTTCTCATATTCTCTCCTTGATAACTCATCTCCTGTTTACTTATTTATACAGCAAGAATAAGGAATACACAGTGATCTGCCGGGTATATAGATTCTATCCAGTGTTGTCATTAGTTGAGCCTGCTGGAAACTTGTCAAATCACCAGATGTGTTTAGTTTTGGTCTCAATCCATTTTCAAACTTTTACCCCTGCCCCTCATTTTTGAGTGCCCCCTTGCATCTCAGAACAGAATTACAAGAGGTAGTGGTTTCCAATCTCCACCTATGAAATGGAACAACCATTCAAGACCCTCATACATCATCAGTTGTCGGTGATATATAACAGACATTTCCAATATGGCATCTAAAGCCATGATAAATTCTCTTGCCCCCTGGTATTATGACAATACCTTTTGCCATTTATCTGATGGAGATGGAACAGCATGGACACTCATAATTCATTCACAACATAATTTAATCAATCAAGTCATGAAATACAAACAAACACTGCTCCATTACCTGGACACTAGTGGTGTTTTATAGACTAACATGCCAAAAGTGCAGAAATTTCACTGCTGGGTTTTAGTTACATTTCAGGCTTCATACACCTTTAAAAGGGGGAGATGCACCCTTTAAATACATCAAAATGCAAGACTGTTGTGCACAAATCAGCAAAAACAGTATAACGTTAGCTAGCTGGCTAATTAGCTAATGAGACATCGAAACGACAGAGAGTTCTCATGACCCTCAGTTTCTAGCGTGCCTCTGAAAAACTTCTGTTTGGAGTGCCATGTAGCCCTAACACTTTCCCATACCCCTAGACGTGTATGCACAAAACATAGGGGCAAGGCTAAGTGGTAGGGGCAAGGGGTGGATAGGGATTGGGCCTTGGTCCAAACAACTGGGTTTCCACTGCCTGTAATGTTATGTAATGTTCGTAACTAAATCCTCTGTAACTGATGATTCGTTCATATATAGGTTCAGAATGCACAAGATAAAGCCTCTTAGGAGCATCACTCTGACCTACAGGTTCATTTTGAGACTGTAGATTATGTAAAGCTTCACTCACTAAGATATGGTGATGAGAGGAGAGATGTAATACTGAGCTTTACTGGGATTCCACATCAAAAGAGAGACGTGAGCCGTATTTAAGTGATATTAAAGCATCCGCCCATTCGATCCACACCGACTCTGACCTCCATCCGGCCGTCTCTGTCCACAGAAGCAGCTGTCTGAATGATTATAGGATATAATATAATATCCTATCCTATATTTATAGGATATAAAGCATTTAATTAATGATCAAGGGTAAGCTTATTTCATGGTCAGATCAGTGTTTTGGAGGCATCTGTCTTGAAAAAAATAGAAGGAAGACAGAGAGAAAGCATCTGGCTGAATATTACACCAAGAAAACAAAAATAACTTCATACAAATTTTATTTTTATTTATTTTATGATACTGTAATAAATTTGTCATTGAATGGAATGAATGGAAAAATCAATGTGGAGAGATGTCTCCTGCACCCATGTCTCCTGCACCCATTCTATCTCAAAATCTTGTTTTTGTGGCTGACTTTAAAACCTGCTCACAAAGCTGTGAGATCAGAAAGAGAAGTCAAGTCTTCATGACATGCTGATGGACAGAGGGGATACTCAGCTTTAATGCACGACAGATATGATGAGAGAGAGGCTGCTGATCTGAAGCCGCTGGCAGGAGGTACACTCCAGTCACAAACACTGCATGGACCGTTCACTGAAAATCACTGATCTGACAGCAAATCCACAGTAATTATGCATAGACGTACAAAAGAGTACAGGATGAAAGCAGCCTATGAACCATGTCACATTATTGACCAGACAAAGTCAAAACAGGGCAGAGTTACACACACACATTCAACACTTTCGCATATGGCATTTACAAGCCATCCTGAACCATTTAAGTTGTATTACCATGTACCAGCCATTATATAAACTCTTGTATTCTCAATAAACCTCACAGGTTAAAATATTTTCAACAAAATCAGATGGTAGAAATACTTTTAATATTTTTCTGTGACAGAAAATACAGTAGACTTACGTGCCAAATTCTGCCTATAAGGCCTATAGTTAGATTCTGCCTTATTTTGTACATTTTATTTAACATTATGAATTTACAATAGAGCCTTGCAAATATTACACCGTAAATCTTTTTATTTGACTTTACTTTAAAATAGCCAGAGAGTCTGAGATTACCTCAGAATTACCAAGTAAAGTAGACTATTGAATTGAATCGAAAGTTGTACGCATTAAAAAGTTTTAACAACTTAAAATAAAATAAAATTGGTGTGGTTTTAGCAGCTGCTGTGGAGATTAGGCTACACTTAACTGACTCAGAGCTTTAAAAAAAAAAAAAAACGGGTGACGCCACTCATGGTGTGTCAGCATGGTGCCCTTGTGGACCTGGGCTGGGCCATTAATAATTAACAGGAGTAATTAATGGAAAACAAACCTTCTTACTGCCATTTCTAGCATATCCTCACCAGAAAAACTGGCATATAGGTCATCTGTGTGGGCAGCTTATTATGACCCATGTTAACATTTACAGTTAGGCAGCAACCTTTATTTTCATTTTTCCACCAGCACTTTTGGCTGTGTGAGTCAAACCAAGCGACGCTGATTTGCTTTTCCATCACTAGTTTTACTGCACTGAGTTGAGCTGAGCTGCCCCGAGCTGTGCCCGCGATGGAGCTTGGTGCAGTGACGTCTCACAACTGAGGCTAACCCGTAACAAGCACCCATCACCCGCTAAAACAAGTGTGTGTTGCAAATCGATACTCAATTCATGTCTGTGCAGGAAACCTGAAAGAAAGACGTTTCTAAAAGTCAGTGTGTTCAGCTCTCAGTACTTTTGTAGCTTCTAACTGAATCTCCTTCATTTCTCTCATCATGTTTAGTTACTGATCTGATTTTGCTGCTTCATAATGAAAGCTTTTAAATTTCTAAATAAAGGGGGGCTTTTATTGTGAAGAAGTTATAGGAAATAACTGTAACTGAATTAGCGGAGCCACATTGTTAGCGGTGATTCTTCGATAGTACTGCGGGGATCGAAACAAGAACGTCATTGGTTAAAGACACACCTTCAAGCAGGTAGCCCAGTTGTGGTGGAAATGCACATCCCTGTTGCAGGAGCAAAGGAGGAAGTGAGCTGATGTAGTATAAAGAGTGACAAAGTCTGTATATGTGTAGCCGGAACGGTCTGCAGGCCCCGACTACACTGCATTGTGTTCTGTGCACAATAACACGGGACACAGGGGTGGTTTCACACTGATGTTTTATTCCTGTATGATGGTGACACATCCAATGTGAGTGAGATAATCATCTTCTCCACAGCGCAGACTCTAAGGGCGCGTTCACACCAGCCTTGTTTAGTGCGGTTAAACCGAACCGTGGAGCGTTTGCCCCATGGTGCGCTTCGTTTGGGTCGGTGTGAACGCCGGCCTCGAACTCTGGTGCGGACCAAACAACCGCACCCTGGTCCGCCTCGTAGAGGTGGTCTCGGTCCGCTATCAAGCGAACTCCAGAGAGGATTATTTCTGGTGTGAACCACATCCGCACCAATAACAAGAAGCACACCGTTTTACGCATCATTTCCGGTTATGGCAGTTCATTCATTCATTCATTCATTCATTCATTCATTCATTCGTTCATTCATTCAAGGAGATGCATGGATTCTATAAACAAGAGGTGCTTTTATGATGAGCCAACTTTGTGATTTTTACACGTTTATGATTGTCTGCTTCCCTCACTGGTCCAGCTTGTGTAGAAAAAACGTCATGGTAGGCCCTTATTATTGCCTGTCGTCTACTCCGGTACGATCGTCGGATCGCATAGCGTCTTCGGCGAAATGCGTGGATCAAGACATGCCCGCTGCTCTATGAGGCGTTCATACGCGCGGTCCATTAAAGTTTGCGTGTAAGCGCTTCAGATCAGCACTAATGTAAAAATAAGCAGACGCTCCATGATGTACAGTAGCCTACTGATCTGATGTACAGATTTGCTGTCTACCCGCCTAAACAGTTTGACCAATAACAGAAGGGCGTTGCGGCCACGTGAGTTTTGTTTACAGATTTTGGACCGTTTGAGTTTGGCCTTTGTGAACACAAACCGGACCGACTCAAAATTGAAACAATGTATCATCCTCGCGTTGGTTCAGATCAAAAAAACGGACCTTTCACGGACCTTTAGGTGTGAACCCGACCTAAATGCAGCACTAATTATCACATCTCTCCACACAGTGAATCACACAACTTAACATCTCTGAACATAACAAATGGAAGCTGAGCAACCACACACATACCTGCCTAACACAAAAAAAATAAAATACATTTAGCATGTAGGCTATTACATGGAGAACGCATCTGTACATGCACACCACACACACACCCACACTCACTCGCGCGCACACACACAGGGAGAAATCGCGGTAAAATAACTTTCTCTTGCTCAAAATGGCTCCCACAGTCACGTTACACGACATAAAACACCATAAACACATCTCGGAACAGTATTACATTAACATTCGTTCACTAAATTAGCATTAAAACTCAAAAACAATATAACTTTTTGATCGAGCCTCAACTACATACCTGTCTCAGTCAGGAACAGCGCAGACTGACCAGGAAGGGGGCTACATACATCATATCCGTAGACTTTCAAAATAAAAGCTCGGGTTTGTAAAAAAGAAGGAACTAAAAAAAGAAAAACCACAACAATTTGAATAATCCATATTTCAAGTAAAAAGAAACTAAAACGCATCATGTGATGGATTTTGGTGAAATTAATAATAATAAAATAAAATAAAATACCAAAATGTTTATTTTCTTTTTCTATCTGTTACATATGGAGGAGGAGTGGTAGGATGGCTCAAACACCCAGAATTTCACCCAGGGGACCACTGTTCGAGTCCCATGTGAAACATATCATCAACATATCACCACTATCTGTGAAGTAAGAGCAGATTTTATAACTATAGATGTTAGTTTTAAAGAATGGATGACATGCTAACACAATAATAATGAATGTGTGTTGAGTTTCTCTGGTTTATCCTCCACATCTCTCAACAGGACAGTGTGTTGACAGCACAGCATCACTCAACCCGTCATCCTGCTGTATGGGAGCATCACAGCCAATAATAGCAGCGTCACTGCTACTGCTGCACGACCCCAACCACCACCATCACTATCACCACACACACACCACACACACACAAACACACAGCCACACACACACACACAGACACATATACACATACACACACACACACACACACACACATACAAAGCTCCACAATGCGTCAAGGTCATGCCGCTCTACATAGCGTTTTCAAACAGTGTTTTTCTCAATCTACTCTCAATTCTTTCTCTGCATCCATGGTGAAAACACATTCAGCAGGAGGGCATTATGGGAATAGGTGAGGTGGGACCATATCACCAGTATTATGCAAATGGACTCTGCGGATCAGCAACAAGGCCAGGACAACACTGACTGACAAGCCGATGCATTACATCACATTGAAAACTGCAATACCATGGTTGAACAAGCAGATCAGATTTTTGCTCATGTCAATTTTTGACAATTTTGAGCCACTGATTGACTTTAACATTATCACCAAAGACATACAGACAGAGAGACACTTTTCTGAAGTAAGGAGCGAGGAAATTAAACTGTCTGCTACAACAGAAGCACTACTGCAAGTTTCTGATAGATTTAAAAAAAAAACATTGTAAAAATGTCAGGCAGCAATGGAGTATTAGTGGAATATAAAGGTGATGTTTGGTGGATGTTTGCTGCTGGGTTGTGATTTGTCTTAAATTAAGCCGTTAAAGGGGCCTTGTTTTTTCTCTGAACTACTCAGAACCAAAGTGGTTTGTCATTGAAAATCATAGAGGCATAATAGCTGCTATAAAGTATAATAATGTCCCTATAAACATACTATGAAGTACCACATAAACACCAACTGTACCTGCAGGAACACTACAGGAATGTAGTGGTATACAGTAAAAAAACATTATGTACCAAAAGAAAAAGACACTACAGAAATAATGTTAATATAGTAATGTGATATTTTATGAGGAGCTGGTCCCTGATTTGTGTTTGATGATAGATTTGAGGGACACTCGCTTCCATATTAGATGCTTATTAGTGTGTGGTCCAGAAGTTAGATGAGTAGCCAACAAATGTTACAGTAAGTCTACAAAATATTCAGGTTGTAAAAACGTCAAATGACTTGTCAGCTTGTCCCGGCCTGAGTCAGTTACAATACACATGCAACCCATTCAAACACTTTTCATTGGCTTTACATTTCTTTATTTTCAATTTTCAGTTTTATGTTTGTCACAATTCTTTAGGCTACTTATGCTCTGATTGGTTTGGTTAAGTTAAAGGTGCAGTATGTAAGAACTGGCCACCAGTCAAAGCTACATCACTCCAAACAAATAGGGGGCACATATCGCTAGAGTGACTGCTAATTGCTAACTGCTAACTGTAGCTGCCATTAACTAGTTAGCTCAGTTACCCATGCAGGTAGTGACCCAGACATCGAGCTTGCGGTGGTATTATGAGACCGGACAGGCTGGGGCTAGCTGTTTAGCATGCTAAATTCAGTAAATATCCTTGCGATACAACACATAAGAACATTTATGTTTTCATAGTCTGTTGAAAATTTTTGTTTATTTTTTAAATTGGTTTAAATCAAAATTCTTACATATTGCACCTTTAAGCAAAGATAATGTTTTGGCTTACCTGATTCTGTCTCCACAAACAGGGCTGTAAATTGTCCTAATATCTTGTCAGAAATATTCAGTTTTGTTTCCTCTAACATGACTGGAAAATGTCCCAACATCTCATTAAAAATATCCAGTGGTTTCATGAGTATCAGTTTTGAAGCGTCACCTTGAACAGTGGTCTTCCCCTTGCCCTCTAAGCCACCATCATCCCCTCCTCCTCCTGGCATGAAAGTCAGCTCATATACATGTAATTTGATCATGATATGGCACAAATTTAGAAATACTGATGTAAAGTTTAGAAGTTAAGTCATATTTAATTCATCCTTGAGTTGATGTTTACACAGGTAACTGTTTGTTTGTTTTTGCAGTTGCTGTTTGCATATTTTCATGTCTGAATCTCTTCACTAGCGCAGTGTTTAATGTACCTCTTGTGTTACCGTACATGTACCGCAGTTAGGTCCTTCTAGCTTCTGATTGGTGGGTTCAGTCACATGGGAGGAGAACAAGGAAGTGTTGTTGTTGTGTTGAAAAGCTAGTGTGCGGAACGGAAAGTAAAGTGCTGCATAAAGAAATTATCCGTCTCCATCCTGCTCTTTCCTATTGTTAAGAGTCAATCAAACCACCACACACCGAACCCTCACGTTACATTTGGTGGCAGCGGTGGGATTTATTTCGGTCATTTTGGTGCGTTTGGTGAGTTTTTATTTCCCCTGAACTGTGGATATCGTCACGTTTTGCTACACGGACTTTTTTTTCTCTCCACTCTTCGGAAGCAGCGGATGACCTAACAGCTGATGGTCTTTGGTGATATTAAGGATTTTTTTGCACTTTTCTCCCCACTTGGATGGTTGTTGTAACTTTTGTACTGGACATTTTCCCGCCATGGCTGACGAAGAAAGTAACTCTGAGCATGAGCTGCAGCTCTCTCCCGGACAACAACCCAGGTCAGAGGATGTTGCATCGACTGCTGCTGCCCCTTTACCCCCACATCTTGTCTCCAATGCCCTGAAAATTGATCTTCCACCTGTTTTTAAAGGAGATGGGACAGAATCTTTCACAAGTTGGTCTCGACGCTTTGAAGAAGCAGTACAGGCTATGACGTCACCTAATGCTGACCTGGCTCCCATGAGGGCCTCCATCCTTCCTACTCGCTTAGCTGATGCTGCATTCCTGTATTGGGACAGCCTGCCTTCTTCGACCCAGAGAGACTATGATTTGGTAAAGGAGAAGCTAAGAGATGTTTTTGGACCAAAATAATCCCTGCCATTCTTCCAAACACATGTGAATGCTCGCCCTCGTCAATCAGGTGAAAGTTTGGATGTGTACAGTGCAGACATCACTCGTCTTGTGCTAGAAGCTTTTCCCAGTTATGACCACAATGCACTGGAAGGTGAGAAATTTCGCCGTTTTGTTGCTGGCTTGGACCCAACCTTACAGTCAAAAATTCATGAGATGGGGGCAGAGGACCTTGAGGACGCTGTGCGCATCGCCAGCCGCTGTGAGAGAGCACGTGCAGCGCTGCAACTAACCACAGCAGCATCCCCATACACTCAACCTTCAGAACAAGTAGCCATGATTCGTCCTAAACCTCCTGATGACAAACTTCTCCAAGCAGTTGAGCAGCTGACTCTTACTGTCACCAGCCTGAAACATGAAGTACAGCAGTTACAGGAGAAACACAGTTACCTTGCTCAGCGTGTGGACTCCAGAGCTGACAGATCCTCCACCGGTGATGCTCGATACAGTGTACGCAGTCCCTCTCCCTCACCTTATCACACCAGACAACACCCCAGAGACTATTACTCACCTGAACAGTATTATGGTCGTGATCCAGAATCCTACTATGAACATTGTCCTCCTCCCCCTGTTCATCAGAGATACCATGAGTGGAACAACAATGACAAACGTGACCGGCACCACTCCCCATCACGCTCCTCCTACCAGTACTCCAGGTATGGTCACCATGACAACGATGCTAGCAGACACAGACGCAGCCCTAGTCCAGCTCCACTGAGAAATAGAGATGCAGTTCCACACATGAAGAGTAGTGTCCGCTTCCAGTCTCCTGAAAGGCATGCACATTCCAGCTCCAACCGTCAGGGAAACTTTCAGTAGCTGCTGTTGAGGGGCAAACATCAGCTACTGCATCACAGCCCCAGAAGGATACCCCACAGTTAATGCCTGATGACAGTGACTCACAACCTGATGGCTCTGTTTCTTCTAACATCTTTGCTATTGTTGAAGGCATTGAAGTGTGTGCTTTAATTGACTCTGGCTCTTTTGTCTCCATTGTGAGTGAAGATTTTCGAAACTCTCATCCAGCTTTAAAGAAACGCCCTATGTCAGCCTCCTCTGTGCCAGCTCGTTCAGTCAATGGACAGCACCTGGACATCATAGGCAAGTTAACCATTGGAATCAGGCTTGGAAAACAGGTATGGCAGCAGGAATTTGAAGTTCTTAGAGGTGCATACCAGCCAGTCATACTAGGTTGGGATTTTCTGGGAAAACACCATGCCCTCCTCGATCTCAGAAACAAAGTACTGCAACTTTGGGATATGAAAATTCCTCTATTACCCAAAGGACATGAAGTGGCCGCTTGCTGTAATGTGTCTGTGCTAGCACATACAAAGATTCCAGCTATGAGTGAAACCCTCATCACGGCCTGTGTATCAGCAGCTACACCTGCTTCCCCTATGCCAACTGACTATTCTGGTGTTCTCATGCCCAACCCAGCCTGTGACATCATCGTGGCACACTCACTCAGTGAAGTTCAAAATGGCACAACTGTGGTTCGAGTCTTAAATCCCTCCAGAGACGACATTGAGCTGCATGCTGGTCAACACCTTGGTGAGTTTCATTCTGCTTCATCTGTTGACATTATACCAGCTGAAGAAGCATGTTGCGCAACCTCTCCTGTGTATGATTCAGGTCCACCTGTACAGATCAATGACACAAATCTGACATCTTCTCAAGTTCAGTCTCTGAAATCACTGCTCCAGAAATACTCAGAAGTATTCAGTAAAAACTCAGAGGACTATGGTCGCACGGGCATAATCAAGCATCATATTCGCACTGGGAATGCCACACCAATAAAACAGAGAGCTTACAGAGTAACACCAGAACAGAGAGCTGAAATACAGACCCAAGTGGAAAACCTGCTGAAAGCGGATGTCATTGAAGAAAGCTATAGTCCCTGGGCTGCACCAGTTGTTTTGGTGCGCAAGAAAAATGGCACGTGGCGTTTCTGCCTGGACTACAGAAAACTTAATGTGGTGACAATCAAGGATTCCCACCCTCTTCCCAGAGTCGACGACGCACTTGATGCTTTGTCGGGCTCTGCTTGGTTTTCCACAATGGACCTTCAACATGGCTACTGGCAAGTTGAGCTGGAGGAGAAAGACCGTGAAAAGACAGCATTCACGACAGGCAGTGGACTTTATCATTTCAAAGTTATGCCGATGGGACTCACTAACGCTCCAGCCACATGCCAACGCTTAATGGAAATGGTACTGCGTGGCCTTCCATGGAAAACCTGCCTAGTGTATTTAGATGATGTCCTCATTTACAGCTGCTCTTTCAGTGAACATCTCCAGCACCTGGAAGAAATCCTCTCCAGATTCAAGTCAAGTGGCTTGAAACTAAATCCATCAAAATGCTGTTTTGCTAGAGATCAGGTGCAATTTTTGGGCCATGTTGTATCCAAAAATGGAATTCAGCCAGACCCCAAAAATGTGAAAAGTGTTCAAGACTGGCCTACTCCACGCTCAGCAACAGAAGTAAGAGCATTTGTAGGACTTTGTTCTTATTACCGCAAGTTTATCAGGAACTTTGCACATCACAGTGTCTCACTGCATGCACTCACTGAGAAGAATGCACCTTTCTGCTGGACTTCTCACTGTCAGGATGCATTCACGTACCTGAAACATGCACTCTCAAACCCTCCAGTGGTTTCATTCCCCGATTTCACATTACCATTCTCCCTCTACACCGACGCTTCAGGCTCTGCTATTGGTGCTGTGCTGGCTCAAAAACAGGGACATCAGGAAAAAGTGATTGCCTATGCTAGCCATGTTCTCACAAAAGCAGAAAGAAAATGGTCAACCTACGATAGAGAACTCTGGTCTATTGTCTGGGCAGTACGACATTTTCGCCACTACCTGTACAAGCAGCCCTTTGTTATTGTAACAGATCACAAACCTCTTTTGGGTCTCAGAAAAATACCCATTGATAATGACAGAACTGGTCGTCGTGCACGCTGGGCTCTTGAACTTGATCCTTTTGAATGGACTGTGATTCACAAAGATGGCTGCCGCCACCTTAATGCAGATGCAATGTCACGTCGCCCTGCTGACACCAGACCAACAGAGCAGAACACCTCCTGCACTGCGCCTGCCAGTCCACACCCTGACAAAAGACACTCAAGTCCTGTAAGTTCTGTACATCACCACAGCTCCTGCAGTACTGATCCAGAACCAGTTTCCTGTAACCAGACTAAACCACAGCCTTCTAGTCCAGATTTGCAGTATGCTACGCAGTCTGTCTCTTCCACATTCATGCTTCAGCTCCCTGAAGAAGATCTTAAACGGGAACAACAAGAAGATTCTGTACTGTCTGAGGTTATTAGCTGGAAAACTAAAGGTCAGAAACCACCCTACTGGTGCCTGAAAAAACGCACACCTGCTGAGAAAACACTTTGGCAAGAGTACCACAGACTTACCTTTCATAATGGTTTACTCTGTCGTGAAGTTTTCAACCCACCCACTAAGTCAGTGCTGCATCAAGTTGTTGTCCCCCAAGCCTTAAAAGACACTGTCTTACAACTGCTGCATGGAAATCCAGTAACTGGTCATTTGTCTGCAGATAAAGTCCTGAAACGTGCGCAGCAACTGTGTTACTGGCCATTCATGTCACGTGACATCAAGCTGTGGTGCAAACAATGTATTCCATGTGATGCAAGACGGAGTCCCATACCTCATCAGAGGGCTCCGATGAACACAATTGTTGCTACTGAACCATTCCAAAAGGTCGCAGCTGACATACTTGAGCTCCCCGTTACAAGTCGTGGCAACAGGTATGTGCTTGTTGTTCAGGATTACTTCTCCAAGTATGTTAACCTGTATGCTATTCCAGACCAGCGCTCCACAACAGTTGCAAAATGTCTGTTTGAAAGTTTCATCTGTGAGCATGGCATCCCTGAAATGCTGCATACAGATCAAGGACGTCAGTTTGAGTCAGATTTAGTAAAACACCTATGTCAACTGCTGGGCATCAAAAAAACACGGACCAGCCCATATCATCCTCAGTGTGACGGCATGATTGAGAGATTCAACAGAACACTGATCAGTTAGCCAAGACACTTCTCCAGCAGCCTGGTGAATGGGATGATTGCCTCAACCAAGTTGCTTTGGCTTACAATACCAGCCCTCACTCTACAACAGGGTTCACTCCATTCTTCCTCACACATGGTCATGAAGCCAGAATGCCTGCCAACATGCTGTTACCAAATAACATGCCATCTTCATCTACTTCAGGCTCTCCTGCTGACTATGTCGCACAGTTGACTCAGAAACTTCAATCAGCTTTTGGTTCTGCTGCATGGAACAGAGACTGCGCCCACAACCAGCAGAAGCAACAGTATGACAAAAGTGTCAGACACACACCCTATGCTTCTGGAGATCTTGTGTGGTTAAATGACCCCACTACATCAAAACAAAAACTCTCTCCTCACTGGAAAGGCCCCTTTGAAATATTGGAGTGCCTCGGCTCTGATGTGGATTCTCCTGGAGTGACATACAGGATTCATTATCTCCTGGATCAGTCTGACAAGTCCCAGATTGTCCATTACAACCGACTCAGACCATACAATGCTCCTGTACCGGATCATGGACATAAGACACCTGATTGTGACTCATCTGTGCAGTCCCAACATCCCCGCTTGACTGCATTGTCAGGTGCTTTGCCCTTTAAACCGTCAACCTCTGCAGCAACGACAGGCTACCACAAATCCAGCCGCAGCAGTGCTCCACCACTGGCCCCTCAGATATGCCAGCCCCAGACTCAACCTCAACCTGAGCCTCATTCCCACTCTCCCCTGTCACCTTCTCCTTGGACTCAGTGTTTGACTGCTCCCTCTTCTGGTCGGGGTAGGGCACGCCAGTCTGGCATTGCTCTCTCTGCTACTCCTGGTCAAGGTTCCAGTTCTTCGCTGCGTCCCAGCAGACGCCAAGTTAAACCTCCCAGATACCTTGTGGACTATGTTCTTAAGTGAGACAGTTGCATTGTTTTTTTTGTGTTTTTTTTTTGGGGGGGGGGTAGTTACTTATTTCCCCTTAATGTCTGAAACAAGGACGTTTCTTTTGTGGGAGAGGGAGGAAATGTAAAGTTTAGAAGTTAAGTCATATTTAATTCATCCTTGAGTTGATGTTTACACAGGTAACTGTTTGTTTGTTTTTGCAGTTGCTGTTTGCATATTTTCATGTCTGAATCTCTTCACTAGCGCAGTGTTTAATGTACCTCTTGTGTTACCGTACATGTACCGCAGTTAGGTCCTTCTAGCTTCTGATTGGTGTGTTCAGTCACATGGGAGGAGAACAAGGAAGTGTTGTTGTTGTGTTGAAAAGCTAGTGTGCGGAACGGAAAGTAAAGTGCTGCATAAAGAAATTATCCGTCTCCATCCTGCTCTTTCCTATTGTTAAGAGTCAATCAAACCACCACACACCGAACCCTCACGTTACACTGATATGATATGTATGAAACATACAAACTTAAGTATTAGTTGTTTGCAGAAATGTACAAAGCAACTGGACTGGTCAATGCTTTGGGTTTTCTGTTGGGACTAAATGGAAGAAGGACTAGCAGGTTAGCCTCAACAGCCAACTGCGTCCTGCAAAACTTTCTACTGGTGCAATTTCTTCCATAAAGCTTCCCACAAAGCCTAGAATTACATTTCTTATATTGTCCCTGTACTTTGTCAACCTAGTATCAACCAAATGTGTTGTTTTTTGAGAAAATGATGCACCTACTCATGCTCCTAAAACTCTTTCAAAACTTATAGTATACATATATAGTGGCAACGAAGTATGATATACATTTCAAAGGTGAACCAGTAAGTTAGTCCTTAATCTGTGATGGATGTTTACAACAGAAAGTTGGGGTACGGCTGATGTTCTTTGGCTAACCTGTGGAGTTTGTTTGAAGCCTCACTAGTTTTGCATAGCCAGACCTGTCTCTGTCTCCACAATGCTGTTCCAGCGCTGGAGATAGGTCTGGCCTCATCCATTATCATCTTGCTTTAGGCGAAAAAAGACTCTGGCTTGTTTGTATTTCTTTAAACCAATCACATGCTATCGTCTCGGCGGCCCAGGATACAGGGATGGTGCCCATGCAAAATGGTGATGGCGGAACATTTGCACATGGGAGGCGAGCCCTGCCATTAAAATGAATATATCCCAACAAAAGTAAAGGTAATAACTGCTAGCTTGTTTAGGTTCATACTGTTAGTTACCAAGTATGAGGGTAACTTTACATTTTCAGTATGTAGGTTGCTAGCTTGGAGGTTGTTGTTGTGTCCCATAGAGATGGAGATTTTGAAAACACAGACAGGAGCAGAATGCCATATGAAATAGCCGGTAATTGACAAGCTTATACATCCTGAGAGTCAGACTAAAGCTTCACTAATCAACTGTTTTTATATTTCGCTATAATGTGAAAAGGGTTTCTTTTTGTGACAAATCCAAGATTTTTTTTTTTTTTTTTTAAACTCCTCTGATAAGCACACTGTACAGTACCTGTCCTGCAACAAACAGCAGACTAGCTGGTGAACATATTGGAATATTTAGCAACTAAAGAGCCAGATCTGTTTCACTGGTGTTGGCAGGGACCAAAACAGAACTACAAGGAGAGTGATTATTGGACTTTGGGCAGAAACATAACTCCTCCTAAACTCTAATGTTGCTTTGTGTCTGCTGGATATCTAAATAGACAACTGTTTGCAAACACATCAGCTATGTCTACACTATAAGGTTATAATATGTCAATATTGAAGGAATAGTTCACCCCAAAATGAAAATTCAACCATTATCTAGAATACATTCATCCCCATGCTGTTGGAAAGTCAAATTAAATGGAAAAAAACAACAACAAAAAAACGGAAAAAAACAGAAAATCTAACATCCCAAATTGATTTGAAAAGACTTCATTACACTCTCAACAGGCATTCAAGCTCATGCACTAATTTCAGGCAGGATGTGCACGAAGCAACGCTTTTATCTTAGCATACAGCTAAAATATTTTGGTTCAAAAAAGGGTGTAAATAGCTGTTCTGCTGTGAAGCCCCAGCAATGTTTTGTGGACAGCAAAACTTCACTTGGTTTTCCATCAGCATGGGGTGAGTAGACAGTTGACTGAATGTTCATTTTTGGGTAAACTGTTCCTTTAAAACTACATGTTTCTTTCCCCACTTACCTTCTTTGTAGCAACGTCACTGCATTCCATATCCCAGGTACTACTTGGACTTTCCAGTGTTATTGCCTTTTCAAAATTGGTTTTTGGACACCCAATTTTCACCCAGCAACACTGTCTATACTGTCAACACTGTAGTGGTTTCATTGCATACTGCCTTTTTTGTAGGTTGACATCATGTCAAAGATAGCCCGTGTTTTTTTATGCTTGCAATTAACAATTATTTTTGTTATTGTTTTATGTATGTTTTTTTTAATTAAATGATTAATCCTTTTGTTCATAAACTGTCAAAAGCAATTAAAAATCTATATTTTAGCTCAAAGCAACGTCTTGTTAAACAATACCGTTTTAAATTTACAATGATAAAGACAAAAACATGAAAACCTCACGATGAACCTGTAATCAGCAAACACAGGATACTTTTATGTTTCAAAAGCTTATTATCAAGAAGTGATACTATTGCACAACATCATCTGTTACCAAAGTGTTTGTTTCTATCTCGCTGTTTTAGACAAAGAAAATCAGGTGCCAGGGCATGCAGAGCCAAATAAGACTATCCATTCAGTTGTTGATGAATTCATTCCCAGGTTTGTTGCATCCGTCATTACCTAGTCCCCTTCATGTGGACAGCTCAGGGCATGACAGCTCTCACTACCTACTACCCATCAGCCCTGCCACAGACAGATATCTCTTTTACTGCTCTACTTCGGCCTATCATTTTCTAACTGTCATACCTGCTCTTTCACAACCCAAATACAAAACCTATCTCTTATATGCGCTGATGTTTCTGCACAACCTGGGTTATCTCAGTCAGATGCTCCATTCTGACAACACATTGTGAGATGTATCAGAGGCAAAAAATCTCTCTCGTTCATTGATATTTGTCAAAGAAGGGGGCTGGATGTGATGTTGCTATCTATCCAGGCTGGGAGTGGAGAGGCTGACAGGTTGAGATAAAGCTGCTGAGACAAGGAGAAGGTGTGTATTGTAGGCTACATATAGAAAGAGAGAAGAAACACAAGGTCTGACCCAAGCAGAGAGGAAGTTAGTACAGCAAAGCACCTTTACAGTACCGTGACGGTCAAACCAAGTCACAGTAAGTAACGTGTCACTAAGTATACCTGGCAATTCATCAGCCTTATTGCAGCTTGTGGGAAATGCTCTTTTATCCTGTACACTGTAAGTTTTAGAAGTTGGCTTCACTTTGAACTGATTACGTCAGAATTACCAAGCAAGGTAAACTTTATATAATATATAATAAAAGTTGTACCAGCTAAAAAGTTCTAACAACTTATTTGTTTACTTTGTTTTTGAGGTCACTGGTTTCCTATAAAATTTTTTTAAGTGAAGTCACTTTGTCAGATTTTACAGTGAAGGCTATAAAAAAATGTCTACAAGAAAGTGTAATGAATGCATGAGAATCATATCAACTATGATACATGTAGCTGTGTGTCATGCTAGGTACACAGTTTGTTTTCAAACAAACCGATTCCTCTCCACTTAACAGTCAGTATGATGCCATCCAGACTGGAGAGTTTGCCCACTCCCAAGGCCAGCTTAACACCTCAAACTGATTTACAATAGAGGGGCCACACTTTCCAAGTCTGAGTTATTCATTTAAGGTTTTCATTGCATTTCTAACGTGTGACAATACTACCATCTACCGACCATGTATGGGTAATTGCTTCTACATTAATGAATAAACCAGGACATATTGTATTACAATAAGTGATGGAAATGTTGTAGAATCCTGATTTATTTCACAATATAGTTAGGAATTACTTACCCTTTTGTTTTTGCATGAAGCTAACTTTCTTTATGATAATTTGCCTAAAGGAGGAATTCACTCATATAAATGTTTTGTTTCTTTGTTCCTTTCTCTTTTTGTTTATATACTCCTAGTTCACATATTGCTTATTTTTGATATTTTTAATGGGTCATGGTGGATGACATATATGCGTTTTCAGCACGTTAATCTCTGTTTTATTAATTCAAAATTTCGAGAGTTATTCTCAAACAAAGAAAAGAGAGGAATCGACTCCTGATTGGTTTACCGACCGTAGACAGACCTCTCCTCCAAAGATAAAATCAACAGGAAACGTGTGTTTCGTGCTCTTTCTTTCTTTTTTTTCTTGCTTTTTTAAAATATCTACAGACTTTTGTTGTATAGTTTGTTGAGTTGTGTACTTACTTTAGCTGAATTATCAAACCAGGAGAAATCTGTATGTTTACTCAAGGTAATTTTGTATTTCATTTGGTCACCTGTTGCTTTAACTTCCAGGAGAGAGTCAGAGTGAGGAAGGAAGTTGGTGAAGAATCCCACTCTACTTAAGTCTTTTGTTTTTATTGAGAGACCCTAGCAGCAGAAACTGCATACAAAAATTAAATGGAAGCTCATTTGAATGGTTTACCAAACTACCAATGTCTTTTTTCCTTTCCGTGTTGACAATTTTTTATGCTAGTAATGCTAATTTTAAGCTAGTTTTATGCTAGCTACAAACCATCGAGGTATTGCTTGTTTTTAAAATTAGACTTTGTAGTACACCAATATATTCAGTGGTACTGAACTGCATTAACATGAATTGAGAGCTGAAATCACCTTGAGAAGAAGGAGAATGAAAACAGCTCACACTGCTGTGATTAGTTCATGCTTCCGTGCATACAGGATAAAAAATGTGTTTTTTAATAAGCTGTTTTGAGTCCTGCATGCTGTGACACAGCACTGTAGCACAGATGTGTGTATAGATGTGTGTCATTGACTCCTATTGAAAATGACTTACTTCCTGCAGCTTTGTCATTGTGATGTGAATGTACTCCTGGAGTACATGAACATCTTTGTGCAGCACCTCATTCCCTCTTCCCACTCCTCTCTCTCTCTCTGACAAGACAGCTACCAAATTGGCCAGCTTCCACATTGCAGGTGCCAAATAACATCTTAAGTGGTTACAATAGGACAGGGAGTAGCCGCTGTGTGGATAGGTATATATAAAAGGCACTTATGAGACAACTTAACAACCTCATCCTACTATCTACTGTACTAAACTCTCTATCCACCCCCTGGCCTCCAGTGGAGTACCGGGAGGCCACTACTGGAGATAGCTATTAGTGCCCAGTGCGGAGCCCTGTGGTGTTCTGGGGGCCGGTAATGGCCCACTTTTAGGCATGGTGGGAGTTGTCAGGGGGGTCTAATGAAGACAAAGGCAGGGTTTGTGGACTGGAGAGGCATGGGTGAGGAGGGGCTAATGCTCCATTAATGGAAACCTCTGCTGTCCTTGACAAACCTTAGGGTTGGAGATGGCGCTCACACAAAGGGCGTGTTCGTGCATGGATGCATATGCACACACTTAAAGTACAGTTTGTTGCAAGTGTGATTTATAGAAGGCTTTCACAGCCTGTCACACAAACATGCTTTTTAGCTGTTATGCTTATAGGTGTGAACACAGCACACAGCCCTGCACATGTTGTTATTGTTGCTGGTTGTGCCACACTAACGCAAGACAGAATGCTATCCCCAGAGGCTTTATTATTACAATTGCATAAATCACTATACAACCTGATACAAAGTAGCAAGTAGTACAAGAAACAAGAGGACATTAAAAGTTTACAGCTGTCTTGAATGGCCCTCTACATTCTGCATGGTCAATTAAAGGCTGGCAAATGGATTTTTCTGGTTACACACCCACTTTTATGAATAGTGAAGAGGAGAGCACCGGGAAAATTGATATCAAGGGACATGAAGATGGAAGATCAGGCTATGCTTCTTACTCTTCACACACTAATGTGATACACTAATGTAATGGCCGTCACCGTCCAGTCCAATGAAATGGGCTGTAATCTCCAGGTATCAGCGCAGTGCTCCTGAAGATCTCAGAGATGTTGATCAGTACTTAAAGCTAGAGATGATGGTGAAATAATGACATGTCATCATTTCACTTCATTTCAGCTTGTTCTAATGCCCCAAAGTGGCCAGAGAAGTCAAACAATGCATATTATGAACATGAAAACAAAAATGTTTTGGTGGTATCTAGCCAACCTAATACCAAGTAACCAGGGATTTTGTTTCAGATGTTATTTTATTATATTATTATTAAAAAATTCCAAGAAGTAAATAAGTTGTAGAAAAATGTCAGGAAAAGGTACAAATGTAGCTCATAAACCTCCTTGGATTATTAAGGGTTTGTAAAATATGGCCTGATTTTCAGTTCAAAACATTGAAAAAATGTCCTAACATTATCAACCGAGTGTGAAGAGACAAAAGTGTTGACGTAATTTCAAGGATGTCTATGAACTTTGGTGCAAAGATTTCTATTGAAATTAGCATGCTAACCAGCTAGCCCTGGCCCGTCCCATCTTGTAACATCACCTTGTAGGAGGTGATTGTCTGATAGCTGGGAGATGTAAAAGCCACCATTTGCTACTTAGTTTAATAAGTCAACAAAATAAACCCACAAAGTGTCAAGAAAGTAAATATTTGTACCCATTTCCTTACTAAACAGAAAAATACAACCGTACACCTTCTGAAATTTTTCTCTTTTACTGAACTAAAACTTCATTCAAACTGGACATAAACAAATAAAACTCAAAACAGTAAGCCTCAGCGATAAAACAATAGCAATATGTATCTGCGATGCATTAAACGCAAACCAACATGACAGCACATAATGAATACACCCTGGTTCATAAACAGCCTGTCATATCCCTTCATAATGGCATGTGTTACGAGTGACATGTGAACAGCCAATCATTTAACAGGTGTTGAACATGTCAGCTCGCTGGTATGGCAGTAATTTTATTTATTTGGGGTCATTTTATTTGTGTTTTTCATTCTTGTGTAAACATGAAACATATGTTTCACTGTTTGCTTTAAAAAGCGGTTAACTTAAAATAGAGCTTAAATCCAACCTTTCTTTGCCCTGCTATTTAAAACTGATATGAAACTTCACTATCGTGATAGATTATATTGCCCAGGCCTACAGAATAGTCTCGTAAATCACCTCCAAACTGTTACCCCTGTCTTAAAACTGACTCCTGTCAGTCTCAGAGAGGCTGTGTTCAGAACCAGTCTGGTGGCCAGTCGTGTTCACTGGGAGGCAACTGAGCCCATGTAGCAGCTTCTTGCTTCCTAGAGCCGCTGAGAGGCTGAGACTGGGAGGATTAACCTTTCTGTTACGCACCGTCCAATGATCAATGTCCACTCCAAGTTGTTCCTATTTAAAGGTTTTATTAAATAATTCAAAGAACGAAAAACTGGTAAAAGACTGTGAGCTAAATGTGCGGTAAACGAAAAATGTGCGCTCCCAGGTCACCCCCTCTCTCTACCACCGGCATCCAGGTGACAGGTGAAATTATATAGGTTAATTAAGGGGTCCATCCCACATCACATCACATCACCAAAATAAGTGAAAATAAACAAAAAACAAATCTAACGCAAATATATGGCTCCTACAGCCCAGTCAAGCTGATTCTGGTTGACTGTGGTGACTCTACCCATCAGCCAAGGTACCAGCTCCATGGCCAACTGAGCTACTTGCTAACGGCAGCTAGTTTTTACAGCCAACAAGATACAGCAAAGAGTAGATTCTGTCCATTTTCTGGTTCACCTAAAATATGATGGTATCTGGGTTAAATTTTGATTTAATTTATCAAGGTTTACAGCTCTCTCTCGCTAGGATTTCTGCATCTACAATACAGTAGGGGTGAATGAAAAAGTGCCCACAGCACTGAAAACTGACATTTAGTTTGGAAAATTCAAAAGTAACATATTTTTCTATCCCTGTTACTCTGTATAATCCATTACCACACAGCATTTTATTGAAGAAATAGGCAGACTTCTAACTTATTCTTGATTTACTTTCAGTGCCTTTGCTCTTCTATGTAGCGAGTCATAATGAAAGGGTGTAGAGGTCGAGGTGGTGGATGGGCGTGAAGCAGCTCCAACTCTAATATTGAGACTGAAGTGCATCATTCTGTCTCATACCTGAAAGTAATGTTCTGTCTGTCTGTCTGTCTGTCTAGCTATCTAGCAAAATTGTCAAATAGAAACATTTGTGCCCTGTGATGAGGTTGGAGGCCTAAATAGAGGTAAATGTGAATATAGTTCTTCATAATTTGAGTGGACTGACCCTTGAAGTAAAAAAGTGACAGGTGAGGCATTTGTCAGTAATTGTATTTTTCCCTGCTGTGGAAACTCTAGTGATAGGCACGATGGGAAGAGTCAGTGCTACTAATAAGTGACCATTGATTTTTGACTGCCATTCCATACATCATTCAGATGGGACACACAGAAAAATAGCTGCACTCACAGTCTAAAACACACACACAGAGACACTCACACATACACACACACTAAAGGAAAAAACACTGCTGTACTGATATCCAATCCCCTCCTGTAGGCCACAGAGGAGTGGAGTGATGGCGATGGAGGGCTGGCTGTAAAACACTTCAGACCATTAGCTTCATTGATACCTGCCAAAGGGGCAGGAAAGAAAGTGGGTGTAGTGGTGGTGGTGGTGGTGGTGGTGGGGGGGGGGGGGGGGGGGATTGATAGTACAAGAAGAGTGTTGCAACAAAATTATAAAGATGTTGCCAGGAAGCATGAAGCGCTGTGAGCTGACAGGCGGGAATCACTCATCCTGCTCCTCCAACCCCCACCTACCCTACCCACACAAGGGGTGCAGTTGCAGTTTAGCAGTTCATCACTACAAAAATGCACAACAATGTTATCACATTAAGGAGTACATATTTAAGGGTTAGCAAGCATTAAAATTTGCATTCATTTTAAAGTGTGCCTCACTTAATTAATTTGCAACTAAGTATTCCAAGTGACCCAAATCAAACACCAAATTTGACTTGATTCAAATTTAATTAAAGTAACAGTTCTTTTACTTGAGTAAAATGTTTTAGAATCGTTCCATCCCTGTCTAAAAGCATGGATGGATTATGACTCAGTGGGGCCAGACATGAAAAGGCCTCCTACCACATCTGGGAGCAAGACTTTGTCATCGTTTTGCATTTCTTTGAAGTGATTTTGTGTCTCTTTGTAGTCAGTGTGTCTCTTGTTGGTCTTTTTGTGTTTCTTTGCAGTTGTTTTGAGTCCTTTTGTAGTTTTTTTTGCATCTTTTTGCTCTCGTTTTGCTTTCGTTTTGCTTCTCTTTGTGATGGTCTTGTGTTTCTTAGTGGTCGTTTTGTGTCTTTGCTGCCATTTTGCATCTCTTTGTAGATGCTTTTTTTTATCTCTTTGCTGTTGTTTAGCATTAATTTGTGGTCATTTTACGTTTCTTTGTGGACATTTTACATTTTCTTGCAGTCTGGACGTCTCTTTGTAGTCGTTTGCATTCATGTGTGGCAATATGGTGTGTCTTTGTGGTCATTTTGTATCTTGTTGTGTTTGTTTTTTGTTTTGCTTATCATTTTATGTCTCTTTGTAGTCAGAGCATGTGTCTTCCTGGTCTTTTTTTTGCATTTTTTGCAGGTGTTTTGAGTCCCTTTTCAGATTGTTTTGTCTCTTTGCTGTCATTTTGCATATCTCTACGGCTGTTTTGTATCTCTGCAGTTGTTCTTTGTGGTCATTTGCCTCCTTTTATGAATGTTTAACATTTATTTGTAATCATTTTGTGTCTCTTTGTAGTCAGTGTGTCTCCGTCTGGTCTGTTTGCACTTCTTTGTAGTTCTTTTGAGTCCCTTTGTTTAGGCCCATTCAGCAGTACGTCCATGCCTCAAACTCACACACATGCTCACACATTGTTTACAGCCTTCACCTGAAGAGACTGGTAGAGCCGAGGGCAAAATTGCGGTGATAAATACAGCTGTGATGCTGAAGCATCGAGGCCGAGTTCACACTGTCTACCTATTACAGTAAATCCTATCAGAGAGAAGTGCACCTGTCATCCTCTCCTCCGGCCTTACACATGTCTGTTTGGTGCATCACTGAAATTTGTTCAGTGTGAGTATCATGTGACTGGGGCGAAAAATTGTTTTATTTCATGCTATCAGCTATTTCAAGTCTTCCAGAAGCCCACCTGCAACACCAAATCAGAGGAAGGGTGCTGGCCTCACGAGGCTCGAGCTGCAACCTCTTTGGATGTGGATTCACTTTCAAAGGAAGTGCGACAAAAATTAATTTCAGGGTGGATCTGTCGCTGTAACAATTTGTTAGTAGAACACAAGTTAGTGAATGTGCTGAGAGATTCTCATTGCTTGTAAGGGAGGCAGGGAAGGAGGAAGGCTGGTTCAGGAGCTCTCTGGCATGTTGCCAGACTGCCCTCCTGTGGTGGAAGATTGAAACAATAACACTGTGATTGGTTCCTACATGTTGCCTCTTTTCATTTTATGGTTTGATGCCGGCCCTGGCAGGGTGTGGCAATGTCTTGTGAACCTGAACCTCCATAAGCCAGCTCCCAAAATTTCATTCAACAGCAGAAACTGAAAAAAGGAGAAAAGACACAGAATTAAAAGAGCATTCTGATGGGTTGATGGGCCCTCCAATGTGATAGAGTGGATAAATTATGTATTTCCAGAATGTAGAAGAGTTTAGGTGACCTGTTTCTTTGTTATACGAACTCCCAACAGGGTATAAATGAGAGCCAAGCATCAACCCTTGAAAATTATGTTATTATAGTAAAACCTTAATAAAGGTCCTCAAATCAAGTCTAAATTAAAATATACATCAGAATTATCATACTAAAACATCCACATCTGTCCAATGGACTATGAAGTTAAACAAGTTGTATTCTTGTGGAGAAAGAAGTGTGGTGTGTGTGATGTGGAAGATAGAGAAAAAGAGTATTGTTTTGTTTTGTTTTGTTTTCCTGTGTGTTGAAATTGTTGTGATCTTTGTTAAATGACATAATGTAAAGCAGGCCTATTTAACTACTTTTTTAGAAGGGCCAGATTTAATAAAAAGTGACACACCAAGGGGCCAGACTTTCACATTCCTTATGTCTGATCTTTCTCTGCTTTGTTTATTCGTTTTTACAACTAAAAAAATAAATATTGTATATACAAAAATAAAGAGAAAAAAAACTATGCACATTTTCAATCTTGGGTAGGTTCTCAGTTTGATTCTTGTTAATCCCCTCTGCTTAAACAGCCTGGGTTAAAACTTTTAGATGAAAAAATAGTATTTTTCTGCTCAGCAAACAGACATAACTAATGAATGGTTTAATTAGCCTACTGATGATCAAAGGGCAGGAGTGAGGTTGTTAAAGGGTCACATTCAGCTCACGGGCTGCCAGTTGATGTCTGCTGTAAAGGATACAAGTGAGCTGTTGGACATGAATGATTTACAATTAATGGAGTTCAGGAACCATGATGATAACGATAACTATTAATGAGAAAATAGTTATAGGCCATGAGAAATTGAAGTTTATGCAGAATTAAAATTGAAAGTGTTATTATTGTAGTACTCAGTATAATCAGGCCAAAATGATATGTTTAAATGAAAATGGCAACTGAAAAAGGAAATGGATATTGAAATTACATATTGATATTGTGAGGAAAAAGGGAAATTAAACTCCTAAACTTAAATAGAAAATAGAAGAGCTTAAATGTATATGTTTAAATTGATAATTGAAAAGGGAAAGGAAAAATAGGAGAAAACGTGAAAATGAAAAGAATTTATTTCAAAAATCTTTTTTCAAAATATTATTAGAATTATGAAAGGTGCCTTCATCTTATTATTATTATTATTATTATTATTATTATTATTATTATTATTCTACTCATCAATTCTTGCAAACAGGTTTCTTTTTACATTCTGTCTTACACCAACTCCAAAAGGTTTAGCAGACATGTTGAATGCATTTCCTTCCCCATCAAACATTTGTAAAGTATACTTAAATAATTCTGAGAACTGCATTGTTTACATCCATGTTTACTTGTTAGCAGGGTTCTTCTTCCCTGGATTGGTTGGTGCATTGTTACATCTCTTGTCAAGTTACCGCCGTGTATGAATCAGTAGAAGAATTTAAAACTATAGGCAGGAATGTGATGTCACGTTACTGGTCTGGTTGCATTCACATCAGCACAAACAATACAGCAACCAACTTGTAAAAACACTGCTACTAGTGACCATATATATATATCTATATATATACATATATATATATATATATACATACATGTATATATATATATATATATATATATATATATATATATATATATATATATATATATATATATATATATATGTATAAGGTCTCAGAACACTGTTTGAAGCTAGAAAGGTGGCAGGGTCCACCACATATAAACAAAGTAAAACAGTATTTAGTCCTTTAAGGTCAGTTTGTTCATTCTTTTTATTCAGTCATGGAAAACAAAGAGAGTCTGTTTATTTAGTTTGTTTAGTTGCTAAAAAATCAGTCATTGAAGATCTTTCGCTTCTCTCTAGTTCTCTCCAAGTTATTTAAAATTTTCTATTTTCCCCTCTTGATTTTATTCGGCCAAAAATTATCCTGAAAAATTATCCAAGAATAATTACTCTGAAATAAAGTAGCAATTTCAAACCAATGTTCCCTCCAAATTGATAAATTGCAGTATACATAAACAGTAGTATATATATATATAGTATATATATTTCTGGGTTAGGGTTAGTGTGAATGAGTTTTTATTTGTATATTGTTATATTGTATAAGTAATATAAATTAGATATAAATCATAAAACACAAATCATAGTCATCATCAATCTGATAATCTGAATCCACAGTCAATTTGGATACAAATGGCATTTGATGCAGACGTTGCCGTCCTGTGACATTCAGCAAACTGTCCATCAAGACATCAGTTTACAGATATAAAGCATTAATGATATAAGATACATACAGTGTGATCTCTTTTTCCAGTTGGGTCTATTTGTTGGTCAAGATTGCGTGACTGTCCCCTCAATCTGTGAGCAACACAATACCACTGTCTGTTAGCACTGGGGTACTAGAGGGAGCCTTGATACTGTGATTGTTGGTGTTATCATCAGGAGCTAGGAGCAGTCGTGCAGCTAAACATGCAGTTAACATGCAGTGCACACAGGGAACATGTGTGCACACGCAAAAAGCAACAGCCATGGCTAACAAACAAATCACCGACCTTAAGGAGGACATCCGTCGACTCTCCGAGGAACTGCAGGACAAACAGACCATGCTGACCTCTTGTCTGGACCTTGCGCACGAACAATCAATGCACATTGCCTCGCTCAAAGCAGCCCTCCAGGATACTGTCCCATGGGACACCTCCACCTGTCCGCGGCCTATCACCTCCTCAACACCCAGCCTTCAGTCATCCCGGGCCGAAGTTGTTATCCGTGACAGAAAGAGAATCCAGGATGCGACTGCCTCTCCTCGCCTGAGCCTCTCCAACCGCTTCGAGGCCCTGGCCGACAACCCAGATCTTCGCCCGGTGCCGGGAGGCCCCGCCGCGTGCTCCCCGGCGCCCGTTGATGACGTAGAGCCCTCCTCCCCGCCGGTTCCCGCCGGCGCCCGGAGCCGCTGTGCTTGGGCCCCGGGCCGCCGGCTCTCTTCCCGAACGGCTGCCCCTGCTTCTCGCCGCAAGTTCCTGAAGGAAGCCATTCTCCGACGCTCCGGTGGCCTCCGCCATCACACGCTGCAGGCAGACTCTCCTCCTCCTGGGGCCGAAACGGCCGACCCACCGCAACACCTGTCCGGCCGGGCCCTGCCACCGACCCTGCGGATGACACACGGCCCGGACGGTGGCTCGTCACCATCCCGCCCGGCCAGACCTCATCCTCGCCCACTTTTCCCACCAACCACCCTGATCATCGGTGACTCCATCACTAGGAATATCCGTTTCTTCAATGCCACCACCTGCTGTTTCCCCGGCGCCACAGCCCCGGTAATTCTGGAAAAACTTCCTGGGCTGCTGCAGTCACTCCCATCCTCTATAACGCGCATAGTGGTGCACGTAGGGACCAACGACTTGGCCCGGGGCGCCTCCGAGCTCACCAAAAGGGATTTTACCTCCCTCCTGGACTTCTTGGGCACGTGTGGAAAGTCCGTATTCATCTCCGGTCCCATTCCCACACTTGGTCGCGGGGACGCACGCTTCTCCAGACTGCTCCAGCTGGACTCCTGGCTCAAGCATGCCTGCTACGCTAGAGGTTTCAACTTCGCGGACAATTTTAATCTGTTTTGGAACCGCCCCTCCTTCTTCAAGCCCGACGGCATTCACCCAAACACCACAGGTAGTCGCATGCTTGCAGCCAACATACAACACACTGTACATTTTGCTCCACGAGACTGACTATTTACACCACACACCCCCTTCACCGACACTCTTCCTCATCCCTCGCCAGCAGAGGCACAGACCACTGTCCAGCTCACTAGCGCCCCCGTACGACCCAACCAGTCATTATCCCTCCCACCTGAAACATTCCCCATACAATCCATTATAACACAGAGACCACCCCGCCCATGCAGTACATCCAGGACTATGAAGAACAACAACTTGCTCCCCATACACTGCACTCCTGCCACCCCCTCCTCGACTCAGATCCAAAAACACCTCAAACTGGTCCTACTCAACACCCGCTCACTGACCAACAAAAGTGCCATCCTACATGAACTTATCACTGACAATAAACTGGACCTCCTCTGTCTAACCGAAACCTGGCACAAACCTCTAGATTACCTCTCCCTAAATCAGACCACACCCACTGGCTACACCTACATTGACAAACCACGCCCTGACGGACGGGGTGGTGGCGTTGCTGCCATCTTCAAGAAAAATTTCCTTGCATCCACTATCTCCATCCCTCCTGCTCAGTCTTTCGAACATATTGCCCTCAAACTGCCTGGTCCCACTCCCCTGGTCATCACCATCATCTACCGTCCCCCCAAACCAAACCACTCCTTCCTCTCAGACCTCGCCGAATTCCTCACCCAGCTATCTGCCATATCCCCCTCAATTCTGCTGCTGGGTGACTTCAATATCCATATCGATGACCCTAACTCCAAAACTGCAATAGACCTCCTGGAACTGCTTCATTGCCTTCAATTCACCCAGCACGTCAACTTCCCCACCCACTGTCGCGGCCACATCCTGGACCTAGTCTGCTCTGCCGGTCTCACCCTTCATAAACTCTCCAGCCTCAACCTACAGATCTCTGATCACCTGGCCATCATCATGGATTTCATCACCCCCCTGCGTCCCCCAAAACTCAAACGCAACATTACCTTCAGGAACATTAAATCTATCTCCCCCTCAGCTTTTTCTGTCTTGCTGGCCAACACTCTGTCCACCCCCCCTTTAACTTTTAACCCCACTGACCTGGTCAACCATTACAACGACACACTGTCCCTCTGCCTCAATCACCTGGCCCCCTTAAAAACCAAATCAGTCTCTTTCACCCACTCAGCTCCCTGGTACACTCCCCAACTCCGTCAAATGAAAATCCGTAAGCGCCAGCTTGAAAGACTCTACAAGAAAACCGGTCTCACAGTCCATCTCAACATTTACACAGACCACCTCTCAGACTACAAAAACGCCCTCACTGCTGCACGGTCCACCTACTACTCTCAGCTTATTCACTCTGGCTCCAACAACCCCAAGACTCTCTTCTCCACCATCAACAAACTCCTCAAACCCTGCGACAACACCCTCACCTTCTTCACAGTCAACAAATGCAACTCCTTCCTGGCATCCTTTCAGTCTAAGATCGACACTATCTACAATCAACTTAGCACTTCCCCCCCCATTACAGCCTCTCCACCTCTCACCCCCCCCATCACCACCACCACTACTCAACCTCTGTCACAGTTCACCCATGTCTCTCCCCTGGAACTCCTCTCCATTATCACCAAGATAAAAAACTCTACTTCTGTTCTGGACCCCATCCCATCCTCCATCGTTAAATCCTGCCTCCCTACAATCTCCCCATTAATCGCCATCATTATTAACTCCTCCCTCTCCTCTGGCTCTGTCCCCGAATCTTTCAAACTGGCCGCTGTCACCCCCATCCTCAAAAAACCCGGCCTGGATCCTGACATCATCTTAAACTTCCGTCCTATCTCAAACCTCCCTTTCCTGTCAAAGATTCTGGAACGTGTTGTCGCCTCACAAATCCAAACCCACCTCCACTCTCATGAACTGTATGAACCTTTCCAATCTGGATTCCGCCCCAAACACAGCACCGAAACCGCTCTCCTTAAAATCACCAACGACCTCCTCCTCTCTGCAGACTCCGGCCACCTCAGTACACTCATCCTCCTTGACCTCACTGCAGCCTTCGACACCATCAACCACTCCATCCTCCTGTCCCGCCTACAAACATTTCTCAACATCACCGGCTCCGCTCTTTCCTGGCTCAAATCCTACCTCTCAGACAGACAACAGTTCATCCATGTCAACAACTGCTCCTCCTCCACTGCCCCCCTGCTTCAAGGCGTCCCCCAGGGCTCAGTGCTTGGTCCTCTCCTCTTGATCATCTATCTACTCCCCCTTGGCTCCATCATCCGTCGTCATGGTCTCCGTTTTCACTGCTATGCCGACGACATCCAACTCTACATCTCCACAAAATCCATCACCCCTGCCACCCACTCTACCCTCACAAACTGCCTGTCAGAACTACAATCATGGCTGCAAAAAAACTTTCTCAAACTAAACTGTGACAAATCTGAAATCATACTCATCGGCCCAAAACCCCTCACCACATCGACCCAGAACTTCTCCCTCAGCTTTGACAACATCACCCTGTCTCCCTCTCCCTCCATCCGTAACCTTGGCATTATCCTGGACAGTACTCTTTCATTCGAACAGCACATCAGCTGCCTCACCCAAACTGCCTTCTTCCATCTAAAAAACATTGCCCGCCTCCGCCCACTACTCTCCTTCTCTGCAGCTGAGACTCTCATCCACGCATTTATCACTTCAAGACTGGACTACTGCAACAGCATCCTCTATGGTTCATCCTCCAAAGTCCTCAATAAACTTCAATACATCCAAAACTCTGCTGCCCGCCTCCTCACCCACACCCGCTCCCGTGAACATATCACCCCCGTACTCCAAAACCTTCACTGGCTCCCTGTCCCACACCGAATCAACTTCAAGCTCCTCCTACTCACCCATAAAGCCCTCCACAACCAGGCCCCTCCCTACCTCACGGACATGCTCCACCACCACACTCCTTCTCGAAACCTCAGATCCTCCGATGCTAACCTTCTCTCACCCCCCCTCAGGACCAAGCACCGTACCTGGGGGGACAGAGCCTTCTCCATTGCTGCCCCCTCCCTCTGGAATTCCCTCCCCAAACACATCCGCGACTGCCCAGACTCACCCACCTTCAAGTCATTACTCAAAACCCACCTCTTCAAATCCGCTTTTCATTTGCACCCGTAGCTGTCTGTTGTCCTCAACCTGTTCTCCCTAAAAACCTACACAGATCCATATCCTTCATACATTGTTCTTTTTTCTACATATTTCTCCTTTTATCGCACCATGCACTTGATTTTATGCACCATGCACTTGATTTTATGTATTCTTGTATGTATTCTATTCTTGTAAAGTGTCTTTGAGAGTTTTTAAAAGCGCTGTACAAATAAAATGTATTATTATTATTATTATTATTATTATTATTAGTATTGTTAAATGGACTGATAGATCAAGCAGATGGTGATTGGCTGCTATGTGGGTATGTCAGAGTGGCAACTTTGGGTTTATTGGACTGGATGAACCATTTTCAACTGATCAGATAAGAGAGACAGGCAGAAAATGAATGAATGAATAGTCAAGAGTCAAGTGGAATAGCTGAGTAAATGAAGATTAGGATAGAACAGGATTTAAATAGTTTTAATTAATTAACTTATGAAATTCAAAAGTGTATTCATGGAAAATGAATGCAGGAACAACTGCCAATTTCATCTCAAACCAAACTTGATGATCCTGGTGGGAAATTGTACTGGTCCAGCAGCAAAGGTGATAAGATATTGTTCGAAAAAATAAAGAAGAACAGAACATACAACACCTTACAATAGTGATACCTGCCCTGGAGGTTTGAAGGCCAAAAAATGGTTTCAAGGTGCAGCCCAGTTACCAGAATTAAATGTTGGCATTTCTGCAAAACATGAATATGTTAAATTTATATACGTATCATACATAAACATTTCTACAATACATATCATATTACATTCAGATTACATGTGTATGAGCTGACTTTCTTGTCTGGAGGAGGACGAGTCATGGTGTTGTAACAGCTGAGTGAGATAGCTGGTCCCGAAACCACTGTTCATTTCCTGTTTCAACAAAACCGAATAGTTTGAGCAACTATTGCAATAGTTTCCAGCCATCTTCATGGCAACAAAACTGGCTATTTTAAGCCAAAACATGATCTTTTCCAAATCCTAACCAAATGGTTTTTGCGCCAAATTTCACCAGACAACAGGCACAGCGTTGCCACAACATAAAATTAACAATTGTAATGTAAACCATAAAATTGGTTTGCATAAACATACAATGCCATAATTTATTCTGCTGATAGAGTGCTGCAGTTTGGACTTCCGGTTCCCTCATTTTGAATGGGTTCGATCTTACACCTGGACAGTGCCATTGCTAGTTTCTGACTGACGCCATTGACATTTCTCACCCAACACCCACCCACGCCTCTGGGCATGCTAGTCTTAAAATGAGGTGTGGTAAGGCAGATTGATGGCGCATTGCTATATTTAGGCAGCGGAAAGCGACGGCTCTGTTGACCAATCAAAAGCCAAAGGCACATTATTTAGATCAGAGGTAGCCAACACAGTGCCCACATGGCATGTTCTAAAAAAAGTCACCATGGAGCTCCATCTAAAAATTTTATTTAATTGTGTTGCTGTTCTTTTTGAATCAATAACACTTGCATTGATGTGGATTTGAAAAAGACAATATTGAATATAACATTTTTAAAACAAAAATGTTTGATGTATATATTAACTCTGACCTTGTCTGGGGTCAAAGTTCAATTTGCATGCAGAACAAACCTCCATCTCACTCTTTGCTGAGACAAGCAAGCGGGCGCAGCTACAATGGGGGGCTGGATACGATTTTTACCCCCACAAACATGGTAAAAAGCGAAAGAAAACGTATGATTTTCACAATGATTGGGAGGAAGAGTTCTTTTTTACGTCAGTGAAAGAAAAGTGTGTGTGTCTCATTTGCAGGGCGATTGTGGCGACGGCAAAGCGGCACAATGTGGAGAGACACTTCAGTACATGTCACAAAAGCTTCGAAAAATTCACAAAAAGCAACTAAAGCTTCATTTAGAGCTGCAATTTTTTTTGATAAAGAACAAGAAAGCCTTTTCAGACGGGGAGGAGCAATGATGATAATTGCAAACACTGTGTTCAAAGACAAGAAGAATGGTCCCAATGTCATCTCCACTCTCTCCGATGTCCAACTGGGGTCAAGTACGATGGTAAGAAGAGTGTCGGCTATGTCCGGGAACTTGACAGAGCAGCTGGACTGGGATCTGGTTAAGTGCAGGTGGTTTAGTATCCAGTGCGATGAGTCCATTGACAGCAGCAGTACATTGCAGCTGATGATGTTTATCCAAATGGTGTTTGATGATTTCTCCACAAAAGAAGAATTCCTGACACTACTGCCCCTGAAGACAACAACGAGGGGAGTTGACATCTACAACGCCGTGAAGAGGTTCTTTGTGTGGAGATAAAGGTACCACTGGAAAAGCTGGTGTCGGTGACTACCGACAGTGCTCCCGCCATGACGGGCCAACATGCAGGCTTCATTGTGCTATGCAGAGGTGACATAGAGTTCCCAAAATTTCTACACCGGCTTTGATTATGTGATGAGTCCCGTCCTGAAGATCATAAATGGCATCCACTCCAAAGCCAAATAACACAGGACATTCAAGGTGCTATTAGAGGAGCTGTCAGCTGAATATGGTGACCTGCTACTACACACAGAAATCTGATGTTTTGCAGCATTTTTTGTCACTTTTGGGTGAAATCAAAGAGTTCATGCAATCCAAAGGGGAAGATGCCTTACTGCTCGAGGACTCTGAGTGGATACTTGACCTTGCATTTTTAACGGACATAACTGGGAAACTGAACCATTTGAACTGTGAGCTGCAAGGCAAAGGTAAGACTGTTGCTGACATGATAAGCGCTGTAAACGCATTTAAAGCGAAGATGATGTTTTCTCTGTGCATTTACAGAGAACAAAAGTGTTGCACTTTCCCTCCGTGCAGTCAGTGCTGAATGACAATGCTTGTGCATCTGGAGCCTTTGACAAAGCTGCAGAAAAGTACTCTCAAGTCATAAACAGACTTGGGCAAGAGTTTGAGAACAGGTTTTGTGACTTTGATCAACTTGAGCCATGTGTGTCATTCATTTCAAATCCTTTCATGCAAGTGGACATGACATGCATTGCTGAGCAACTAAGTGCAACGTTCAACTTGGATGCTGAACAGGTGGAGATTGAAATCCTAACATTGCAAAATGACCTCCACCTCAGAGCCCATCATTTTGGTGCCTTGTGTATGCACAGCAGCTATGAAAGTTGCCTGCCTATTTGGTTCAACCTATCTCTGTGAATCAGCCTTTTCTGAAATAAGTGCATTTTCTTATGTGCACCCAAACAGAGTTGTTGATGGGACAGATGATTTGGAGACGATGGAGTCAGAGGGTCCACTGGCCAAGGGCCACATACTTGTCCCTCACCAAAGATGAGTGCCAATGCAAAATAGCAACACTCCAGGTCCTACTGCACCTGGCTCTTAAATGGAATATGAGATGACACCCTGATTGGTTTCATTTATGTTACACCCAAAACACACCCATGACTAATTCAGAGTAAATACAATCCCTTTGCATCGTGTGGCCTCCTTTCTAATCAGATCATCCGCAGTTTAACTGACAAAAGGGAGTTGGACACACCCTAAACGCACTTGTGCCATAGCTTGTTTGAAAAGGCCCAAATGGGTTTTTGGTTAGCCTAATAAAATAAGGTCTGGTAACACAATCTTAAGAGATTTGTTCTACAAAAATTTTGTCAGTAAATACCCCACATGTGAATTATAATCAACTAGCTTTTACTTCTGGCAATCGCATCAGGTTCCTGCACTCAGTGGGGTTGCAAGCTAAGTCTGAGGGGTCACAAGAAAATTTTAGATATAATAATAGATAATTCTTATAAAACATTAGACACTTTCACATCTCTTGAAATCCATCAAATGAAATAATGAGATGAGCATGAGATGGCAGGCGGGAAGTGCAATGGATGAGGTTAAATTTAGGATCACAACAATACAAGGAACAGGCAAACACGAAGGCACATCAGGGAAACAGAACAGCTGGATCACAGGAACACAACATGATGACTCGACAATGACTGAACAAAAGACTAACTTAAATACAAACTAAATAAATGAGGGGACGAGGCGCAGGTGGAGTGAGGCAGAGAAACACAGGAGAGGGCAATGAATGTAAAAACACTAGAAACAGGGAAGGAGCTGTTGTATGCCAGGTGGGTCCCCCAAAATGGAGACTGCTGGGAAGTCTGAGCAACCTCAGAACAGTCACTGATTGGGAGCTAGCTGGCCGATGGCTGACATAGGAGCTGGGGAGAGTCTTGAGTCTTGAGAGGCTGGTGGCTTGCCAATTCAGGAAAGTGAGGCTCCTGTCTCACCAACCCAACCCTAATCGAATGAGGCTGAGGCTTAGGCTGGGACCTGGGAACCCGGGGCTGAGGCTTGGACTAGTACCAGGGCAGAACACTCTCCCCACACTCCCAGCGAGCTGCCATCATCGTTGTGGCCAGAGCTGGATCCTCCTCATGAATGGATCAGAAAAACTTCACAATTGACTTACCATCGGAGTCTTAAGGATGGACAAGAGACTGAAACACAGGGAGGTAAGTCTCTGCTGGATCCATGGCTGGTCAAGTCATTATGTCACACTGGAGCAGAGAAGGGGGATAGAAATGCACGGGATGGCAGGCAGGAAGTGTAATGGATAAGGTTATAATTAGGATCATGGCAATACAAGGAACAGCAGGATCACAGGAACACAACAGGATGATTCGACAATGACTGACCAAAAGCCTGGACTTAAATAAAAACTAAATAAATGAGGGGATGAGGTTCAGGTTGAGTGAGGCGGAGAAACACCGGTGAGAGGAATGAATGGAAAAACACTAGAAACAGGGAAAGGGCTGCAAAGACACTGGGGAGAGGGAAGGGCAATAAAAGAGATGAAGTGCAAGTGTGGACTTGGGCTAATTAAATAGATACAAGACAGGTGTGGAGGGAAAATCAGACTGGTGAGGAGCACAAGAAAAGCGTAGGGAAAACAGAACACTGAAAAAAGGCAAAAGATACCACAAGAACCTAGAAAACACATAAAAAATACATACAATGAACAAAATGACAGGACCACTACATTTTATCAATATAATAGGACATTTTTATTGTTTGTTTTATTTTATTTAGCTGCCTTCTGTATGTTCACATGGTAAATGCCTTCATATTCCCACTATTATATTCAACCATTTTCCCCTTCGCCTATTCACACACTGACCAGGCTGCCATGCATGGTGCCGACCTGCTCATCAGGAGTGAAACAGCACTCCCTAACCAAAGTGCTATGCTCAGCCATTCAAACACATAGTCTCACACAGATGGAACAGCCATCAGGAGCAATTTGGTCAGTTGAAGACCCGCTTTACGCCCTGAGCCACAGCCGCCCATGTGATTAACTTAAGTTTGCTTTGGGAGCAGACCAGCCGTCGAGATGAAATGTTTGCAGTTTACATTTTACAATCCCCCGATACGATACGCTACATACCATATTGAAATTTCTGCAGTATGTGTCATTGCGTTCTAGGGGTGTGCATCTCTCCCTTATAAGACGATCCGATACGTATCTAGATACATGGTCTACGATATGATTCAGGGATGATACTTTTTATTATGGAACGATTGGATACGATTCGATTTTCTTCAACCTCTCTGAACTGGATGTCCCTGACAGTTGTATCCTCTGCTTCATAGTAATAATCAGTGTATAAAATCACACCTATGATTAACAATCAGACAAATGTTTACTACTGATAACAAACTCAAAAGTTGGATTAAGGCTAAATTGTGGATGGAAATAGTGTCTAATCTCTGTCTTTGTCTTGAGTGTTCTTGCTAGTTCTAGCTTTACTAGCATCCTTGTTGTCTGCACATGTTTCACCATGCTGTCTCACCAAGTGAACGCTAACATTTGTCATGCTACCACTGCACTTAAACACTGTTCTACAGAGCTTACAAACGGCCTGCTTTTTGTCCAACTTTCCGTCCTCCTTATAAAATCCAAATCTCTTCCAAAGTATTGATTTTAGATTTGATGGTGCTTTGTAAATCTTGTGGGCATTGTCAGACATGTTGGTTTGTTTTTACCTGGCAGGCAATGATAATGTTACTGTGACGCATCTTGCAAGAGTCTTTGAACTTTTACAAGAGTTTGAAGACACTGTGAGGAAGTAGCAGCATAGCAGCTTCACTTGACCAATTCATAACTTTAAAATCAGGCCATCGACCAGTTCACAGTACATTAACATAAAACTGAAAACTGAACTTAAAGAAGCAGAAAGTTGCACCATAAGATGTAAAGTTTTAACATCCTTAGTTTGCAGAATCATACATTGCCAACATTTACTTTGATGATTGTGTTGCGCTTTGAATGAGTGCAGGTGTATGAAAATGTAATGGAACTCTTGAACTCAACAGCTTCCTGTTTTGGGGACTGGGAGTGACACTTTACTGTGTGAGTGTTGTGGGCATTGTTATGGCTGTGTGTCTACACAAGGTCATGTGAGGCAGCTTGAGAAATATTTACGGTGCAAAATACAGCAAAACCCATTTTACCTGACAGGAAAATATCTGTAGATGAGGCTTGTTCAGCATTCCTTTAAATTATGAATTCATAAAACTCTGTTTCATAAGGGGGCTCATGCCCTTTTGGATCCAGACGGCACTGCTTTTGCGGCAGCACAGTCAGAGGCAATGGACTGTGGCAGCATGAGCTCATCATAACCTCAGTTCCAAAACAATGCATGTTATATTACAGCAATAATTCTCAGCTGTATAATAATCTCCTGTGGGCAGGTGGAGGCTGCAGAGATCTACAGGCTTCATAAAAGTGAAGCCAGTTAAAATGACACTTTTTTATCTCTGTCACAGAACTCTGCAAGCTGGAGTAACTCTGCACCCTGAGCCACAGAGTGATAGATAAAGCTGGCAGGTGTGGAGAAGTGTGTTTAGGTGCTGACAGGTGTGTGCTCACGTGTGTGTGTGTGTGTGTGTGTGTGTGTGTGTGTGTGTGTGTGTGTGTGTGTGTGTGTGTGTGTGCAGCCTCATCCAGACACCCATCTTCAGGTCGCAGGGAATATTTGGAGGAACATTGGCTGCCTGCCACTGAAAACCTCCAATATGACACCTGAAATCACTCATCTGTCTCTGTGTAGGAGCAATTTGAGGCAATAAACCAACCTTTTGCCTGGGAGAAATTTTTGTCAACACCATTTTACATCCAGAGCAATTCAGCAAACAGCTTCACCCTCTCACAGGCTGGGAGAGCTGCCTCTAAAAGCAAACTAATGACTCTGTATTACAATCCATTACAGCACAAACAGTTCCCGCTTCACATTTTCTGCAAGCGATGTGCCCTGCCCTCTGTATTAAGCACAAGAAAGAGCAAATCACAAAACACTGAGACGATGCCAATTAAGCGGCATCCTCAGCGTGCCGTGCCTGCACCCTAGGAAGCCTTCATAGACAGCAACAGCAGCACAACACTCCACAAAAACACACACACACACACACACGCCTGGCTAACGAGCTTTCATGAGTGGTGTGAACAGCACTTAAACGTCAATAGTTTCATCCTCCTGAATAACACACTGAGAGAGAGAGTGGAAAAAAGACGGTTTAATCCTGGCCTTAAGCCCTGGTAAAAATAGGACTGTAAAAATAGGACTGGGAGTAGAACGCAGGAGATTAGGCCAAGGGATTAAACCTCCATTTGTTTTCTAAGAGCATCCGCTACTGGAGGTGCAGGAGGAGAGGAAGGGCGTAGAGGAGAGGAGAGGAGAGGAGAGGAGAGGACAGGAGAGGAGAGGTTTTAAAAGCCCCTTTATTCAACCACTTCAAGGAGCAAACAAAATCAATCTTTCACTTGCTTCAGGATGACAACAAACCACAACAACAACAGCAGCAGCAGTAACAATGCAAAAGCCTTCCCGACAGCCCATATACGTGAGAAGGCCTGCATATTGTCCTTCATTCGATAATAAGCATGTTCCACCCGCAGTTGGCCTTCAACAGCCCCTTCAGAACCAGCACCGGCTCCACACTGCCCACAGTTTGAGCCTGGTTTCTTCCTGTCAGTCAGATAGCCAACTTTGCAGAACCAGATAGAAAGTTCAAGAGTGTGTGGACAGTCTTCTTCTTGGCACAGTATTTTGGGCCAAGAAAAACCTCCCCAAGACCCTGAAACCAGGTTTTTAGCAACTCAAACAATATCGACAGACGAGGACACTGAACAAATAAATGTGCCAAGGTCTCTGTGAACAGAAGATACATACTTCCCCCAGCTCAGGATCAAGGTGCACTCTATATATATATATATATATATATATATATATATATATATATAGCTATATATAGCTATTGCCCCATGCACAATCCTCCACTGGAGATCTGCTGTCCATTTTTCAATGGGCAGCTTGTACAGGGACCGCCAGCTGCCTTTCGGGAAAATGTCTGGGCCAAAAAACTCAGTCCATCTTGACTCCTCCATCCCTGCCAGAGACTGCACGTTTAGGTTCTTGACGCAGATTTGGTGAGTGCTTTTTCCCCCTGAAACATGTCAAGGTGAAGGGTTGCAAAAGATAGCAGATGACCTTCTCCCTCCTGCCACTACCCCACAGCTGGGGTGATGGACAGAGAGAGGAAACTGTACTCGCACTCTTCACTCCACTGATCACACAGAGTGTGATCTTCTGCTAGTGCTCTCAGTAATTGAGTGGGGCAAATCAAATCAAATCAATTTTATCTATATATCCCAAAATCACAATCACATTGCCTCAATGGGCTTTACAATCTGTAAAGTGAACAACATCCTCTGTCCTAATACCCTCGATTTGAGTAAGGAAACACTTGCCATGTTAAGAAAAAAAAAATTTAAACAAGGGGGAAAAAGAAGATGGAAGAAACCTCAGGAAGAGCCACAGAGGAGGAATCCCTGCACAGACTTCCTCCACCTTTTTTTTTATCAGCCTGATAGAGGCAGAGTTGTTCGGATTCTGATACCAGTATCAGAAATGCCAGCGATACTGCCGAAAATGCAGCTATCAGTATCAGTGAGTACATGAGTCTATGCACCGATCCGATACCACGTGATTCAGAAACGGGACCCTGCTACTTCCCATTTAGCTCTGTTAAAGGAGACATTCGCCATGTTTTATGAGGATATCCCGATCAGTGTTGATGATAAATGTAGTTAGTTGAGGCAATGATAGCATGATATGGGCAGACTACAGAGGTACACAATATAGACGTACAACATACAACATTTAATGTATAACCACAATGTAATATTATTATTATTATTATTATTATTGTTAGTAGTAGTTGTAGCTGCCATCAAAGTCAGTTATACTATTTAAGTTAATTTATATAATTAATAATAATTGGTTGTTGAAAATATGAACAATTCAAGTATTTATGTTTAAATAAGGGAATATATTTTGTTGTTTCATTTGGATGTAATTGTAACTAAAGAGAACTGTTGTTGTAGCGGAACCAATGTTCGCTGGTGTCAGTGCTCTCACGTCGTTTTGTGTTGAAGCACTTTACCTTCACCATGCTTGAGGTGAGCAGCGGTCAATAAGTCCGGTATGAGAGAAGCAGAGGAAAGAAGAAGAATAAAGTGTCCTTAACTCCGTTTAGTTGAGAAGGCCAATGAGGTATGTTGATGTATAATTATGGTTTATATTGTGCTTTGTAACTCGCTCTGTGTTACGTAAATTTAATTGGATGTTTATGTTTGTTTGTTTAGTTCTTACGACATTCGTCGACATGTGGACTTTTATTGAAATTCCTCGACTGAAGACAATAAATGCCTGTGAGAGGAACACCTTGTGTCATGATTGACTGAACGGGAGTTACAGTAGTAGTAGTAGTAGTAGTATTTTTTTTTATTTTTGTTTCTATACATGAATTAATGTGAAAAAGAAATGTGACTTTAGGGCCATTTAGACATCCCTGCAGAATTTTTCAACAAGATCATTGAATTATTTGGATTTATTCATCATAGTCTTTTTTAAATACATAGGCTTACAGACTGTCAAGGACGTAGCATTGCCCACTAGCTTCAGCACCGTAGAACTCGCTGGTTGCTAGTCTTATAATGACAGGTGATTCTGAACTTCAATCCAGGGTTTTGGAATGGAATGTTTGGAAAGTCTACCTGTATTCCAGGACACATTTCATTAGGCACTGAAAAGGAAACTTGTAAAACGCATCAATGTGCATTAAATAGTAGTTAATACCAACTGGTCTGTCAGTGTCGTTTTGTAAGCTCAAGAAATTTTAACTGAATAAATAGCTGCTATAGCCTATAATTAATTAAACGTTGATCTTATGCTTCATGTGCTCCTCCAAATCAACATTGCTTGCCACTTGAGGAACACGATGGCCAAACAGTTTTTTTGTATTTGGAAAGCGAAGCCTCTAATGCCTGCTTCCTTTTCTCTCTGCTTTTCAGCTGCTCCTTTACTTTTTCACATTTTCATGTAATTTCACCTGGCAAAATATAAATAGATAAAAAATAGGTTGTAACTCAGAACCCACCGTAATAGTGAAGTACAACCAGGGACGTGGTATAGCTGCTAGCTTGAAATGCTACACTAGAGGTTGATACATGCAGAGCTTTTAACCTGCTTATATGACAATAATGGTTGATAAAGTGCTAGGGTCTGTGAAAAGGTAAGACAGGCTAGTGTAAGCGAAAGCATCTGACCAGCTCAACAATGCGGTGGCCCACCTGGACTTCTGGGATGACATGACATAATCAGGCACCACGACAGCGCTGCGATGGACAACTGTGGCCATTGTAAATTAAAAATCTGTGGTGAAGATGTGGAATGATTATATTGTGTTAATTTTTGCTGAGATTGACCATTTTAAGTGTTGGCAGCCTGGAAAACGGCGGTGGCAGCCGCCTCCAAAATTAAAATGCAGGAAAAACCCCGTTAGAGTTTTTCTGCTTGCACAGCCTGCCTACATGTACCAGGATGCATTGCATGCAACCTCCTGACACCCACTTATATTTCCTAAACCTGCTGAGCATGTGAAGGTGGGCGTTTCAAACAGAACTGTGTTTAAAAGGGCATCTGAAATAAGTTAGCTAACCCTCATTGCCAGTAAAGGGGAAGAGGAGAAAGAATGTGACGAGAACATCGTAGTTTTCATTGTTATAATACTACATAGGCTATTTATTTGTTTATATTTGGTAGTGTTGAATAATACACATAACATAGAAAAATATTAATTCATAACATTGTTCACAGTAAAAACTGTGAAGACATGTTGTAAAACCTTCAATGAATACAGCAGAAACAATAATATGGAACATGGCTGAGTGAACCGATGAACTAATAATCATTTACTGATGACCTGCACTCATCACTTCAGATGAAAAGTTGTAAGGGTCGCCCAAGTCTACCTTGATGTGTGGTAATTGTGGTGATTAACATGTTTCTTGTTTAGTCTTCTGCCATAATTGTAATTGCCATGATGTGTTCAAACTTATCAGGAGCCTATGGTAAGAACACGGATTATTAATACGGACTGGTATTTTTATTTTATTTTTACCAAATGTGATAAATGGGGGAGAGGGGAAAGGTCGCGAGAGAGCTGACGCACGCGGCAGGTGGAGACCGTCGGAGTTTGGAGGACGTGGCCAGCAGGATTGTTTTGGTGAAGAAACCAAAAAAGGATTAAAAGACCAATGGATTACTGTGTGCCCACGATCCAGTTGCCAAACGGGCTAGGTGAGCTTTTCGTGGGTTCGCTTCTTTTTTCATTAAGACTTACGGTGGCTCGCCACGTTTCCACCTGCCAAAGGTAGTTTTATTTTGATACTTTTCTTTCAGGACTAATTCTTTCACAGACACTTTACGTTGGGATTTGGACATTTGAACGGTGGGGATTTTCAGGGTTATTGTGCGGTTTTTGGCCAAATGCTTGTTTGTATTGGAGTGTGCCTCCCTTCTTTTGTTTGGTGTGTGCGTCCGGGTCGGACGTAATTTAATTTATTTTCTGTTAATACATAGTGATAAATCAAACCTTCTGTGTGTTTTCGTTTCTTTATAATTTATTCCAACATTATCATAGGTGTAAGGGAGAGATTTGCTGTTTACTTTTGGGTGTTTAATTATTTTCAGTCAGCCGGCAGTGTCCATTCGCAGCACTTATCAAGTCCGCCTTTTCCCTTAAAATTTGCGTTTGTACTTTTCCTTTTTGAGTTAATAATTGAGGGAGAGCCAGGAGGGCGCAGCCAGTGATCACGCTGCAGAAGAAGACAGTAGTACAACTTCCCTCATAGATTTAATTCAGAATCCCACTCCTCCTGCTGAAGCCAACCCTCACCACCACATCACCACCAGACTCAATCGAAGCAGCATGGCCGAGTTAATTAGCCTGCTTGAGTCCATGTATTTGGAGACACCTTAGGAGGAACAACAACCGGCTGAAGTTGTTGAGGCAGTCTCATTTGCACAACAGCTACAAGACCAGCAGTTGAAGGTTGAGGTTTTGGAAAACCGTCTCAAGGAAGCGGTGGATAGCACACTAAATCGTGAAGAGGGTCTTAGGGTTGCAATGGATGCTATGGCTAAGGAGGCTAAAGTGTATATAGATGCAAAGCTGGAGAGATTCAAACAGGTGTTGGCAGCTTGTTTGGAGCAAAAGGATAAACGGGAGAAGATCTGGAAAAGACAATTAAGAAGAACAAAAATCGTCCTTCCTGGCGGCCAGCCAGTTTCTCCACTCCTGCAGTCCTGCAGTGCTGGCTCCTCCAAGTCGTCATACAATCGAGGACGAGGTCTCATTTCTGCCTGCAGCCACAGCCAAACCCCCTATTAGAATGGAGTTTCCCCATGTCGGTGAGTCAAGGGGTTCTACTGATGTCACTGATTTCATTGAGCAGTACGAGAACTTTCTCACCTTAAGACCACTGAGTGACATTGAGCTCTTGGGCACACTTAATGCCGTTCTAAAAGGGCCGGCATGAAGCTGGTGGTTAGCTGCCCATAGCAAGATAGCTAATTGGCCAAAGTTTAAAAGTGCTTTCCTTGAAGCTTTCTTGCCCACTGACTACCAGTCTGAGATTGAAAACCAACTCCGCTCGAATGTGCAGTCACCAACTCAATGTCTGAGGGACTTTGCATATGATCACCGTATACTCTGCCTGAAGTGAAGACCAGAGATGCCTGAGGAAGAGATTGTGCGGCGCATCCTCAGTGCATGCAATCAGAGGTTGGCCAGTGGCCTACGGGGCATTGTGACTACTGTGGACCAGGTGGTTAAGGTGGGTTCTCTGATTGAAAAGGACTGAAGTAACTCCAAAGAGTATTGGAGTCAAATTCAACAGGCTAATCCTGCTGACCGCTCCTCCAAAAAGCCGACCAAAAGACCTGGTCAGGGCCGGGGTTACGGTGCAGATGTAGCCGCTGTGTTGGGCGTTCCATCTCTCCTTGTGGTGCCAGTAGTAATCAAAGGCTCAAAGGGTGATGCTGACCTGGATTCAGGGTGCACCTACTCCCTGATGAGTAGCACCCTGTGGAACAACGTAAAAAAGGCAGGTGAGACACTGAGTTTGAGTGAGATCCCAAGGCTTATTATGGCCAATGGACAAGAGAGTAAAGCCATAGGGAAGACCACCTTGCTCCTCATACTCCAAGATGCACACATCACCATCAGCATACATGTACTCAGTGATGACCAACTGTGCATGCCGTTACTGCTTGGCCTGGACTTCATGTGTGCGAGCCAGCTCATCTTAAAGCCACACTTGAGGAAATATGTTCTGCCAGGGGGTAAAGATTACAAGTTCTTGCCAAAGGCTTGTGATGCACTACAGTGGGGTCATGCGGAGCCTACAATCAACTTTTAAATGGCTGTAATGGACAGATTGCCAGCAGTTCCACTCATTGTCTCTCAACCAGATGTTGTCAGGTCACTGCTGCAGAAATGGTCTACAGTTTGGACAGAGTCCACCAGCGCCACCAAAGTCATCAGGCCAAGATTCTGACGACAGACGAGCTGCCTGTGCGAAGGAGAGCTTATAGGGTGTCACCACAGAAGCAAGTGGTCATAGATGAACAACTGAAGAAAATGCTAACGATGGTGTCATAGAGCCCTCCTCTTCTGTCTGGGCCTCCTCAGTGGTCTTGACCCCGAGGAAAGATGGGACTCCCCATTTCTGCGTCGACTACAGGGGAGTTAATGCTAAAACTCATCACGACGCTTATCCAATGCCACTAGTGCATGAAATCCTGGAATCCATGCAAGGAGCCCAGTATTTCAGTTCTCTGGATCTCCAGAGTGGTTACTGGCAGGTGGCTATGGATGAGGATAGCATCCAGAAGACCGCCATGATTACCCACTTAGGATTGTTCCACTTCAAGGTCACGCCGTTTGGCTTGAGGAATGCTGGTGCCACTTTCCAGCGCTTGATGGAACACGTCTTGGGGGATCTAAAGGGCAGAATCTGCTTTGTCCATATTGATGACATCATCATCTTCTCCAGAACGCAAGAGCAACATCTGCAAGATCTGGAGGTGGTGTTTCAGAAACTACACCAGGCCCATCTAAGCCTGAATGTGAAAAAATGCCATCTCCTACAGACTCAACTTGTCTTCCTTGGCCATGTAATTTCAGGGAAGGGAGTGGAAGTGGACCCCACAAAGGTTGATGCCATCACGGCCTATCCAGCTCGCACAGAGTTAAAAAGTCTCCAGAGGTTCCTAGGGTTGGTGGGTTGGTATCACAAGTTCCTTCCTAGGTTAGCAGATATTGTGGCTCCACTCAACAACCTCAAAAAGAAAGGGGTGTTATGGGAATGGTCTGCTCAGTGTCAAGCAGCATTTGAACATCTAAAGCGCTTATTGCAGTCACCACCGGTGCTAGCTCAGCCGAGGCCCACCTTGGCTTTCAGGTGCACTGTGACTGCAGTGGTGAGGGACTAGGAGCTGTTCTGATGCAGACCATTGAAGGTGAAGAAAGAGCCATCACCTTTGCCTCCAGAGCTCTCCATGGTGCTGAACTGAGATATTCTACCTCAGAAAAAGGAATGCCTGGCAGTGGTTTGGGTAGTTGAAAAGTGGTGCCATTACTTTGAAGGGGAAGCATTTGATGTATTTACAGACCATAGTGCTCTGAGCTGGGCATTCAACTGCCCTAAGGCATCATCCCGCCTCACCAGATGGACACTCCACCCACAGGCTTTCTCCTTCCGGGTCCACTACAAGCGTGGTTGCTGTAATGTTGTCCCGGATGCTCTGTCCTGCACCCCACCACTACAAGAAGGTAGTGTGTGTTTGGCTGTCGCCAAGGCATACTGGGCTGATCTACCCAGTTCCCTTCAGGCCATTGAAAAAATGCAGCTGGACGATACATTGTGCCAAGAGCTGGAGCTAACCATCTGCCAGCCCACACCAGGCCGCATCCATTACCAACAACAACAGGGAGTTTTGTACAGAGGTGTGCCCTCAAAATACAGTGGATTCAACTACCAGTTGGTTGTGCCGACTGTGCTGGTGCCAGAGTTCCTGTCATACTTCCACAACAGCCCATAGGAAGGATGAAGACGCTCCTGAAAATCTTGGAGGTAGCATGGTGGCCAACAGTCCGCAAAGATGTGGGGGTCACCCAGGTCTACCTCGATGTGTGGTAATTGTGGTGATTAGCATGTTTCTTGTTTAGTCTTCTGCCATAATTGTAATTGCCATGATGGGTTCAGACTTATCAGGAGCCTATGGTAAGAACACAGATTATTAAAGGAACTTGGGGCAGGATCTGTGAAAAAATAAACATGCATTTTAAGTTTTTTAATGGTAATGGGTGATGAAGCGTTCAAAACCAAAAAGAATGAGCCCACCCACGTATCTCTCCATTGCCTTGAACAGGCTGTGTGCTGCATAATGTACTGCAATTCGGTGTCCGAATTTCCCGCATGGTCCTGCGGACGTGACGTCAGATGACGCTGAATGCGCGTCCTTGGATACGGGAAGAAGACAAGCGCAGTGGACCCAAACTAGTGTTTGGGTAGTAATGGATTCTGCTACGGCCAGCAAACGACCCACCACCACACAAAGTCCACTAAAGAGTCATACTAAGAAGAAAACGAAGGTTTTATCAGCGGCATGTCGTGAGTCGAAACGAAATTACGACCAAAGCCGGGCTGGCACCCAAATAAACATCGGATATGCGTTCGACTCATGGAGGCAGCTTCAACTTTATTGGGGACTGAAAACAGATGCTGATGTCGCACGGCAGAAGTAACAGCTGATTTTTGTGTATGATTTTATATTTTCCTGCATGATTTTATTATTGTTTGTAGTGATTTTATTATCTTTTATTGTACGGTTTTAAGTGAAGTCAATTTGAGTGTTTACTTCTGCTGAGGCATTTTTTTGATTACCTTGTTAACCTGCACCTGGGAAGCGCTTTACCTCCATAGACTGACCAATAGGTCTGAAGGACGAAGCGGCGAGCGACCAATTGAACGCGAGGAGGAGGGACTCAACGGGCCGCACACGGAAACAAGAGCAGAGGAGAGTGAGACGGATTGAGACGCGGCAGACAGTGCAGACACACGAGCAGTAAGCAGTGACGGGAGAACGACGACATTGACGGACGAGCAGTGGAGGGACTGCCCGAGAAGAGCTGACTAGAGACCAGCGGAAGTGGTGGTAACAACTGAGCCGAAAAAAAACCAGAGTGTTACGACGCGACCTTACGGCAGCGGCAGAGTGAGGAGCTCTGCCTAGCCGCGTGTCCTCGCCGATGGTCCGCCCCCCTACGGAGTGAGTCAGAGGAGGAGACCAGAGAGCGGTGTGGCGTCGGACACGAGCAGGAAAGCCGCTGGTATCCGGTCCCGCTTGGGCCTGTACGTTGGGCCTTGTCCCCCTGTGTTGGACAGACTTCTTGGACTTCTAGCCGTATGTTGAAGACAGTATAAAGGACATTTTTCTTTCACATTCTGCTACTTAAACAAAAAACTGTTGACGTGTCTGAGTGTAATAAAAAACAAGCTTGTTTTAACTGAGAAGTGGCCGTTGCCTCCTTGGGGTTAACACAGTGCTCACCACTTGATTTTAAAGGACCAGTACAAAGTTTTAATAATCCCACAATTCTCATTTTTTAACTACCTACATTACATACCCAAGTTTTTGGCGTTGTCGGCAGGATCAAGTTAGTGAGCACGTGTTTAACCAAGGGGTATACAATGATGATGCCTGTGTATCCCGGCGCCCCCTGGCTGCCTAAGTTTAAAGGGCCAGGTGACGATTTGAGATACAGTGATTGGAGAGAACAAATGCAAGGGCTTCTTGGTTCTCAGGACTTACCTGAAATCAGAAAGCTTGACATTGTGTTGGGAGCATTAGCAGGAGAGGCTAAGCGGCAGGTCAGTGTTCTTGAGGAAGATGAAAGGGACCAAGTGCGTAAAATCTTTGCATATTTAGACTCTCTTTATGGCGACCGAACTCCTATTCCAGTGTTGAGATCACAATTTTTTAGCTGCACACAAAAAACAGGTGAAACAGTCCCTTCATTTATATTAAGGTTGCGAGAGCTATATTGCAGGTTGCGGCGGCACGACCCAGACGACGCCCCCTCCGATGCATCCCTACGAGACCAGCTGCTGCTGGGGCTGCGTGAAGGTCCTCTGAGACAGGCCCTGAAGGTTTATGCCCGCCGTAATCCGGACGAAACCTTTGCTGCACTACGCCAGGAGGCTCTAACACTGGATACTGAGACTGGAAACCAGCAATCAGAGGTAACATGTTCTTCTGTAAATAACTCTCGTGTTCCTCCTAACCCAACACAGGATGCCAGTTGGAAAGAAACACTGAAACGAGAAATTATGGAGGATGTTAAAACACAGATGCAAGGGCTGACACAGGAATTGATGAGGGAAATCAAACCACTCCTTCAACCAGCCACCGCTACCCCACAGCCCCCAACGCAACCACGGAGGGAACGACGGCAACCGCTTCCAGCTGCTAATGATTGGGATGAACAAGGTAGGCCCATCTGCCGCCAATGTAGACAAGCAGGACACATTGCCAGGTTTTGCAGGAGGCCAGCTGCCTCCCAGCCGGCTTTAAACTAGCCATCCCTGCTACTGAGGTCCGAGGGGCAGGGGTTACTAGTCCACCAGAGGAGATGAGGGCCACGGATGCATTTATAGGGCAGTGTCCCACAATAGGAGTTACCATTGAGGGAGTTGGACTGTCAGGGCTGCTAGATACAGGGTCCCAGGTTACATTGATGCAGCAAAGTCTGTTTGAGAAACATTTCACTCAAGCTAAGCTTGGAAAAGCCCCTGTAGTTTTTAGGTTGCGGGCAGCCAATGGACTTGAGATCCCCTATACTAGCTACGCTGTGTTAGATCTCGAAGTAGAGGGTATTGAGATACCCGGACGGGGCATTGTGATAGTGAAGGATGAACACTGCACACACCCACTAATTGTTGGCATGAATGTGGTGACAGCCTGTTGGCATGCTCTTTTTAAATGCCGTGGAAAGTCTGCTCTCTCCCCACCGCAGCTGAAGAACCGGAGGGTCTGGAAGGATGCCTTTGCGACTTGCCGACGTGTAGAGGTCACCATGGCAGAAGATGGGCTGCTGGGATATGTTCGTCCAGTCAGCCGACACAACATCCGGGTCCCCCCGAAAAGTGAAGTGCTGGTGTGGGGTCGAGCTCGGATGGGCCCAAGAGGAGGTGACTACTGTGCCCTGGTGGAAGCGCTGCCGGAGGCTAGCGATGTGGGAGTGGCCAGAACGCTAGCAGTGGTAAGGAAAGGCAGAGTGCCTGTGCGTGTTTGTAACCCACACCCCTATAGTCTGTCCATAGGCCGGTACCAGAAGCTAGGGAAGCTGTACCACGTGGATGAAGCTGATGTGCATGGACCTCGTGACTTGAGCCTGTCCCTAGAGGATGACTGTGTGGTTGAAGTAGCTTTGGTGGATGCTGCAGCTGTCCAGGAGGACCAGAAACTGCCAAAGGAGGTGAGCGAATTAACTAACAGATCTGATCTGTCTGAGCAACAGCAGGAGGAGCTACGCACCCTGCTGTTGAAATGGAATAAAGTGTTTGCACAACACGAAGAGGATTTTGGCCGGACGGACCTGGTGCAGCACCAAATCCATACAGGCGACGCCGCACCTGTCAGAGAGAGGTATCGACCCCTTCCTCCTTTAATGTATAAAGAGATGAAGACTCTGCTTGCAGGTATGCTTGAGAAAGGAGTAATTAGAGAGAGCTGTAGCCCATGGGCAGCGCCCATAGTTTTGGTAAGGAAGAAGGATGGCAGCTGGAGATTTTGTGTTGACTACAGAAAGTTGAATGCAGTAACCCACAAAGATGCTTTCCCCCTGCCTAGGATAGAGGAGACACTTACCAGCCTGACCCAAGCAGAGTGGTTTACGACCCTTGACCTGGCCAGTGGCTACTGGCAGGTCGAGATGGACCCCCAGGATCGGGAGAAAACCGCTTTTACCACACCTCTTGGACTGTTCGAGTTTGAACGAATGCCTTTTGGTCTCTGTAATGCGCCGGCTACATTCCAGCGGCTGATGCCGCAGTGCTTAAGTGGACAGCTGGCAGAGTCCCTGTTAGTGTATTTGGACGACATTATCATTTATTCACCTGATTTCTCCTCTCACCTGCAGCATTTGGATGAGGTATTCAAGAAGCTCTGGCAGCACGGGTTGAAACTGCGCCTGGATAAGTGCAAGCTCCTCCAGCACGAGGTGAAATTCTTGGGGCATGTGGTGGATCAGTATGGGGTAAGACCTGACCCAGATAAGACCTCAGCGATACTAGACTGGCCCATCCCTAACACCATAAAGCAGGTACGAGCTTTTTTAGGACTGGCCGGCTATTATAGGCGTTTTGTGGCTGGTTTTGCCAAGATTGCACGCCCCCTAAACCAGCTATTGACAGGCATTCCAGCTAATAAGAGGTCCGAAACCCGGACAGTGCAGTGGTCCGCTGAGTGTCAGAAGTCTTTCGATACACTAAAAACAGCTCTAACACAAGCACCTGTTTTAGCGTATGCCGACTACTCTTTGCCTTTTATCATCTACACAGATGCCAGCAACCAGGGGTTAGGAGCAGTCCTGGCCCAAGTTCAAGAGGGGCGTGAGCGTGTAATCGCTTATGCCAACAGAAGCTTACATCCAACTGAACGAAATGATGCGAACTATAGCTCATTCAAACTGGAGCTTCTGGCCCTTAAGTGGGCAGTGACTGAGAAATTTAAAGATTATCTGACTGGAGCACGGTTCACAGTATTCACTGATAATAATCCTGTTGCTCACCTACAGACAGCCCACTTGGGTGCAGTGGAACAACGCTGGGTTGCTCAGCTGGCATCGTTCGACTACGACATCAAGTACCGCTCAGGTAAAAGTAATGTGAATGCTGATGCACTGTCCAGGTGTCCAGTTATCCCCAGACCTGCTGACGCCCCAGATGAAGGAAGTGCGATTGCTGCGGCTCCCACTTCAGCAGCCATTGAACTCACCCCAGAAGGAGGAGACGAGGGGTGGGTCAGCAGTGAATGGGAGGAAGCACAAGCACATGACCCTGACATTCAAACCGTTAAGAGGTATGTGGAGACACGAGTAACACCTAAGGGACCAGAGCGCCAGGCGTTATCCCACGGAGCAAGGAAATTGCTGCAACAATGGAGAAAGCTCCAAGTTGAGGGTAACTTACTGTGTCGTAAAGTGATTGACCAACACACTCACGAAATATACTCTCAGATTGTGTGTCCAAGTGCCAGGCGCGAAGAGGTCTGGAGAAGAGTCCATGAAGCTGCTGCCCATGCTGGAGTGGATAGAACCTTGGCCCGGCTACGTCTGCGATTCTACTGGGCCGGCATGGAGGGGGAGGTACGTCAATTCCATCAGGGTTGTGTTGCCTGCAGCCTGCAAAGGGAGAGAGTAGAGCCTAGGGCCCCACTGAACCCTATTTCTGTGTCATACCCTCTAGAAGTAGTAGGCCTAGATTTCTTATCTTTAGGCAGACCCACAGACACCTACCAAAACATTCTGGTTGCCACTGATTTATTCACCCGTTTTGCTTGGGCCATCCCCACACGCGATCAAACAGCTCAGACCACAGTTAGAGCCCTATGGACGCATGTAATACAGCCCTTTGGCTGCCCGGCCCGGTTCCATTCTGACCGTGGACCCAATTTTGAGTCAGCATTAATGAAACAGCTTTGTGATACCTATGGGATAACCAAAAGCCGCACAACACCATATCATCCCGCAGGAAATGGTAGTGCAGAGCGTTTTAATCAGACCCTGTTAAACATGCTCCGCTCCCTTGAAACAGCTAAACAAAACAGATGGCCAGAATACCTGCCTGAGCTAGTACACGCGTACAATAACACAACATACAGTGCAACCACCTACGCTCCTTCTTTCCTCATGTTTGGGAGACACCTGCGGCTTCCAGTAGACGTGGGATTAGGTGTCGGCCCCCAACAGAAACGACATGATCTAGGGGGGTGGGTCCGAGATCACCAGCAGAAACTGTCGCTAGCATATAGTGTCGCTAGACAAAAAATGTGTACTGCTGCCTCCCAACACAAGCTACATTATGACAAGCGGGCCAGAGCCTTGCCACTGTTACCTGGAGAGAGAGTCTGGGTACGGGATAGGAATAGGCAAGGAAAAGGAAAGTTGTGTACTTGGTGGAGTTCAGAGCCACATGTTGTTTTGGAGCGGGTAGGGGACACTGGGTTAGTGTATAAGGTGCAGCCAGAGAAGGGTGGCCGCATACAGACCCTACACAGAAATGCCCTGAAAGTCTGTGTGGCCCCCCCTCCAGAGGTTTTGCCTCCAGCCGACAAACCGGCTACAGAGACTCAGAGACTGAATGTACCGGTGTTTTATGGCTTTATACCCACAGCAGCACCTGGGCCTGCTCAGAATGAGGAACAGGACACTCCACGACGCTCCATAAGAGCAAATCTTGGCCAACTTCCTCTGCGTTACAGAGACTAACAGACTGGACTTAGGTTGCAGGGACTGGCAACATTAAAGGGTGGGAAGATGTCGCACGGCAGAAGTAACAGCTGATTTTTGTGTATGATTTTATATTTTCCTGCATGATTTTATTATTGTTTGTAGTGATTTTATTATCTTTTATTGTACGGTTTTAAGTGAAGTCAATTTGAGTGTTTACTTCTGCTGAGGCATTTTTTTGATTACCTTGTTAACCTGCACCTGGGAAGCGCTTTACCTCCATAGACTGACCAATAGGTCTGAAGGACGAAGCGGCGAGCGACCAATTGAACGCGAGGAGGAGGGACTCAACGGGCCGCACACGGAAACAAGAGCAGAGGAGAGTGAGACGGATTGAGACGCGGCAGACAGTGCAGACACACGAGCAGTAAGCAGTGACGGGAGAACGACGACATTGACGGACGAGCAGTGGAGGGACCGCCCGAGAAGAGCTGACTAGAGACCAGCGGAAGTGGTGGTAACAACTGAGCCGAAAAAAAACCAGAGTGTTACGACGCGACCTTACGGCAGCGGCAGAGTGAGGAGCTCTGCCTAGCCGCGTGTCCTCGCCGATGGTCCGCCCCCCTACGGAGTGAGTCAGAGGAGGAGACCAGAGAGCGGTGTGGCGTCGGACACGAGCAGGAAAGCCGCTGGTATCCGGTCCCGCTCGGGCCTGTACGTTGGGCCTTGTCCCCCTGTGTTGGACAGACTTCTTGGACTTCTAGCCGTATGTTGAAGACAGTATAAAGGACATTTTTCTTTCACATTCTGCTACTTAAACAAAAAACTGTTGACGTGTCTGAGTGTAATAAAAAACAAGCTTGTTTTAACTGAGAAGTGGCCGTTGCCTCCTTGGGGTTAACACAGTGCTCACCACTTGATTTTAAAGGACCAGTACAAAGTTTTAATAATCCCACAATTCTCATTTTTTAACTACCTACATTACACTGACATGGCTCATTTCCTAGTAACCAGGTAAGAAAACATTACAGGTCATGTTTAGAGCTCGATTTGAAATTCATATGAGATGACGAGGACTCGGAGTGACCTAACTTGCAAAGTAGCGTTAGCTGCAAACATGTAACTTAGTCCACCGCTGTGTAACACTGAATAGTTACAGACTGCGCATTTTCCACGGTCCTTTAGTCTGAAACCGAATAGTTAGAAATATGTCCCTTTAATATATGGGACCGAAAGCCCAACCTGTTATATGGGAGGTGACGTTAGCAGCTGGATGTAGCCACAGGCTAACGGTTTGTTTGTGTCTGTGTAGTAACATTAGCCGCTTACACACAGCAATCCCGTATCAGAGACAATTTTTTTGTCTCCCAATATGCCGTCTTTGCTTTCGCCTGTGCCTGTCAGACTGCATCAACCGTAACGGTAAATCGCAGCGCTTGTGTGTCGCTACACACAGCGACCCGGCTGCTTCCTGTGTGTAGGGGATAAGGCATCAGCTGCACTGCTGTGAAGAGTTCATGCACGCTCCCACACCAGCTCGGCTGATGGCTGCAGTTACTCTAACAGTCGCAACGGCCATCGTGTCACTATTGAGTCTTATTTCTTGATCCTGCCCCAAGTTCCTTTAAATACGGACTGGTATTATTAATTTTTACTCTGTTTATTTTTTACCAAATGTGATAAATGGGAGAGAGGGGGTCACTCTGCCTCCTGGCAGCTCAAGGCAGGTCATCTGCTTCCTCTGTGCCATCAACCTCTCCAGGTTAAGAAAGAAAGAGATCAGGAATAGCTGAAGGAAGCGAGACCAGACAAGAGCTCCCTTCACTCTCTCCTGCAGGAAAGAGCTCAACACCAATCTCTTCTCCTGCAGCAGATGACCTGTAGTTGGATCTGAGTCTCTGTGTAACCCCTCTTCAATGCTCTTTATGCTAGCTTTATGTTCCTGAACTGTTGCCTTGATCTAAGCAGTTGAATGGGAGGTGTAATACTATGTATAATACAAATATGTGCCTTATCCACCTCCCACCACAACTTCAAAGAACTGAAACTGGTTTTCTGAAGTTTCCACCATTGCCAAAAACACTTAAAGCTCTGGCAAAAAGTTCTGTTTTGCAGAAGCTTGTTTTTAAATAGCCAGTAGGACTTAACCCTTTCACCTGGCGGAATGTAGATCCTGTCCAGTCGTGAAGCACTAACCCTGTTGTTGCTGACCCTCACCAATGTTTATTGTCTAGGCTGTGGATGTTTTACCCTCCATGTGTCGAACAGATCCAAGTGTGTGATGATGTAATTAAGGCTCTGAGCTGACTCATACAATTAAAATCTCCAACAATGATGAGCTGATCCTGATGGTAATTTCTCAGCTCATTTTTCATGAGGGTGAAAAAAACCTACTCTTTCTGTTCCATGATTTGGATCATATACATTGACAAAGCAGAACACTGTACTGTCTAATTCTGCCCTTCACCACTTTTATCAAGGATAAAACCATTGCATTTGCTGTTGTTTTGAACAGGACAGCTACCCACTGAAGTTAGTGCCATGACTGAGGATCCATGGACCCTCCCACCATAAGCCCCAGTCTATTTCATTTGCTGGATTAGAATGTATCCTTCTTTAGCATGTCTCTCCCTCCATTAATGTTCAGAGACCCTATTTTTAGAGTCCCCTAAAAAGGTCAGAAAAGAGAAACAGACAAAAAAAAAAAAAAAAAAAACAAGCAGGGAGTTGTGAAAAGAGAAAACCATCGTGTGATGCAAGATCATATTACTTTCTGGACCTAACAGTTTTTATTGCTTTCCTCAAAGTTGTAATGTGCTTTTTGAGGTGAAAGCATTCCTTTTCATACAAAAGGTCAAAACCAACTAACCTTTTCAGGACACCAACAGATCTGATGAACTTATCAGTATCACTGAAATAATCACTCACTCTCACAGACTTTATGAATGTTTCATCGAATTGTAGCGGGATGAGCACTTTCCCTTTGTTTTGCTCGTTGGCGTGGTTGTGTCCCTTTAATTAAGCCTCAGTGTATATAAGAGGGAGGGGCCCTTAGTGCTGCCCTTTCTCTGCCAGCTGGTGCACGCTTTCCCTTTCCGGGTTACCTGGTTTCAGGTGCTGCAGACACTCTGCACTCTTCTCTCCTCCGCGCTGTTGCACATCCATATCCAACATCACAGGTATGATTAAACTATTTATCGCTGCGCCGCTCTTTCATCCATGCGCATTGATTGCCAGCGTCTGCTTACAACCAAACACGTCTTACAGTGTCCAAAATGTATGTTGGCTCCCTCTCGCTCTCTCCTCCCGGTGCCTGAACCACACCACGCTGATGGGACAGGCCGAGGTCTCAGCACCTAGCCGGCACGAGCCACGCCACTCTGCGCTCAGGACCGCTGCTGCTTTGGGAGGTCTCAATGTGCGACTGTGTGGATTGTTTATGATTTGGAATTTAAAGCTTGGCTTATGGAAAAGTCCTGATTTATTTGTGTTGATTGTTTAATCGTTGGTTTTGTTTTCTTTTGGTCTCCTATTCACCTTCCTAGTTTATTATTTTGGGGGTTTTTTGTTTGTTTTTTTTTTGGTTGTGTGCTCCAACTTGAGCCCGCTCGAGCCACACCAATGGCAGCCATTTCTTCTATTGTACCTGTAGCAAACAGGAGGGGGATGGTGAGTGGGGTTTTCTTGTGCGGACCTTTTTTTTTTTCTTCTTTTTTTCTTTGCTTTGCATCAGTTAGTGAGTCAGCCACAGTAGCATTTATTTTCTTTAATTTTCCTTGATTCCTATTTTTCATATGGTTTTGCCCTCCCACTAACCGTCCCTCTCTGTCTGTTTACTTCCAGGTGCTGAGGGCCTCACTGGTGACCTGCTCCCCCCTCTTCGGTGATGGTGTCCTATCGTGTGTAGTGCCCCACTTCACCCCTTTTTTTGGCTTTGCCCTTGTGTGTGTTTATGTAGTGTCTTACATGTGGATTGTGGTGCCCCCACAGCAAAAGTTTCAAGAGAGCTTACTTGATCATGTACAAATCTGAAAAACAGGGACAACAAACCATTCAAAACTCTGCGCCACTCACACATCAACCACCACCGCTCACACTCATGCTCACCTGAAACGGAAAGAAGAGGAGAGGAGAGAGAAAAGGAAAGGAAACAGGAGCAACAGGACCTCTCCTGGAGATTAGAGGAGGAAAAGGAAACAGGAGAGGAGAGCAAACAGAAGAAAAGGTGAGAGGAAACAGAAAAAGACAGAAGAGGAAACAGGAAAAGACAAAAAAGGAAACAGGAAAAGACAAGAAGAGGAAACAGGAAAAGACAAGAAGAGGAAACGGGAAGAGACAAAAAAGGAAACGGGAAAAGACAAGAAGAGGAAAAAGGAAAAGAGAAAAGAGGAAACAGGAGAGGAGAGCAACAGGAAAGGACAGAAAACAGGAGGAGGTAGAGGAAGAGATGAAAGCACAGGTGAAAGATGATGGGAGTATGTATATAAATGTGTGTGTGTGTGTGTGTGTGGCTTTATATTTCACTTAAAGAGTTCTGCATGCGACCACAGGGGTGTCAGCCTCAGGCTTTGTGTAACTCCACATTTTTTCTTCCAACAATCTAATAATCAGAGGTAATCACAGGCAGCAGTGTGGAGGACACACTTCATCTGTGGGTCTCACTCACTGCACTGCCTCAGTATTCATTAAAGCCACTGGCAGCCAGCCAATGAAGCAAAGGGTGAAAACTTAATATTTCAAAGTAGATTCAATCTCAGAGGGAGATTTGGTTTTGGCCGTCATACCTAATATTTTCATACTGCTGGGGGAAGTCAGGCTCAGAAAAATTCCATCCATTTACACTGAGTGAAGTGAGTGAGGTGGGGATACTGGTGCTTTAGGTAAGAGATACAGTTCTTTATGGCTTCAATATCCCAGGCCACATTAAGGTTATTTCTATTAATGTTATGCATTGCCCAGTGACTTTATTACCACTATGTAAGCTCATACCATAAAAGCCATGGGCTGCCGATTTATTAAGTCCTCTTCAAAGCTTCCTACAGCCAGTAGATATGAGTGTTATTAAAGTACATGTGTGCATGCATTTATTCATGTGTGCAAATCACATAGGTATTATCTTCTCATGTAGTATTAGTATGTAGCTTTTATGTAACAGTAGCCTGTAAGTTCAGTATGATGATCAACTATAAACAGAAAGGTGAAGAACTCAATAAACTCTACGGACAATGATGTTATTTGGCGTTATAATGGAGTAAGTCATGATAGTTTACAATCTTAAACTGTGAGTAATTTCTAAATGAAAGGTTCTGTTGACTTGTGTTATTAGTTGTGGAACCACCTCAGAATAAATGATGATCGTTCATTCAAAATTGTTGTGTTAGAACACTGCAAGGTTTGACCTGCAGGCTGCAGCCTTGTCTCCTAGACATTACTCTTCTAAACAACTACTTTGCAATTGCAGACACATTTTTTGGTAAGTGTAATGTCGACAGTTACGTTTTCTATTAAAATATTGAGAAAATGTTATCAATTAACATACAAGGCAAGATGCAAAAATGTCTATACTGAATGTATCAGTAATATATTTACCGATAACATATTTCATTTGTTTTCCACCAAAAGAGGCAGTCTTGCAACATACAGCTTCTTTCCTCAGGCTATTTGACATAACATCTATTCAGAAATAGCCAGTCTTCCCACTGATGGTCTCGTTTGATGTAGGTCATAGAGGCATCAGTATTAATGTGAGACTGTTTCATAACCAGTTAATAACTCCTTGGTATGTTTGAGTTTGATTGACCTAAATACAGAAGTTTGAAAAACAACAACCTCTTAAACAAATTTGACGCAACTAGCTTAATTTCTAATTTCTATATCTTTACATTTGTAAATGAGACAAAATCTAAAGTGCCTCATGTTTGCCTCATGTTCCTTTTTGGTGATTTTTCAGCTTTGTGGACGTGCAGAGTTTTTGTTTTTTATATCCACCTGCTGAAAGGGGACGTTTCTCTGTTCTCAACTTAAATTTAGTTTAGACTGTGAACGTTACATTAACAGGTTTTAATGTAATGTCCTTAGTACAGTATACAGTGGGTACTTCTCATTTCACCTAAATTGTTTCCACATTTCCCTCACATCATTGTCAACAAAATCAAAAATCACTCTTTCTCAGCACAGATGCAGCATTCTTCCACTTTATGCCAAGAGGTACAAAATCAAAACTCCTTGCTTGATCAGATTGTTCCTTGGACAGGGTGCATTGTCCTGCTGGAGGACAATGCCATCAGGGAATGCTGTAGCCACGAGGACGTGTACTTGGTCTGCAGCAATGTCTAGATGGTACCCAAGGTATGCCAGAAAAACATTAAAAAGCAGTGATCAATGTTATTTACTTCACCTAACAGTGGTGTTAATGTTTTGGGCTGATCAGTCTGAAATAATTGCAGTAGATGTCCACAAATACAGCTCTGATTTTTTCTTTTTTTTTTTCAATTTAAATAGTAAAACTTGTGTGTTGTCCTTTTGAGGACAGTTAATCATTCAGTTTATTCAGTCAGTGAAGATTATTCTCTTCTCATAAAATGTCCTGCAAAAACTACATAGTGCACCTGTAAATGGCAGGGCCATGGACCGGGCATATATAAATGAAATGCAGTTGCTGTTAACATTTTTGAATACACCTGTGCTTCTCTTCCTGTGGCATGTCAAAATGTCAGTTATATTGTAGGACCTTCCTCACAAATATAGTTTTGGGAATGTGTCCACTCAGTAATCATACTGCAGGGAAGTGTTTATTATTATGCTGATGCGTGTGATATTTCTTTTGTTAGGATTATACTGTTATTTATACTCTCAGTTTGTAGAGTTGTTGAGTACACACTACACTGCACTTCTGCACTGCAGCACACTATCTCGCGGTGAGAAACTGCCCCTTTTTGGCTCCAATGTGTTGCCGTCGCCGCAGTCTCCGCCTTCGCGCATAAATAGCGGCTGCGCACGCTCCGTAGGTCTTCTCCCACGTCCACCGGAGCAACTACTGTTGAAAACTGTACCGGATCCTCATTGTCAAGGTAAAGTTCGCTTATTATTCCTCTTTTACTCGTTTCAGTGATATTTGTATGAATGTAAGTACTCTTCTTATTCCTCCTGTTGTTCACACAGTCATTTTTTAGTAGAAGTCGTGTTTTCCAGCATGTGTGTTGTAACTTGGTTTTATCGCATTTTAACTCGTTAAGGCATTAAATGAGGACACCGTTCATACTGAAGCTGTGGGACATATTGTTAAGGCGCCGACCGGGCGCAGTGAAGCGGTGTCCTCGCTGCCGCCCTGACATCTGACGTGAGTTTTCGCAGCAGCAGCACGAACAAAAGACCATGTGGCTGTCTGTGAAGGCCCGGGCCTGTCCCCGACTTCCAGTGCGGCACTGTGCTGGAATTCATTAGGGCTAGCTATCTCACCACCGTAGGCGGTTTCAGTAAGAGTGGTTTCACAGGGGGATGACTCTCTCCTCTGTGGCCGGAGTTGACTGTCCAGGTTCAATGGCGGCGTTATGAAGACTGGCTGTCAGCCGCAGCCGGCAGAGCAAACGTCACCGCCATGATCGAACAGACTGAAGTCCGTCTGCCTTGTCCTCTACACGAGCTGTCAAGCGTCCTTCAGAAGGCTGTTAACGCAGCTGCGTATTTCCGCAATAATCGTGCAGGGTGTGATTTATAATCGTACATGCAAGGCTATAACATGCCTAAACTTTGCTACCGCTCAGCTAGCCTATTGTATTGTTGGACTGTCGTGATTTCATTGAACTCATCGTCATCCATTTACACCTTTCGCTAATGCTAGAGTTATTTAAGTACATGTAACTATTTGGTAATTGAAATGTTAGTTTAGCTGTAAAAGGATAATGTCCCTGGCTAAGGGAGTGGTTGCATAGATGTTAATTGGCTAATGGCAGTGAATGAAGTGTGTGCCGGAGCAGGCAGTCCTTTTCGTTTAATTATGTGGATCTGGTTTTTCATGGGCCACGTCAGCAATTTACAGAAAATGTGACGGTGCCTAAAGTATTTTACACTGGCCTTGAAATGCTCTTTGTGCGAGTCAGTGATTATATAATTTGGCTTTTGGCCTCAGTAATGCACCATGGTTAACAATGGTGTAAGTCAAGCTGCACAGAAAACCAGACTAACATTATCAATTGTAATATAATTCTGACTTTTTTTGGCGTGTGTGTAAATTTCCCTATAATTCAAATTATAGTTCTTCCCAGGAGAATTGTGTGTGTGATATTTATTCACACACATATATGTATGTGTGTATGTATATATCATCATCATCATCATTATTATTATTATTATTATTATTATTATTATTATTATTATTATCATCATCATCATCATCATCATCATCATCATCATCATCATCATCACACAATTCTCCTGGGAAGAACTATAATTTGAATTATAGGGAAATTAAAGATTTCTTTGATAGAGTTTATTTATTTTTCTGCGGTTTGAAACTAAACTCTTATGTTGACTTTCATGTGACCAGTAGACAAGTTTCACATTTTTACAAACTCCGCTCACCTGAAATGTGCTGCAGTTGAGGATTATTTATAATTATCTTACAGTTTGATTTTGAGAAATGTGACAATTGCACAATAAAAATTCAGAAGTAACGTAGATGGCTTAAAATTGCTTGTCTGCTCTGGCCATCAGATCGTTCAGTAGTTTTTCTCCCAACTGACCTGACTTCTTTCAGCCTCATACTTTCTAAGCCATACCTTCAGTTGATCAGAAATAATTGGAAGTGCACAAAATGATACACAGTATTTGGCAAATAACTGCTTAAAAAATCAGTAGTTCCTCATTGGTAAATTGTTAGTTGATATTGCACTTGGCCATATTATGGTTTTGATTAACTTGGATTAATTGTGCAGCCCCAGTTGAGGTTGTTGCAGATGATTTGTTTTGTGACTTATTCATTAGCTGTGAATAGTAATGGTGACAGTTGAGTCTCTCTCAGTGCACCTTTTTTTAGAAACCATGTGAGGATAAAGGTCTTTCCTCTGTGGGAGTGGCTGGCAGTCAAAGTCGCAGTAGTCCAGTTAAGGTGATCACACTGTCGGATCAACACAACCTGTTGTCTTTTGCTCTGTGTGATGGGGTCGGTGCCTTCGGCAGCCGGCCCCACAGCTGGATGTGCCGAATGCCAACAAGAGTCGTGAGTGATCCCGGCCTTTTCCCCTTGTTGATTGTAAATGGTTTTATTGTTATCATCCCCCTTTCTCCTCTTTTACAGAATCATGGCTGAGCTGAAGGAGCGCACATTCATTGCCATCAAGCCTGATGGTGTGCAGAGGGGAATCATTGGAGAGATCATCAAGAGGTTTGAGGTAAAAGGCTTCAAACTCGTCGGCATGAAGATGCTCCATGTAAGTAAACATATTTTTTTCATATATTTTATCTGTAATGCATTGCCGCTGACTTTTTTCTTTTTTTTTTAAAAGTAAAGGGCTTGAGGTGAGCTGCTTTCACAAGTCAGTGGTCATGTTAACCGTCTTGTGAGTGTGCAGAGTGACGGTTAAGACCTCCGGTGAGCTGATTAGCCAGTTTGTCTATTCCTGACCATGGCATGAGCGATTTAGCACTGAGTTGAGGTCTCCTAAGCCGCTAACATCTGAGCTGTGACAGAGTGGGACCCTGCTAGACTATCATGAGGTCATGTGCATTCATTAACCTGCATTGTGCAAGAATTGATGTAAAAAAAAAAAGGCACGTCTTCGCAGTCCATAAAAAATTTCCCATTCCAGTTAACTGAGGTGAAGTAGATTAACCCTAATTGCTTACATTAAATCTGGTGTCTGTGTGCTTACTGGTGCCAGAGGAAGTGAAAATGGAATAGGAGCCAAGTCGGAAGCAGAGGCTTGCCCAGAGAAGGCTAAATTGATCTTGCAATGTGGAGCTGCCAGTTCTGAAATGTTGGCTTTAGACCTGATGCAACCGGCAAGCCCAAAGACACAAGTCAGGTAATTTGCCGTCTATGCAAACGAGTGGTGCCAGCAAAAGATTCTAACACCACCAATTTGCACAAGCATTTGCGAATACATCATCCTGACAAGCACGCCAAGCTAACACCGAGAGGCAGCTCCCTCAACTGCCACTGGAAAAGCCGTGCTTCACCCGTCTTGTGAAAGACTCGTCGGAAATCATGTGTGAGGCTGCCAGTTCCAATACGCGCACACTTTGAATTGTGCTCTACGTAGTATTATGAACTATATGTACCGTGTTGAATTCTGTGGAGGCAGACCATTAATTAAGCAAAATAAAATGACAAATCGGCCAAAAATGAAACCAACCGTGATGGACTCAGCCGATTGGCGATATATTCGTCCAATCGCCCAAGCCTACTTCCCACCTATTGTCTGACATCAGAACGGAATCAGTCGTCTTCTTAGAATTTAACTTGAATGCTTTGATTTTTACTTGACTAATGTTGCAGATGTTTCTGCTGTTGATGCGCTGATTGGTTGCGATATCAACTTCACCAGATGTCTGGTTAATAATTTTGACTGCAATCTTGTCATTGGAGTGGGATGTATTGACCTTTTGCGACGTGTGTGTGTGTGGTAAGGCTGTCGTGTTGGCTGTGAACAGGGTGTTGTGCTGAGGTGGAGTCTTCAGAGGCTTGTTGTTCAGGTCACTGAGAACTACAATGTCTGTGAGTAATACCTGTAACACTTGACTTTTTAATGGCAGCACCCGTTGACTTTTTACACTGTAGTTTCTAATGCAGTGTACCGATCAGATGCCTGTGGCCCTTTCTAACTTCAGTGTATACCTCACTAGGATCAATTCATTTATCTAATGTGGGTCCAGGACTTGCTATAACTTTAAAGTGGAGTTGGCAGCACCCTGTGGCTAAATGAATATAACTAATTATGAGATTTCTTTTTACAAAAGAAACAGTATTTATTGTGGATTGGTCACATCTGGCCTGAGCTGAGTAATTAGGTCAGTATCTGCACTAAGCCGGTCAGATCTGATAGGTACAACCCTGAGGTAGATGTCAGGTCTGTGCTCTGATGTCTGTTCACTGAGCCTGAAGCCTTATAACTGTTAGTCCCATCAGGGTTTCTCTACAGGGGCTGTGTTTGCCACAGGTTGAGAATTATTTTTTTATTTTTTATTTTTTTGTAATTTAGTGGTGGTGGGTGGCAGAAACTCCATTTATTGCTACTCAAAATAAATCTGTCATCATAAATAAGAGATGAATAGGTATTTGCATATTAAAGTTCTATTTTCAAAATGTATTGAATAACAAACACTGACTTTAACTCTTAAGTTTATTTTTTCAAAATGAATGATTAAAAAAAATCTAACGAGTTTAATCTTCAAAATATATTAGAGATGACAATACTTAAACTCTGGTTTTGGTCCATAGCATAACATAAATGTCCTTTTTTTTTGTTTTGTTTTTTTTGAGGTGAAAAGCCTTTCTACTATCTATATGGGGATGCTTCAGGGGCACATCCATTTAAGATTCTGAGGCATGCATAGCTCCCTGGAGCTGGAGCAACCATATGAAGCATATATACATTCAAGGGCACAGTTAAGTTTTTCCTCATTTCACCGGTTATGTAGCCACTGTTCTACAGTGGCAAGTTAGGCCAATATAACTGACCACACCATGTTTAACCAGCCTTATGAATAGTTTCATCATGGTGACTTTTACGTGGCACTCAGCCAAACATGGTAGTATTGGGTGGTACTGTGGATGTGGTACATTGTAATTGACAGGATATTAAGCAATATAGGCAAATGAGCACACGTTTGTTTTTGTAGTTAATGTGCCTGTTGCAGTGCAGGACAAACTCATCAATAGGCTATGAAAAGGTTGCTAAGCTGGATGCGGCACAAGATCGCAAAGTTTAACATTCTAGATTTGTAATGTGTCTTTGCTAGTGAATTACAAAAACAGTGAATGATGAATGAAAAATGTTGTGCTGTCTTTTCCCTTCTGGTTAACTTTGGTTGGCTATCAACTGGAGAAAAAGTTTGAATTCAGAGTTGATGTACCTGGGTCGGTTGCTCAAGTAGAGCCTATGAGCAACTTGAATTGTGTGTAAAGGAACGATGCAGTGATACGTCTCATTGTCTCCTCCTGCAGGCCTCTCAGGACCTCCTGGAGAAGCACTACATCGACCTGAAGAGTAGACCCTTCTTTCCTACCCTCATTGCCTACATGAGCTCTGGTCCAGTGGTTGCCATGGTAAGAGACCACACACACAACAGATTGTGTAAGATTGATGTTTGTTGAACCAGAAAGGCTTAAACCCTGGAGACTAAACCTGCTCTGCTGCCTGACTGTTGTGGAAAATGACACCCATACTTTTCCTGTTGTTGGGGAAACGTGTTGGCTGAGGAAGTGCTAACGGAGCAGCTGGCTTCATCTGTCATTCCTCTTGTGTATTCCAGGTGTGGGAAGGCAAGGGTGTGGTGAAGACGGGAAGGGTGATGCTGGGTGAAACCAACCCTGCAGAGTCTAAGCCCGGAACCATCAGAGGAGACTTCTGCATTGACGTCAGCAAGTGAGTTTGTCTGCATTACCACTTTTACACTAAAATTGGCATGTATATTCAGTTCTTTAAAAACCTGGGTAAACTTGCTAAAAATAGGCAATTGACTCCTTTCACATTGGCAGAAGACACACCAGGAAAAAAGGACAGTAGGAAGTAGATCATTTACCTTATCAGACTACATCCAGAAGATGCTAAAACTAATTTCTCATCTGAGATTTGCATAACTGATCAGGTAGCTGGCAAGTATCAGGTACTGGGGAAGCAAGTCACAAATCTTTTACTTCAGTCTATTCTTTATTCAAACTCAACACCTGCTGAACAGTGTCGGAGCACTGCTTGAACAAACACAGTGGGAGTTCATATACAGCAACTTTTTGAGATATTGAAGTTCATTTGGACTGGATTCTCAGTCTGTCGCCCTTTTCCTCACCTCTTGCTCTTGTTTTCACAGGAACATCATCCATGGCAGTGACTCAGTGGAAAGTGCCAACAAGGAGATTTCCCTGTGGTTTACAGATGGCGAGCTGGTCAGCTACACTAGCTGTGCCTCCAGCTGGCTCTACTAAGCCGCTCTGTGTCCTGCAGCAGTCCTCACACTGGTTGAAAACCAGTGAACTCTTGCCTCAGATTTCATGTTTTTGCCCATAGCCTAGAGGGAGAAGAACTCACGTGAAGTTCTTTATGTCCCACAGTTGTCACATCCCCTCCTGCCCACTACTCATTATACTGTACTTGAAACTGGTCTCTATGGAGGTCCAGGCATAGTCCGGATTCATTCCTGAGCTCCATTCCTTTTTAGAAACATTCCATTCATCCCTTGAATGTACAGTTAATAACCGAAATGTCCTTGACCATCAGTTTTGTTAACCAGTGATCTGATTTCCAATAAAATGCACACAATACAATCTGTCTTTTCATTCACTGTTCAGATTACACACAGCACTGATGTACATATGATTCTGTGGTGACCTGTTGAGTCTAATGGAAGGGATTAGTAACAGCATATTTAATGTGGTGGTTCAGATCCACTCTCAGGCAGGATTGGAGGGGAGCTATAATCTGAGATTAGATAATTTTTTATTTCAGACCTGCTTTGTACTGAGATGCCAGCAGACTGCCAGATGACCACTGTGGCTTCACAACAGATGTGTCTTGTTGTCTCGGAACAGCAGAAAATGAATGTGTTGCATTTTCGGTTTCAGCTGAACTGACTGCATTTTGACAGGATTCTAACTCTCAATGGTATTAAGACATGCAGTCATGAGCAAACGTTTACATTCACTTGTAAAGAACATGTATATCATGGCAGCCTTGAGTTCCAATGATTTCTACAACTCATTTTCTGTGATTGAGTGGATAGTAGATGCATAAGAAAGTAAGCATACAAGACTGTCCTCATGCATACAAATTGTATAATAGTGTTTGATTCCCTAAGATACATACACAAAAACCCCAGAACTATACAGAATAATAAATATAGTCACAAAAATGATGTATTCATGTTGGAGTGTTGAGTCTCAGTCTGAGGAATGAAGCTGCTCTGTAGTCTGGTGGTACAGCAGCAGATACTTCTGTATCTGTCAGACGGCAGCAGGGTGAACAGACTGACTGGGTGGGTGTTGTCTTTTAGTATCCTTTAGGCTCAGCCGATACCTCACTTCACCAATGCTCTGTAGGTGGTACCAGTGATGTGAGCCTTCCTGTCCTGGGCTGTGATGAACCATGCCAGTGTGTGATGTTTCCAGTCAGGATGCTTTCTATTGCTCCTTTTGTAAAAGCTGACATGAACATAATGCAGTCCTATTCATATGTGTCAACACAACCTTGTTATGACGGAATAAAAAAAAAAAATCTTCAGATTCTCAGTTTAGCTGAGCATCTGCCCAGGTGATTATACTTTTTAATTTAGTGTCATCTATACAGAGGTGTCAAAAGTACCCAAAAGTCATACTTAAGTAAAAGTAACGATATTGTCTTAAAATATTCCTATAGTGAAAATGAAAGTCACCCACACTAATAGTACTTGAGAAAAGGTCTCAAAGCATTCGATGTTAAATGTACTTATGTATCAAAATCACAAGCTAAGGTACATTCTACAAACATTTACATGTATTTACATTATACTATTGGTTGGGTGATTATCAGATGTGATATTCAGCATTTTTCTGATTATGGCAATCAGTGTTTTTTCTATCCGATTGCTCATAAAATGAATTAATTTGACTTTGGCCCTGATTCAGCAATTTGTAAAGTAACTAGTAACTTATATAAAATATTATCAATATATTATTGTACCACTTATATTCAATATTATCATTATACCACTTATCAAATCAATGTAGTGGAGTAAAAAGTACAATATTTGCCTCCAAAATGTATTGTAGTGAAAGTAAAAAGTAGCAAAAAAATCTAAATGGGCAAGCAAAATACAAGTACCTCAAAACTGTATAAGTAGTACAGTACTTGAGTAGATGTACCTAGTTACATTCTATCACTGCGTCTATATAAAAGGGCCAGTCTTTTAAATGAGTGTTTCTCAGTAAACATGGAGCCAGACAGACAGAGATGGTTGGCAGAGGAGGAGAGGAGTTAAAAAGTGTTGCAGAAGTACAACTGAGCATGGTTGATCAATGAGACTGGGCTGAGAGTGCAGCCAAATCAAATCAATTAAATCAAATGAGGTAGGGGTTTCAATGCAGAGCTTTTAAAAAGTAAAATTAAGTAAACTAATCAGTGTTACATTAATTAAATGTTTGCACTGCAGCCTTCAATGGTAGAAGAAGTACTCAGATCCATTAAAGTTAATGCAGACATAATTAGGAAAAGCTTTAAGAAACAGTTTGATTTCATAGTGAATGAGAAAATACATCTAAAAAAAAATCCCAAATGGAATATTCTATATGATGAAATGAATAAAGAAGCTAACACACTGGTATGGTCCTGTAAGTCTTTGCATGTCCTGCCCGGATTAGAGCCAAGCTGCCTGTGTTCAAAGGTCAAAGGAGTGCCTTTGAGAGACTCAAGTGCTGAAACTGACAAAGGATTTCCACAATGTCTGAAGTCATAAGCCTTTTTATTCAGTGTAAAAGTCAGATCTTACAAAAATCACCAGATAAACTTTCACAGCCATGCGGAAACAGTTTGCAATGCTTGTAAACAAAGAAGCCATTCATTACAACCAATATAATGATCCAAACATTTGGCTTTATTTACAAAGTCTATCAAAGCTTGATCACAGCACAAATTTACCATATGAAAGGAAACTGGTATACACTATCAAAAAGATGTACAAACTTTTAACTGCAATCTAATAATGTACCTCAGGGGTCAGTGTTAATATCAATAGATTTATAACTATTAACATAGATTTTTTTTTTTCATTTGTATCCAAAATAAATTTTGCACCATAACCCTCTCAACTCACAATTATTTTCAGACAATAGTAATCCCAATACATTTAGTCATTTTTATCAAATATATATAGCACCACAATATAATGGTTTAATATAATCAGGTGGGGGGTATCACATACAAAAGACCCGTGTTAGTATCCAAGAAAAAAAACAAATATCCATCTCCAGCCTGCTCCTCATCACTGCCCACTCAGGTGCAGGCATTCTGCAACTCAGTCCTTCTATGGAAGCCTATTAACGCCTGAGAAAGAAAAAAAAATGAATGATGAAAATTTAAGTAAATTATGATATATGTCAACTTTTGGATTTTCATAGTTTTGGATTACTATAAAACTTTAAAAATAGTAAGCAAAAAATTGAGTCAAAAATAAGAGACACTTGATCTCATTTTTGATAAACTAATCCAAACTTATGATTGTGACTCAAAATCATGAAACACTGAATCAAAACTATAAGATTCAAGTCCATACTTATGTCAAAATTAATGAGATATGAAAGCACAAACAAATGTAAAAACATACAGCATTATCCATTTTTCTGGAAGCCCTGAAATCCCAATTTGATTTAAATAGTTTTTTTTTTCTAAATCTATACTGTAGCCGTGAAGCTAAAAGCTACCTGCCTGAAATGGGCACACAAGCTCAAAGGTGTGAATAACATCTTTTCAAATCAATTTGGGCTTGCAGGGCTTGGACTTGGATTACACTGGGCGAGCTGTATCGAGCCTTTTTATTCCTTTTTCTTTTTACAATTTAAAACAAGTCTCCAGCTACTTCAGTTGTTTAGGAGAATGCTTCAACGCTGTTTTGCTGTGAAGCCCCAGAAATGTTTTGTTAGCTACAAAACTTAACCCGACTTAACCCGAGGAGATAATGAAATTTCATTTTTGGGTGAACTTCTCCTTTAACTTTAAAGGTATTTCTTTTATTTTCTAGGCAGAAATAGGCTTCCATACTTTTTCTGGTCACAGTGGAGGAGTAAAACACACAGACAGACTGAGGAACAACCAATGACGGTTACAACAAAAAAACAAGCTCAGCACAACATCTGCACAACGCGTTCCGTTTTACATGCATTCAGTTGATCAGTGCACCCAATCCAAAATCAACTCATTGCTTCCATCTCCAGCTACTGATGCCCAAACACTTTAAATACACAGCTACCCGTGGATGGAGGTCAAACTTGTTCTATATTAAGATTTGGGGATCAAGGTGAAACAAGAAAGTTTAATATCTACAAGAAAAAGTGAGAAAACAGAAGATCCAAAACAGTGTTGATTGTGCATTTGATTATTTAGGGTTAATCTAAAGGAGGGTAGCAGCAGTTAGTCCATTGAACAGTCTTTTTCTTTTTTGTACTAAGATATTAATGCAGTTTGGTCATGAAGTACTTTAATGCTTCTTCCTGCCTTCCAACATCAGAGGAAAATAACAATGACAGATCTAAACACGAAACCCATCTGCTTCAAATGATTGTGAGACACTGTCTTATTGCTCATTTGGTCTGAGAAGCTTAGCATTTCAGCTGAGCTTTGTATCTAATCTGATTAGGAGACAAATTGAAAGCAAACTGGTTGAAAACAAATCTCACATCCCATTAGGAATGAAAAAGAAAACAGGAAGCTACAAGAAGCAAATAAAAAAAAGCAACATGCATCCATGTGTGTTTGTGTCACTTCGATGTAGAATGAATGAAGACAGATTATAAAGCTACAGAACAGACAAAATACATGAAATGGTAAGTGAGATAAGACCTTTGATGTTTGAAGAGTATGGAAGCACCCATATCACCCAATCTTGAAAGCAACCAAATACCTGAAGGTGAAATTAAAAAACTGGATTCTTGCTGAAATTTGAATACCAATTAATCTATAGTGTTAATATACTTTACTCTGAAAACCATTAATTTTCACTTTCTGGGATAAAAATCTATTTAAGTTCATGTCAAATTTGCAACAAAATTGATTTGATTGTTTTTTCTTCACAAAATCAAAAAATAGAAAATATAAGTGTCAAATACTTGAAAAACTATGTACAGTCCCCAAAGTCATAAAATGTATTTCTTTATTCTGGTGTGCACAAGTTGGCTTCTTTTTTTATCAATTTAAAAAAATATGTATCTCTTCATAAGCTCAAATTGGCATGGAATGAGAGGAAAAACCAGCCAATAGCCCAGATAAGCACATTTAAATTTGTCACCTCCAATTTTTTTGTTTGAATTTCACCAAGCTAATGTGAGCAACCTGACATCTGACCTGACTTTAATTTTTAAATCATTGTCGGGGACCTCCTGAAAGAAAAAAAAAAGAGATTAATTATCTTGTTTAACATCATTTGTGTACACACAATAGTAATTATCTCATTCAAGATAATAATGAATGCAAAGATTTAATTTGAAAATGAACTAGAATATAGTTTTTTGAAGAAGAGCATAAATTTACCTATCTGAATTTATTAACCTTAGCCAACAAACAACAAATGAAACAAAAAAAGGTTCATAATGCACCAGTTGAAATAACCTATGGGAAATTTCAAAGACAGGAAAAAAAAAAAAAAAGAAATTTCAATTTCACAAGTACTTTTTCAGTTGCTTAAAAGATTTTAGTTACTGTGGCACTTTTTTAGCTTCCATAGCGAGATGCACATGATGAAGACACCTTTGAGCTTTTAAAATCCAGCTGATTGAGACTTGTAGTTACAACCCCTACAACCAAAAGAAGAAACAAACTTCCTGAGAATTGAATCATGAACCTTACTGGTAGAGAGAGAAATCATGGATCTTTTACCGTCACTGAGAAGTTTAAATCTGCTCTGCATTTCAGTACAGCCTTTGGCCATACACTGACTATTCTGTATATGAACCCTTGCTCACAAAAATCACAGTTATACAATACCATTTTGTTAAATCATCTCATATGTTAATTATATTAATGTAGTGATCATGACATTTGAGGGTGCTATACGTTTTATTTAACATAGCAAAATAATATGGGATCTATTATTATTGCATCATTCAAATTAGAAGACTACCTCATGTGCTGTGATAAAATTCTTCCATGTTTGGTGTCTAGTCTTCAAGTGGATCATTTTAGGTAATCATTTTCATTTGCATATGCTAACACACTGCCATAGTCTATTTCACACTCTTGTTTTAGATAATGTGGCTAGCATCAGGAGGTAGTAGATAAACAGCTGCAAAAATCTAGCTCTAAGAAGAATGAAAGAAGGAGTCTTGTCTTTTCCACGGCTAAGCATGGATTTCTGACTAATCAGGATTTGTTACTCCATACCATCATAGTCATGAAGAATATATATATAGAATCTATGTATTTATGCCACTTTTAGATCCTGTCGTCTTATGTGAATGCTGCCCTCGGAGACTATTGGAAAAGCAGTGCATTGTTCATGTTTCATTATCAACAACAAACCTGTTATTCTGTGGCTCAGGTGAATCATAAACTAGCTTGCATACATATGGCTCTGACATGAGAACAACTTAAGCAATAGAAAAACACTAATGCTTTGCATATAACCCTAATAAAATATTTAACATAGTCTTTTTCGCATTTGGACTGTGTAACCCAAGGCAGATTTTCTTGTTTTCCTCTTAATATGACATGACAAGTGTCCAGCCTCTTATTTTCAATGACAGAAACCAAAGTGACACTAAAAATGCTGAATGTACGGAGTCTCGAGTGTGCCACATTTTCAGTAATTGATTATTTTCAATGAATACAATCAGAATTACTTAAAAGCAATTATACATCGAATTCAGATTTAAATGATATCAAAAAATACAAATTCATTAAGAAAAAAACCAAAAAAACCAAAACATGACAGCTCTTTTATTTTAGCGCTCCTTTAAATTAGAGCTCCTTTAAATAGAGGCATTAAGTGTGTTTGCTGTTCTTAAAAGGTGCAGTACGTAAGAATTTTACTTGTAAACATTCAAAACCTATCTACTGAGGTTGGCATGCTAACCAGCTAGCCCCGTCCTGTCCCAGTCCAAAGCTCTTGTGCTATATACCAACACTCCCCGAGTGCTCCAAGCTCCCAGTCTGGACTGCTAGATGCAGGACTATTTGAGCTAACTAGCTAACCGTAGTTACAGTTAGCGGTTATTCAGGTGATATGGCTACCCTCTATTTTTTAATGAATTTGTCATTCAAGTTTTACATATTGCACCTTTAAATAAAAATAAATTCTGCCATTCCATTTTAAAATTCAATTATTCATTTACAGAAGAAATGTTCACATGAATCTGCAATTACTTCAATGCATTTAGTTGTTTTAATGCATTTACTAAAATAAGAAAACTATAATTGCTTTTTTGCATTGTATAAATTGAATATAATTTTACACAGAGTTAAGCTTAGCTGAACTTGCTTAGCTAAGTCTATGATTATTCTGGTGGCATACTCCAGACACCATATAAATGAGGATGAGTTCCAGATGGACCCCTTGGTACACTCTGGGTATAAATACAGCAGACATGGTCCAAAGCAGAACAGAAACACCTGTATCTGCCATCTGAATCACTGCTGGAGTACAACCTTTGACAGTATGTTACTGATGCATCCGCCAGCAGCCACAATATTTATATTCACTGTACAGTTTGGCTGATATGAGGCCAACATTGGTCAGGAGTATTAGTGTTCCTTCCTGACAGCAGCTACATCCAAACTGTAAAGGTCATATTGCAGGGTTGGACAGTGGGAACATGTCAAAGTGAACCCTATCATACCAGTAAGGTTTCTCTTTTATACAACATACCCTGCTGCTCACTTACAGTCACACTATGCAAATTAGTCTCTCAGTAAGTATCTCTTTAAAACTAAGGTGATTTTTTTTTTTTGTTTAAATGAAAAAAAGCTTTTCATCTCCACAGCTTGTTCATTTTGAATTTCTGTTCAACATTACAACACAAAGTCCCCGATATATTGCAGCGGTTATCATTATTTTTTTAGACAGGAGGTCAATTGTTATCTCCTGGGCTCATTAGCACTGCTGAATTCATGCTACAGAAGATACTAATCCGCAGTTAGTGGTAATGTGGGAGTTCTGATTACTGTAATAGGTCCCTAAAGCTCCACATTGAGCTATCAAAGCCACTTGACACTGTTACCTCATTAGATATGTGCTCTCTTGATTAAGCTTATCCTGGTTTATGTATTCATTAGTAACCTACAGGCAGGTTTACGAGCTGGACCATGAAGTAAGGGTTGTGTCACAGTTTTGGGGGTTTGAAATAGCTCAAAATGTGGATATTAAAGTAGTTGTAACAATAACCAGATATTCCCCACAATGCCCATTTAATAATATAGCTGAACGACTACAACTGCACGAGATGTATTACTGTTCAAAGCTGCACCATGGCCATTTACATTTCCATTCAACATCAAAAAATGCCGCCACAAAAGAAAGGAAATTAATTTGCTAAATGTCATCTCACAGCTGTCTTAAAGGCACAGTTCACCCAAAAAGGAAAATTCAGTTTTTATCACTTTCATGCTGATGGAAAGTCAGGTGAAGTTTCGTAGTCCACAAAACATTTCTGGAGCGTCACAGCAAAACAGTGTTCTGCAGCATTCTCCTAAACAACTTAAGTAGCTGGGGACCAAACACCCCTTTTAAAGGCAGCAGGTGCAGCTTCAATGTGAATTTTTTTGAATGCGGACTAATTAGTTGAATACTAGATTAATCTTTAATTTAGAAGCAACAATATCCATAACCGATTACTAATAATAAAGAACAAGACAGTTTCAGATTCTCAAATGTAATTGTGTTATTACTTCTCATTGTAAACTGAGCTTGAAACAGACTTTGGTACTGCAATGTTTGAATCAGAATGAATGCAGCTGTGGAAATGTCCTGGCCAATATTGAAAGAAACAAAATGTATATAAAAAAAGAAAAAGATCAACTTAATTAATGTACTAAGATCTCTCTTCAAATCACAATCCTTAATATCTATACTCTGTAGTTCTATTTGAATAGGTATCCACATACTATATGAATATAATCACTTTTATGAAACAATGAACATTAAGTTTCCCCACACAGCCACCAAAAATGTAAATGCAAAATAAGTACATTAAGACAAAAACAACTCCAAAATCATTAAAAAACAGAAAAAAAAAAAAAAAACTTCAAGTACTATTAACAAAGTAAAAGTCCACCTGGCAATATTGTTCAGAAAAAAATAATCAAAATATACACAACTCTGTCCCTCTGACTGCCAGCCTCTCTTCTCTCCTCAGGCCGTTCAGTAGCTGACTCTCTGACCTGAAAGCAAACCAAAATAAAAAACAAAGAAACAAAACTTAAGACCTGGCTCAATAATTGGTTCTCACAGTTTCTTCAGGTCTCTGTGGGCGGCCCAGATTGTGGCAGAGGCAGGGTGGGCTGATGTCGACTTACAGGACCCCCATTTCTGAAGAAAAAGGGTTGTCTTTATTAAATCCAACTAGACATCTCCTGTCTAGTTGGCTGTTTCAGACTGGAGAGTAGAGAATGATGTTGCGTCACCCAAGGGAGGTACGAAAGAGAATGCCCAAACATGTGTGACCCAGGCCCGATCCTGGGTGCTTTCCAACCCGTCAATCATAAAGGTTTTGTGAGTGATTATGTGCACACACAGCTACAAGGTTAGAAAATTGTTCCCTTCAGGATTTTTCAGGAGAATGAAGAATGAAGACGATCCCCCTTCTACTTCTCATCGTCATCTCCTGTACTGACTCCAAAGAAGGCCTGTGGCATTGGTCTGAGTGTAATTCACGGCTGGTTTCAATTTCCACATTCCTGATCCTTGCTGGGGTTTTCCAGAGGTATGTCCTGACCCGGTTCGTCCTGCTCTGTCCTGACCTCATGACCTCAGGGCTCCTGTTTGATGTAGTAGCTGCCCGAGCCGTTGCTCTCCTGGTCGGACGTGCCCTGTGAGAAGGTAAACTCGTCCACCTCGGCCGTCTCCTCTTTCATTCGCAGGAGAGACTCTACAGACCGGGACAGAGACAGATAAGAGAGAGAACAGCAGAACAGATGAGCCAGTTGTGTTCATGCACTTTGAGTAAAATACAGGAGGAGCCTTTGTCTCTGTTCCAGGTGTTAATGTAAACTCCACATGCATTTTGAGCATCAAGATAACTACTTTAATAGGCGTCATTTGTAAGAAATGACCAGAATTCAAATGGGGGTAGCATAACTGCTATCTGCTGTTCACTACACTGTTTGTCATAGTTATCTTTGGCTTTGGCAACTAGCTGCCATTAGCAAGTACTTAATTTAGTTGTAGAATTAAATGGTCCCATTAGATGACAGGAGTTTGCCTGAATCACAACCTTTGCTCATGGCGGAGTCACCACGGGCAACTGGGCACAGCAGCCTCCCAGTGAACATGGCTGGGCACCGGACTACGACTGAACACAGCCTCCAAGATCGAAGGAGGTCAGTTTGAAGACTGGATACAGTACGAAGTTCATTTACAGCAGCATTGATCAGGACTATGACTTGACAAGAAGACACGGCAGGCAGGGACAGGAGAGGCGTGAAATGGCAGAGGAACAAGAGAGAATTTGTTTTGACCAAACTAGAAGTGATTCTGAAAGGCAAACCAAGACTGTTTTATTTTGTTTATGTTGAGTTTAAAATGTGTCTGTTTTACAATGAGTTAACAAGGCAATAAAGCTCGACTTAGTCTGGTCAAAGTGAGAAACGTGAATGTGTATGGTTGTATTTTTCTGTTTAGCAATGAAAATTGGTGTAAAAATACTTACTTTTTTGACATTTTGTGAGTTTATTTTTGTTTATTTGTTAGACTGTAACACTTGCGGAAACTAAGGGGCTATCAGATTATTGCCTCTTGCAGTACAATGTGGTATTATGAGACAGGAAGGGCTGGGGGTAGCTAGTTAGCACCACCTTAAATTCAAATTCTATTAATAATGTTAGTTCATTTTTTTGAATGTTTTAAACTAGAATTCTGCTGGGTTTCCGTTATCCGGTAATTACCGGACTTTGACCGTTAAAATCTGCTGAAGTCCGGTATTTTTTAACCCCACCGGTCAAAATGTCCAGTGAAAATAGTCCCTCCAAGCACAATTGGAATTTTATAAAAATAGGCAATTTCCACGTCATTTTATTTAAAAAAAAAAACAACAACAACAAAAAACCAAATCTGAATTTTTATTTTTTATGAATAGGCCAGGTCTATGTGGAACGAAACTTATTCTTTTTTCACGCGGAACTAAACTCGTAGCACTTCATTTACTCTGACAAAGCGTGCAGTACAACAACAATAGCGAGAGCAGGAGAGACATGTCGAAACAAGCTAAACTCAAAAACTATTTTCTGAAACAGAATAGTTCAAAGGTGAAGGATAATGATGAGGCTGAAATCATGGAGGCTGCAGCAGATGATGCTGCAGCAGATGATGCCGTGCCTCCTGCCGAAAAGAAAAAGAAATGTCGGTCGTTCCGGGCCGAATGGAAAGATAAATATCCCTGGCTGAGATGCGAAGTTATTAATGGAACAGAAAAAATGTTTTGCTCACAATGCGAGAAGTCGGGCAAGAAGAATGGATTTACCAGAGGATCAACAAATATGAGAAGCTCATATCTAATTGAGCACAGTCAGTGCAATGATCACGTCATGGCGGTCAGTTTATTTTCACAGCAAACAGCAATGAAAGGCCACTGTGAGAAGGCTACAGAAACATTAAACAAGAAGCTGTGCTCTCAGCTACAAGTTGTATTCTATATGACCAAAAATGACATCGCATGTCACCAGTATGAGGGATTGACTGAGCTACTTGGAGCAGTTAGGGCTCCAGATTTTGTCACGCGTGAAGGCATTTACTGGCATAGCGACTCTGTTGATGACATGGAAAAGGCGCTAGAAAGCATTGTGATGAAGCAGCTGGATGAAAAGCTAAAGGGTAGTGACTTCATTGGAGTTGTCATTGATGAGACGGTAAATATCACCGTGGATAAGAAACTGATTATATACGTCAAAATGGAAGTAAAAGGGAGAGTTGAAACACGTTTGTTGGGAAATTATGATGTGCACTCCGGGACCGCACAGTGCATATTCAACAAACTGGTTGAGGTGCTCCGCGAGAGGGATGTGGAGTTGTCCCGCGTCATCAGCCTGGGCTCAGACGGAGCTAGTGTAATGATGGGGAAACGTGTTGGAGTTGGTGCTCTTCTGAGGAGAAAGAGTGCAGTTTCCATTCAGGTGCACTGTGTTGCACACCGAGTGGCACTGACCGCGCAAGTTGCTGCAAAATCTGTGGACCAGATAGGGGCCTACAAGCGCACAGTTGCCTCTGTGTACTCCTTTTACAAGCACTCAGCCAGCAGGACCAATCGCCTCCGCCAACTGACAGCAGCGCTCAGTGATGAAGACATGACAAGTCTGAAGCAGCCGCGCGCTGTCCGCTGGTTATCATTGCACAAGGCAGTGGAAAGCATGAAAAGTAAGTGGCCTGCTCTAATGATGGAGCTAAATGAAGAGGCTGTACGAGGAAATGCCCAAGCCCAAGGTATCCTGGGTCAAATCCAGCCATACAGCTTTATCGCCTTGACTAACACACTGTCTGATGTGTTACCTGTGATGACCAAACTGAATTTGGTTTTCCAGAAAGACAATGTAAATCTGGCCACAACCAGACCAATGGTTCAAGCATCAGTTGCGGCACTAACACAGTTAAGAGATGCGCCAGGTCCAGAAGAGGAGCTGTTTCAGGCGGAGTGCGAAGACAGCATGAACAGGGATGTCCAAGTGACACAAGCAGGTGACCGGGCCGTGCAGGCTTTCAAAAAAGCCAGAGCACACTACATCCAACATCTAATAGATGCGTTACACGACCGCTTCCCTGAGGATTCACTGGATCTACTTTACTGCTTTGATGTCCTTCTGAACCCCTCCCGATACCCACAGGGAACGAGTGGTAAGTTGAAGCAAATTTGATTACCTAAAATGCCTGTATAATGAAATATACGGTCTAATCATCACCATCATAACAAAAAATAACCATAATCTATAGGCTGCATGACAAAATGGCTCTGTACTAAAAAATAAAGTGCCATAGCACTTTCAAAAGTTTTCAAAAGTTGTTTATTGACGTTTCAGTAAAAAAAGAAAATCGCTGATTAATTATCACTCCGTCTGTTCAGAGCTTGGGGAGTATGCTGAATCAGCCATCCAAACCATTATTGGTCATTTTGGCAAAGAAATTACAAGTGAGGACGAGTCGGCTGCAGCTACAGCCCCGCTCACCGATGCCACTTGTGCGCAACGAGACGCCATCGCTGTAATGACAGCGCTCCGAGGTTATGGAGGCTTGAACTTCTCAACAGCCTGCTAAGTTCTCAGAGATTTCAGCGAAATCTACCCCGAGTTGGCTAAACTGGCCAAGATAGCCTGCGTGATCCCCGTCTCCAGTGTGCCAGCAGAGAGAGGTTTCTCTCTGCAGAACGGCATCAAAACAGCACAGCGAAGTCGCCTGGGGGAGAACAAGGTGACAAGACTGATGCGCATTGCAAGTTGCGGAGAGACACTGCACACTTTTGATTTTAATTCAGCTGCTGCACACTTCGCTGCAGCGAAAATGCGTAAAAAAAAACCAAAAACCAAAAAAAAGCCTGAAACATGTCAAGGGATTTTGTTTATATAGAGTTTTTATTGCATATATATTTCAAAAGCATATAGCGAACAGACTTATTTTTTTTTATTTCAAGTTGGCAGCACACTGCGTTATTAAAATGGTATGAGCCAGTCCAGATGTGTTTTTTGTTTGCAAATTGTTTTATCTGAGAACAGGCCTTCAGTTTCTTTATTTTCATGTTAAAAGAGCGCATTGTGCAATATTTATTTTAGAAGTTATGCACGTGAGTCAATTGACGGCACTCATTTTATTTGATACAGCCTATACTTTTCAATAAAAAGAATTATAAATTGACATGCTTTGATATCATTTTTATATATCCTGCATATCATTTATCATTTTAAGCTCAATAAATTCAGATAGGTATTGACCTGAATTTCAAACATTTGTCCGGTAAATTGAAAACCTGCCGGTCACGTTGTCCGGTGCCAATTTTTTCTAGCGGAAACCCTGATTCTGGCCTTATCTTACACATCGCCCCTTAAAACAAACATAAAATGAAACATGCTTTATGACTGCTTCAAAATGGAGGAAAATCTCTGGTAGTGCCAAAACTGTAATTCCTGTGAATTGGATGAACAGGCATTCACTGACATGAGGAAATATTCATGTGAAAACAACCACAATGAACACGTAAGGTTGATTTAACAGTAGAACATGCAACATCAGCAGTATCCAGATCCACAGTGAGGCCCTGTGAGCAAGACTGTCGCCTGTTAAAAACAGCGTCGAGCCTCAGAAGGCTCGTTGCCATGCTGGTTTTATCGTTAGTGTGACGTTACCTGATTTGTGGGTTTGGTGGAGGTGGGTTCGGGGTCGGGGCCGAGTGGGCCCCTGGGCAGGGTAAGGGGGCGGACTCTGCTCTTCGTCCCCTGAGAAGCTGCTCCTCCTCCTGCCTGCCTGACTGAAGGGCCGTCGACCAACCGGAATCTTCCTCTCTAAACACCAAGCCAGACTCGGGTAAGCTACCAGGGGCTTATTACAAACAGGAGTTCAATTCAACTGGAACGTGTTGTTGAGGTTTAGATTATGTATTAGGAAGGAAAGTTAAAAGGTTAGAGCTTCGGGTGAAATTTTAATTTAACCTTACAATGTTGTCACTTGCATTGATATGCCAATCTGAATAAGCCCCTGGTAAGCTGTAATCAGACTGCCAGACCCAAATAAGCAGATGCACAATTAGATACCAAGAACAAGGCTACAGCAACTGTTTCAAATGTATGGAAGTCTGTGGCTGCCAATATTTAAATATTTAAATAAATACCTCCGCCAGGCGTAGGCCTGAAATGGTTCATGTGTTTGGTTGTGTTTGTCCATGTGTGCATGTTTGTTATCAGTTGGCTGTATTGTTCTAATCTAAGTCTAATATTTTTTGTGCACATTTATGACCTTATGTTCAAGGACCTCTCATAGTTAGGGTGATTTACAATTTTTAAATAACCTATTTTATTGACTGCTCTGTTTTACATCTCCATTGACTGCTGACTGACTCACTCCTCTTAACCGACCAATAGGGGGCACAAGAGATCAACAAACCTTTGTGCAGCACAGTGAATTCAATTATTTTCTACCTAATGTTAATTAGTAAAAATGAAAAGGCAGCAAAACATCATCACTCAGTCTTCTGACAGTTTCTTTCTTTGTGATGCATTTGCAAAGCCAGCCTGTTAAACTTGGCCATCTACAATGTCTGCAGGAAATGAAATGTAGCTTAGCTACGTTTTCATAGCCTAGCCTATCCACCTTATTCCTTGCCCCCATGGTACCTGGCGAAAATTATAAAAGGAACTTTTTATAACGGCCTCTTGTGAATCCTGTGAAATCTGTCGGTCCACTATTAAACAATTGACCATTTAAAAATTAATATATTTGTTTTATTATAAATGAGCTAAAATCTGCATATAATATAAATTAAAAAAATTGCAAAAATATTTGAGAGTTTAGGTTGCAATTTATGTGTGTTTAGGGTAAAGTAGAGTAAAATTATTTTTCTAGTGAAGTTTTCGTTTAAGCTTTACCAGTAATTAGGCATTTGTACAATAAAGGCCAAATGTGATGTTACACAATTTAATTTGGGATTTAAATATTGGCAGCTATAAACTTTTATTGAAACTGCTTGTGCTCAGAAAAAGCATTAGCATTAGCATCTGCTTTTGTGATCTGAAACTCTGGACCTAAACAGGGATTCAACACCAGGCCTTGTGCTCTCCAACAGCTACAGTATCTCAAACAGCAAAACAAAATCTCACACACTACTTTGTCCAAGTGTGATGTTAACTGTCCCAGTCAACAGGGAAAAACATCCTGCAATGTGACACAAGAGGTCAGATATGTTCCGAACACACCCAACAGGTGACCAATCAGAAAGCACAGGAGTTTCCACCACAAGCGTAGCCAGTGACAGTAGGAGGAACAAGAACAGGAGAAGGCGAAGGAAGGAGTGGAGAGAAAAAAATCAACCGTGCAAGATGGATTACTCACTTTTCTTTTGTCCTTTGTACTGTTGGGCCTTTTTCTTCTGCTTAGGTACAGATTGAGGCATTTCCCTGTTACCTGAAAGATCACAAGATAGGAAGGTATGGTACGTTTGTAGACAGTGAGGTACAAACCAAGAAAACAATTAGCATCACAAATATAGAGTATGGATTGTATAAAATCTAACACAACCTGCAGTTAGGGATACATTGATCCGATATGCAGGATCGGCATCAATGCTGATACTGGCCATATTAAGCAGATCAGATATCTGCAATGACATGCCTGGTCCACAGTAAATGCAGTTCCTCCGTCAATGTCGTTCTAAAATTTAATTACATTTAGTCACGGCAGGGAGAGTCCTCAGAGAGAAAACACAGATTATTAGCTGGGAGTATATGAATGATCAATATTTCAGAGTTTAACTACGATATATGTGGAAAAGACAAAACAACATTACATATATCTAATAATAATGATATCTGGAATTATATTTCTCTCTGTGGTTTAATTATCGACCTTTGTGACCATGAGGGATGCTCAGGTCTGGCATTTCACTTGTCAAATCAACCCTGTAGCCCCCTTATAGAGTGGTGTAGGGATGATGTATTTTTGTAGCTAACCCTGGTTCCCTCCACAAAAAGGATTATCGCCAAAAATAACCTCTGTAACGAACACAAGTTTATGATACTTACACATATTGTTAATCAAGATCATCCTCACGTATGAACATCACTTTGTAATTTTTAAAGTGTAAATTAAATCGCTAGAAGTAAAAAGCTAACCTATATAAACAGACTAAATTGTGGTCGCATGACTTTGCATGACGTCACCACCACTAAGTGTCTTACTACACAGTTACTATACACATTTTCTGTAAACTGATCAATATACAATGTAAAGTCAGAGTTAGAATAGATAAGTATAGATATAGAATAGATATAGTAAAGACGGACTAGTGAGTAGATAAGTCTCCGTGTTCACTGTGATGACGTTTAACATCCTGGACAACCTCTGTAGTTTCATTTAGACACTTGTTAGCAACCGCCGGTTTTAACACATGTAAGAGTTTTATAATTAAATTGTGGGACATTTAATGATGTATTTTATGTTGTAGAACAAAACATGCAAATATCTTCAGCCTGTGGTAACCACACACCTTATTTCAGACATTTAACTGAAAACCAATAAAAAAAACTCACAGACTTTGAGACGAGGGAACCGGACCAAACTGATTTCTGGGAATTAGGACTCATTACTACAGCACTCTATTACATTTACTCGTCAGTGTCATCATTCATTGGACTGTCTGTTTTATAGCCTACAGTCTGACAGCCCCAAGGCATAGTTAAATGTGTTAAGACGGCAGACTGTGACTCATTTAATACCGTTTTTGCTCACACAGTACACGTTAACGCAGAAGTTGAATGTTTTGCTAGACAGTTGGCATGACTGAAGCTACAAATACAATTATGGTCTGATGATTATAGTGTTTTGTTGTTTTTTAAATAGGGAAATAAAATGAATACCTACATATTTTTTAATGACTTATCTGACATAAGAAGAATCTACTCAATAAGGCTGCAAGGAATAATCATTTTCATCATATGGGGGAGTGCAATGGTGCAGTGGTTAGCATCAGAGAAAGAAGGTCTGGGGTTCAATTCCCTGTCAGTGCCCCTGACCAAAGCGCATTAGATCTGGAGTTGATCCCAGGCCGCCATACATTGGCTGCCCACTGCTGCTGAAACTTTCTTTACATTGTAAGGAATCTCAAAAGTAATCTGTCAATTATCTTCTTGATTAACAGAGTAAATGTTTTGTCTATATAATACATACAATAACAAAACATTTAAAACTGCCCATCGTAATTTCCTAGAGTCTGAAGTAATGAAATGTCTTCTTTTGTCTGATGAGTAATCCAAAACATACTAATATAAAATTAAGTAATTTTAAGACAAGTAAAAGCAGCAAAAGTTCACATTTGAGAAGCTTGAAACAAGAGAATACTTGTAACCTAAATAATAGATTCAATGATGGCTTGATAATCCAAAATAAAGGCATTACATTTTTGTTGACCAACTCTTCAATTAATGGACTAAATGTTGCAGCTCTACTCTTAAACAGCTAAAGACGGGCTCACTCACAATAATTTTGGTGTTTTTGAGACTGATTTTACAATCTTTGTGTACCTATAAGAAAATATAGTACCTCTATATTATTATTTAACCTGGTGTGTGAGGTTGCAACAGTATACAGGTTTCAAGGTATACCGCGGTATAGAAAATGATGGTAATCGTCATGTACATTTGCTTATCCCCAGTATTGAAAGCTACCGTATTAGCATTATTTAAAAGATGTATATTTCTAGTTTATATCAAGTTTAATTTATGTCAGGACAGAATAATTATGTGCATTTGTTCAACCAACATAACCCTTCATTTTGAATTCCTTTAAGGGTTATTGTAACTGAAAACTATAATAATAACATTTTGTACTACTGTATACAATGATACATTGATATTTTCTGAGATGGTTATCATATGGTATATAAAAAAAAAAAATTGCATGCCGTTGCAACCCTCTTGGTTTGCATCCGGACTTGGCTCATACTGGACATTTTGCGGAGACATTACCTTGACAGAAATGGAAAATATGCAGCACATTTACATAATGAAGTGTTATCTGAAATGTGCTTTTGATTAAACAAATTCTGCTATCCTGACTTATGTCGGTAGCAATCTGCCATTTAGATAATGAGATATTATATGTGTGCTTAGTTGCCTTTTTGATTTACAGTGTCACCAAAAACACAAAGCCTCAGAGGTCACCATATTCATCATATCCTTACTCTGGGAGGCGGGGGGTTGGAGCTGGTAGCCCGTCAGCTGACACCAACCTACAGGGTAAAGGTCAGGTGACTCGCAGTCCACCCACTGATCGTATTCATCCTCCCAGCCGTCAAAGTGGATCCTCAGTAACCGGTGCACAATCCTCGTCACCGTGGCAACACACACGAGCCGTGGCTCCATTAAATCGACAGCCTCCAGCTTCATGCCTTGCCGGAAACCATGATTGGGAACCTCCTAGAACATACGAGGCAGCAAGGGTAGTGAATTTTTTTTTAAACTCATTTACATACTGTGAAAAGACAAACACAATAAATTACTAGTGAATATATATATTCCAGTGGAGAAGCACTAATAAATCCTGAGTCACACGAATCAGACAGAACAAGGGAAATAAATGAGAGGCCATAGGAAAATAATACCAGAGATCATTAAAACTCAGAATAATAAGATCTTAATAAACACGACTCCAGTGGGGAAACCATTGGCAAAGCTTACCTTGTTAAAGAGCTTGACAGGAGCAGCTATTGAACCCATTTCTCTGAGGTAGTCAAACCATTTAAATGGCAGTTTAGTGTACCCTGGGGAACAGAGATAGTGTTGAAACCAGAACATTAAGAAACCCCATCAAGAAGATGTTTTTAAGCTACTTCTAACCAATAACTTCACCTGAACAAATTTGGTATTTAACAGAAGACAGAGGCTTAAAACTGACTACATAACAACATATCAAACAAAGAAATAAAGACACATCATTGTGTGCATTTCATGTAAGTATTTAAACACGTTATATAAGAACAATTATTTCACTTTTTTGTCTTGAATAACTGAATGGCTCTTTTCATTGAGACATACATTTTCAATGCAGCACTAAAATCAAATCACAACATAGAAAACAGAGTAAAGAGGTATCTTGCATTTCAGTATTGTCCAGCAGAGGACAGAGGTCTTGTACTGGTCTTGTACTGTTAGCAACCAGGTTATTGTTAGGGTAATTTGCCATTTTCAGTGTGCTAGCTGCTAGCTCGAAGGTAGTTGTTGTTTAAAGTAGCGACAGGGATTTGAAAAAGGTTACCCGCAGATATCAGAAGGGAGGAGAATGGCACCTGAAATAAGCACCCAAAGCCAGGCTTATACCAACAGTCTGCATCCAATGAGTTAGACTAGTTAGCATGCTAGCTTCAACAGATCGCCACAACACATAGACTTCTTTGTTATTACATCAAAACTGCCATTTCTTCAATACTGTTGAAAATGTAGTAAATTTTTTACTTTAAAAAACAAATCTTACATATTGCACCTTTAACTATCTAAAAGATATAAAAACTGGATGGCAGATAATTTCCTACAGTTTATTGCTGAGAAAACAGAGGTTCTCATTTTCCAGTCTTGCCCCTAGAGTATGCTTTAGGTCTCTTTCCTTTTCAGTTAAATCATCCCTATGAAACTTAGGTGTCACTATGAACAAGGCTCTGAATCTGTATCAATATGTTTGTTGAACAAGCGTTTGTTCCTGTAGTTTAGCTGAGGAAGATTTTAAAACTTTGCCCATTGTGTCTCAAGTTGAGATCGAGATAATTCAGGCTTCTATATTATCATGTCTCTGTAGCGCCATTCACACTGCCCTTTAAGTGCGGGAATCATGCACGATACTCTGCCTCGCCATCCGTGTGAAAGTTACAGATGCGGAGCGGGAGGACAGTTTTGCTGCAGCTCTGATCCGCCTCCGGCGGTAGTATCAGAGGCGAGACGGCGTCTGTGTGAATGGAAAAGCCGGAGGCGCAGATCAGGGGTGTGTCGGTCTGATGGTGATCAGTCTGACAGCTAAACAGATCCTTCACTCATCAAATAAAAGAGAAATGACCCACACTTCAACCGGCAAAGCAACGTGACAGGACCAAACAACAGTAATGTGGTAACTGGTAGTGTTTTTGGCAAGTTATATGGGGGAAAAAAAACCTGCAGTTATGCGTGGAGAAGTGTCTGTCATCCTGTCTGTCCTACCGACTCTTTGTCACATTTCTGCCTGAAAAACAGCGTCTGTCCCCGGCCGCAGAGCCAGGATCTCAATCACAACACATTATAACTGCATCCATATGATTATAAACAGTCAGCGGATACATGTTTAGATTAACAGGTGGAGACACGCTGGGAAAAAAAAAACACACAGATGTCAACGTCATGATGTGTACTGTCATGCCTCTTTTGGTTCTGCAGCGCCGGCGTGCTGTATGAATTGACACACTGGTGCGGCTTCATGCTGGCGCTACTTGGTTCAGAGTGAACAAACAAAGGAGGAGAAAAAGCGAGCTTTCACTGCGGCAATTATGCAGAGTCTCTGTGTGAAAAGGCCTTATGTCTCAAAGCCAAGCATCCCTGAGTCATTTCACAAGGGGTCCAAAATGCTAATGGAAAGCTTTTGGGACTCTCTCTGGACACTATGGACAGCCTTAAAAAGCAGCTCAAGTTCTCTTTTCTGTTTAGACATGCCTTTCCATCCGTTTATATTGCACAATATAATAATTTCTATTTTATGGTGTTTTAATCCTCCTAAGACTGTATTTATGTCCATTTTACGTCATGACTTATTTACTTTTGTGAAGCAATGTGGCATTCTGCTCTTGTAAAGGGTCAATGTAAATACTTACTTAATGTAGCATTGGAAAATTTATGTCATTCCATTATTAAAGCGAAAACATTTTAATAATTGTACTTTTAAAATATGTTTTTCCCATTTAATAATTATAATAATTCAGTAGTAATATTATGTAATAACACCATTATATAATAAATGCATACATAAAAAGGAAATACATTTAACTGTGTTATGTATTTGGCTGTATTTCTTTGAATAATTTGCTTATCAGCATCATAAATCTTCCATAGCACTGTGGACCTCTCAATGGGAGCAAATGTCAATTTAGAACTATGAAGGGCTCAAAGAAACAAAGCTCTGAGTGGACAGTACCTCTAGGGGGCGTGAGTTCAATGTTGTTGATTTCACAGAAGCCGACAGGGAAGATGGAGGGGGAGGTGCTGTGGTAGCAGAACCAGTCTGATCCATCCACTGCCTCCGAACCATCGATCCCGATCATGAGGTACCCGTCTGCCAACACCTGCAGTAAACAGCAGGCAGTGGCTGAATTTAGCCTGGAGCAGTTGTGTAAAAGGCATTTTAACATAGACAGGAATAATGAATCCTTCCATTACTCCACAGTTATTTCCTGGGACACAGAATCTCATCACATGACATTCAAGTGCAGTCAAGGAAAAGTTTCCTTACCTTTCTTACAGTGGCTACACATATAGCTGAGAGGTTGAGTGGGTCAATGGCTTCTAACTTCATCCCATCCTTGAACCATTCCCCACTCTGGTCCACATCTTTCACCTGATATACACACGCAGATAGAAGAAAAGCCAAGTTGAGGATTAATATTTGTAATTTGTTTAATTAAATATTGTGATGCCATAATTATAATAACATCCATTGGACAACACTTTTCAAATCAGCCTTGTAGGCCCCTTATTACATTTACTCATCAGTGTCATCATTGATTAGACTGCTTATCTTATGTCATTTACGTTCTTGTCACTGTCAGACTGCAGGCTATAAGAGAGCCATTTGTTTTGTATCTGAAAATGAGTTCATGTATAGGAGTTCACCCTAAAACATCTTTTGCTCATGTTCCAACTCTCTATTGCTCTGACAACAGTTTATGATTCATTTTAAATCAGCTTCTGAGAACCATGAATTCCAAACTACTGTTAAATGATCATCAATCTATTTATGATTAGATTAGGTAATTGGCCTTATTCTTTATCCATGAATAAAGAAAGAGGCCCTTTGCATTGACTGATAATAACATACTTCTATCAATTCTAACCACAGCTGTAGGTCTCTTTCTTGAGAGAGGCATTTAGGAGAGCAAAACTAGAAAGTTTCTGTTTTGTATTACCTTCTGGAAGAGCTGTGCAGGCGCATCAACTTGACCCTCCATTTTCTTTGCAATGTCTGAAAAATAAATTGACAGATCAGAATGACTTGCTTGAGCTAAAGATACTTCAGCAATATACATGCTAAATAAAGAGCTCCATGAGTATTAAATGATTTAGACTGAGCATAATGTTAGGGAGTATCTTATGTTTGCCAGCAGATGGCGTTCTTGTGTTATTTTACATGCTCTGCACTGTACCACTGAAAGTACCTAGTTAAGTACTATCAGTACTAATACTCCTTTCACACTAGCCCAAAAAGCACACTAATACCAGCTAACATTTGTCTTTTGTCTTTAATGTCAATGTGTACAATTGGCATTCACTCCTGCATTGAATGACTCCTCAGTAGTCACGGGTGTTTATTGGCTCCAGCTCCGATCGGCTGTGATGAAAGCACACTTGGGTGAACGCGCCAATTTCGGCCCCTTGTCAAGCGTGACATTTCGATGCGTGTTGTTGAGGCAGCTGGCTTGTTCATATCACTCCATTCGTCTGTGTTCAAGCAGAACTCAAACATTGTTCAGTCAGTTTTAACGCAAGATAGAAGTAAAAGATATTTAAAAAAGAACCACCGTTAGAGGCTTCAGTGCTTGCCAGCTGGCTGATCATTTCTGCGCATGTGCAACTCTCAACAGAGATAAGAAAGAAGCAAGATGTCTCACTCCTTAGCTACTTCCAACATTAACTACAGAGAAAATGTCTACTTCAGAAATTTCTTGATCGAGACTTATTAAAACAATTTTAATGTCTTCTGGTTATAGTCTGATGAAGTGTATGATCTGGTGCCCACTGTTAACTTTTTTCTGGCTGACACAGAAGAAAAAAGAAAAGAAAAAAGAAAAAAGCAAAAGGCAAAGGCAAACTCGTCTGGCAATGGTAAAGGATTCAAATGCCTATTTTTAGCAGGTCTCCCCGCATTTGAAAAACCTGCACATACACACTAATTTTAGTGTAAAAATGGTATTAGTGTACTACTGAACCTGTAAAATCAGCTGTATGATGTCCTCCATGTCACTGAAGGAGCTTTGTCAAGTCTGAGAAAACCATGATGATGACAATAAGGTTGTGTTAGCTTTGGCTAAGAGGCAACATATTTATAATCTCAAACCCACTTAAAAGATGGGGGCATATAACAGAGAGACTCTATCAAGTAGCATGAAAGAGAAGAATGATCCAGTATTTTAACAGGCTGAATAAGATAAGATCTGGGCTTCTGCTGATTTGATTTTGACCATCCAGGTACATGGACATAGATCCATCTTGTGTATATAGCATTTCTATTATATTAAATCTTATTTATTTGAGTATATTTTTATTTCATTCTATTTTATCTTTCCTTTTGTCAATTCCTACCTCGCGCTGCATCTTGTTGTTATTGTTTGCACACTGTTTGTTCCCTTGTGCTGCTGTGACAAACTGAATTTTTCCCATGGGGAATCAATTAAGGCTCATCTTATCATCCCTTTGTCCCTCTCGTCTCTCACCAATATCCCCTACTTTGAGGTAGCGCACTTCTAAATCACTGGAGTACCCCTTAATAGACATTTCTTCATAAAATGTCAAACATACACAACAAAAATTGAACTGTTACGCGTTTCTCTCAAACTCACCGGATCGTTTGAAGCGGTGCCCTATGCTGCGCGACCAGCCTATATTATGGATTAGGGGGCTGAACATGTGGCACCAGAAGTCATCGGACCGGTCCTGGCTCTCCTCATAGACCAGCCTGAGGCGACCTCCGATCACCTGCTCCACCAGTGCCACCCGTGTCCGGCACAGGTAGTTCTTATCCACCACCTCTACCCGCATCAGCTTCTTAAAGGGGAACTGCATGTTCTCATGTACCTATGGTGAAAAATGATACACAGATTTAACAAACGCAAAACCAGATTTACTGATTTATTGGTGCTTATAGTTGAGCTGTTTCATGTCCAATGAGAACGAACCTTTACAGTCAAGTCTAAGTATTTCATTAAAATAAAAGAATATCAGCTACGGGCTTGCCCAGATATTGAAGATATTGGCCATCAAAAACCGTATCATTAAAATGATGAGGCATTTGTGCGTCTCACCTTGGCATTAAAGTCAGGTGGCAGTGTTTTAGCTCCAGTGAGACGTTTCACAAGAAAGGCTTTCCAGTTAGAGTACTTATGCTGTATACCTAGAGGGGAGAATATAAAAACAACAGCACCAATTACCACCAACCATCCCAGAACACACACAGATATTCAAGAACACTGTTAACAAGTTTGGCACACAGCTCACTTTTTGGAGGTACAAGGGGTTTGCCGCTTGAAGCGCACCATCCCACCGGGTGCACCTCAGGGATACAGAGATTACACCAGAAGTCCTTACTGCTGTCGTTGTCAAAGCCCTCATAACGCAGGAGAGCCTTGAACCCTGCACACATTAAAACACAGTTGAGTTCACAGCTCATTACTGACCTCAGAAACAGCAGTCGTCAAAACTATCTCCAATCAAGGTCCACTTATTTGGTTCTAGTCTTAAAACCATATCACATGGTCTTCAGCAACAGATGAGGCCTGCTCATATGTCATGGGAAAACAGATGTCATGTCAATGAGCATGTGAAGCTCAACTTTTAAGTAACATGGATGACAAGTCTTAAGCGCAGCCAAATGAAGGTGAATTATCCGTTCGGAGAGTAAATCTCCAAAGGCTTTTAGCTAAATGTTTGCATTATTATTTATCAAAAAACCTTTTTGTGTTCATGTTTTTGAAAGTACCAATAGTCATTGCTAGAATATTGTCACAATACTGATAGTTGGAATATGATTTATATTTTATATTCTTCAAAGTAGCCACCTTTTGCTTTGCTGATAGCTTTGCACACTCTTGGCATTCTCTCAATCAGATTCATGAGGTAGTCACCTGGAATGGTTTTCCAACAGTCTTGAAGGAGTTCCCAGAGGTGCTGAGCACTTGTTGACTGCTTTGCCTTCACTTTGCGGTCCAACTCATCCCAAACCATCTTAATTGGGTTTAGGTCGGGTGATTGTGGAGGCCAGGTCATCTGACGCAGCACTCCATCACTCTCCTTCTTGGTCAGATAGCCATTACAAAGCCTGGAGGTGTGTTTGGGGTCATTGTCCAGTTGAAAAACAAATGATGGTCCCACTAAGCGCAAACCAGATGGGATGGCATGTCGCTGCAGAATGCTGTGGTAGCCATGCTGGTTAAGTGTGCCTTGAATTTTGAATAAATCACCAACAGTGTCATCAGCAAAGCACCCCTACACCATCACACCTCCTCCTCCATGCTTCACGGTGGGAACCACACATTTATGTGGGCTCTAATCTGAGGTGCTGTTAATTTGTGGTTTCTGAGTCTGGTAACTCTAATGAACTTATCCTCTGCAGCAGAGGTAACTCTTGGTCTTCCTTTCCTGGGGTGGTCCTCATGAGAGCCAGTTTCATCGTGTGTTTGATGGTTTTAGCGACTGCACTTGAGGATACATTCAAAGTTCTTGATATTTTCTGGATTGACTGACCTTCATGTCTTAAAGTAATGATGGACTGTCGTTTCTCTGTACTTAGCTGAGTGGTTCTTGCCATAATATGGATTAGAACAGTAGTCCAATAGGGCTATTCACTGTATTGAACTGTGTACCAACTCTAACTCTGCACAACACAACTGATGGTCTCAAACACATTAAGAAGGCTAGAAATTCCACAGATTAACTCTTGACAAGGCACACCTGTTAACTGAAAACCATTCCAGGTGACTACCTCATGAATCTGATTGAGAGAATACCAGAAGTGTGCAAAGCTGTCATCAAAGCAAAAGGTGGCTACTCTGAAAAATATAAGATATAAATCATATTCTGGTTTGTTTAACACTTTTTTGTTTTCTACACAATTCCATGTGTTCTTTCATAGTTTGGATGTCTTCAGTATTGATCTACAATGTAGAAAATAATACAAATAAAGAAAAACCATGAATGAGAAGGTGTGTGCGAACAGTTGACTGGTACTGTATATTAAAAAAAGTCTTCTTAATATTGTGTTTTTCTGACATATCTGACACTTTTAGTTGAATTCTTCCTTTAATTGTCTTTAGAAGTAGTTTTACCTGCTAGCTTAATGATTTCTGCTATCCAGTACACTTTAGTGGAGAGGCTGGTGTCGGAGTTGGGCACTTCAATCCTCACTCCTTCTTCTATGTCTCCCCAGCATGTCCCCATAGGAGCCTGAAGTGCACAGGAAGCAGTGAAGTTCTTAATTCAGGAAAGCAACAAATAAGTGGTAGCTAACGAATCAACTCCAGTTTTACTTACGTGCTTGAAACAGCTGACTGGAGCTCCAGTCGTGTTATTGCTACAGATATACCGACCCCAGTCAAAGCTCTCTGCAGGGACCACTGACATAAACAGGAAACAGTGTAAAGCAGGAGGGTATCTAAAAAGAGCAGCACTGATATGGATACTGCTTTTTGATCACCTACCAGCTTTTGATTTGGCCTGGTTCTGTTGACTTGCTTGGTACTGGGCATAAGCTGCCAACTTTGCCATTAGAGGCTGTTTCTGTAAGACTTTTGCCTTTTTTGTTGGTGGTTTGCCCTTGCAAAATTGAAACAGATGTCAATGTTTGTGTGATAATATAGGTTTAATGTTAAAGTATTCATTTTAGTAGACTTATAATGCACTTACTTGGAGTCTTGCCAAGATGCTAGCTTTTTTGGAATTTGAGGAGTAACTCCTAGAACAGGACACGCTGCAGAAGCGCTTAGTTTTTGAGTAGAAAGCATCTCGTACTCCAACCATTCCACACATCTCACAAGTGGCTGTGAAACAGAGACCACAAAACAGACACACATAATCTGTTAAAATACTAAATACCCAGCAAACTTTTTTCACTTACCGGATTACATTCTAGAGAACCAAAGAAAGCACAGGTTCCAAGCATATTTCCATGCACTGACCCATTCCAGCCTTGCCGTCAGGGTAGGTGTAGACTTGGCCATTGTTCTTGATGATGGGCAGGCTGGCAGGGATGGAGGGCACTACCTCATCCTCGCTGTCCTCTGAGCTGGAGCTGCTGGTGGACTCCTCGCTGCAGCTGTCATAGCCATCAAACATCCCGAACGAGTCTCTCCGCTTACGCTCTGAACGTGGGGTGCGTTCAGCCTTTACAATCAAGGAAATGAAAAAAAGACATTAGAGTCTGATTAAAAAATGGAATGCCTTTAGGCTCCAACTTACAGTTATCTCTCTTAATTAACCTGCTGATTATTTTATGAAGTGATTAATTAATGGTTTTATCAATAAAATAGCAGAAAATAGTGAAAATGTCATAACAAAATTCAAGGTGAGGTAAAGGTCTCCCTGTTTAAGCAGACAATCCAAAGCCCAAATATGATCAGTTTACTATCAGAGAAGACTAAAGAAACCAGCATAAATGCATTTGAGAAGCAGGGAAGAGTGACCTGTTGTCATTTTTGCTTAAAATGTAACATTTAATCATCAACATTATTATTAGTTTCAACTCTAGAGTGCCCTTACAATATAATTTATTTAATAAGTGTAGAATTCTACTTTTTTTCTCCCCCCAATTGTACACTCTTATTTTTTCTACTGGTGATATTTCACAATCTCTGAACCGGGAGACTGGCTGTGGAAGCCAGTTAGAAATTGCGACAAAAAGATGTTCAGACAAGCCAAACCTAATTATATCTTATTGCCGCGAAAATCTGAAAATTCAATATATGTTACTCATTTGGTATACAGGATCCGGAACATTGTTAAAATATTTACTGTTGTCACAGCCTGCCTACTTCCTCCTCTGAGCATCACAGGTGACATCCTCACAGGCTCCGCTAACATTAATTATTTAATCAGCAAGAATTCTCAAAGAAAAAACAATGCACCAGCAATGAAGAAATACTTAGCAAAATGTAGGATGCACAAATAAGAAGAGCTAGCTAATATAAGCGCTAAAATAAGGGGCGGCCTTATTAGAAATAGCTCCTAATGCTAACTAGCGTTAGCATAGCTAGCTAGCGGAAACCTGTATTTCCAGTTTCTATTCATAAAAGCAAACACACTTTTCATTTGCGTAGCAAACCTGCACTTACACATATGCAGTGAAAACAAATGTGAGGATATTTTGTTTCTAGTATTCGGGTTTTTGGAGAGTTTTCTAATACTATACACTGGCTAACCCACTAGCTAGCTACCATAAATAGATAACAACAAAGGAGGAGCGCTAGCCGAAGCAAATCCTCTGGAATCGGAGGCTCGGGGCCCTAAAATGTTTCAACTTCACTCACCAAATCCCGTGTGTCTTCCATCAGCCCTTCATATAGATAACGTTCTAGTCAACTGTGCTGCCCAATTCAAATCAAACCCCTACGCTGGGGATATATTTGGCTTGGAAATACCAAATTCTAAATGAATACTACCAAGCAGGATATCAACAAATTACTCTGCTTCTTCTGCGCATGTGCGAGCGTAACCTACTTTCATGTGATTGGTCAATCCGGAATGGAGGTCATCGACCCAAACAGAAACAAAACAGTGGACTGTGATGGAAATGAATGAATGGCCTCTTCAATTTAGCAACACCAATATTAACAGAGGGAGTATTCATTGGAAAACTAGCTGTTTTGCATTAAAATACAATACAATATTATCAGTTAAATACTGTTCAGTAAAATGCATTCAATGACTTCAAGTACCTGGTAAGGGCAGTTTTACTGGGAAATGATATTCTATTTTTGACAGATTGCTCATCATTATCCATTTTTATTTTGAAATATACATCTGTAGTATGAACAGCCTTGCAAAGTAAAAGACACAAACAATTCTTGTGACATAAAATAAATCCTTTATTATATATAGTGCAGTCTATTACACCTCTGAAGACAAACTACCTACTGAACAAAATCTGAGGACCACATTCAATAATACTTTATGTATTATTATTTATTATTTTTTCATCCAAAATATAATAACTGGAGAAGCCTACTAAATTTGGTTATTAACTCTTAATACACATACAGGTTGAGAAAAAAATAGATATTATTATTAGCTAGCCAGCTGCCTTCTGGTTCCAGTGATTTTATCACAGTGCTTTTCAAAAATAATACTGGCATTCTGTTTTTGTTCCTCTCTTCATGTCTTGAACACAAAATATAGTAACACATAAAAGCAAAGCAGCATTAGGTACAACAGAACAGCAAAAAGGTAAAACATAAGAATTCATTCTGTACTGAAGTAACAACAATAAAGTGAATATGGCTGGAAGAACTGCCGCACTGTTGCTTGTCAAGTAGGTAAGGCTTCACGATGAGGATTTATGCGGTTGAGTTTGGGTCAGACAAGGAAACGTCCCCTTCATCTCACTTGAACTGATGCAGAGGAGTGGATGGTCAGTGCTGCAAGATAAGGGGAGGAGTGGTCATCACTTTTACACAGATAATACTTAATTAATCTGTTCTTTAAAGAATGTCAGTCACTGAGCCAGGAGAAAAAAACCTTGATATTTATGTACGTCTTTGGTCTCAGAGGAGCTCATCCTCTATGACATCATCAACGCTTCCTGAGATTGAGGCAGCTTCTGGGGTACAAGAAGAAAACACTCCAGTTATTAGTCACTCAAGAATCATTACACCACCAAGTGCTGAAAACTGTCAAGTACCCAAAGCCGGCACTGAATTCATTATTGTCTCATCAGATACTTCAGATGTGTGGCTTGTTTTATGAAAGCTTCATTTGTTTATTAAAAATGCAGGCTTTAAATGCACAGTATGTCATTTCTGCCACAAGGAGTCTCTCAATCGAAACAAGGCGAAAGACATGACTGGGATCATAGGAGTTGTTCTCTTCATTGTTAGACCACCACCTGATGAAAATCTGTCTGACGTGACTCAGGCAGAAATGTTCATGGATGACACAATGTACTTAAGTTTTATCCAGGTTATATTTAGTCATGTTCGCTGATTTCCTTCCTCATTCTGACTCTCTCCTGGAAGTTATAGCAACAGGTGACCAAATGTAACGTAGTGCTACCTTGAATAAGATTAGAGATTTCTCTGGGTTTAAACATTGTTGGAAACATTTGGGATAATGCAAGTACACAACTCAACAAAATATATAACAAAGGTCTAGCCATTTTTGGACATTTTAATGCAGAAGTATTACATATCATATATTTAATGGCTTAAGATGCTGACCATAAACTGCAACATCCCCAGTTTGAGTCCAGCTGGGGACCTTTGTTGCCTCTCTCTCCCCTGTTTTCTACAAAATAATAATAAAATAACTGCAATATGCAAGCTTCATTATTTCAATGTATTAGAGGGATATAATTACAAAAATCAGCTGTTACTTTAATTACAGATGCCATTATTTAAGTGCCAGTGCCACCCGTGAGGAATCAGAGGAAAGCCATCTCGATTGCAATAGTTCCGGATCATGTGTGTGACAGAAATAACTGTGCTTGCTAATGTTTTAACATCTTGCAGAAGTCACCCAACGCATGTGAATTAAAGAGTTCTAATTCAACATTTACTTGTACCTGTGTAACTTGTTGTATACGGGTATGAGTTGTTGTATTTCCTGTTTGCCTCTTGAGTGTAAAGGTGTTAGTTCCACATTTCTGTTGCCCTTTTCAGCCCACTTCCTCTTCTGCTTCTATTTGAAATGTTTCACCTGCTGCATCAGAACAGGGCGCCGCCCTAGGAGTTGGCATCATACCAAGTCCCATTTTATCTTTTTCAGACACTTTTCCTCCATAGTCATCTATAACAGCTCCACTCAGTTCTCCATTTGCCCCACCTTGTAGTATCTGCATTTCTTCTCTGAGCATGTGTGGTGGTAGTGGTCCCCAATATGTTTCCACCTGATCATGCTCTCTGTCAGGGGCTGAAATATATCTTCACAGGGCTCAGCGAGTCCCATGGAAATAACATCACTGCTGCAGCAGCTGTTGTCAGCAAGGAGGCTGCTATCACTCCAAGCAATTACATTGTTATCTCTGCTGTCATCTCTTCCTTTATCCTCTTCATTCTCCCCATACTCATCACAGTGACTGGAGGTCTGGCTTGTGTGACCGTGGGCAGATGTGGTGGTTGTGCTGATGCAGCTCCTCACTACAATTTCCTCCTCCATACTCGAGGACTGACAGGAGTGAAAGCTCTCTGTTTCTATCTGGACTCAACATTTCACTGTCTATGTCTCCTTTATAACTTCTTCCTTCCCCAATCATTTCATCAATTTCTTTTGGTTGACTCCTAAAGGTACCAAGAACTCGCAAGATAAGAAGTGGAGGAAGCGAAAGGAAGTTGTGAGCTGCAGCGTTGGCACAGAGACATCAGAATGAGCGCGGCTGCTAGTGTGAGTTAATGTGGGCGATGACTGAACAATGTGAATCATTTTGGCTGGGCTGGAGTGGACATAGCTGTGAGTGAATGTAGATGAGGGACTGACATTATGTAGCTCCACAGATCTCAGGATGTGTGGATAACATGGAGATGGCACTGATGATGTCTGCTCACATGACCAATCTTCACTTTGTTGAGTGCCTTTAGTCAACCCCACCACCAAAAAGAACAGTAATTCATATAAAGAGAGAAATCTGCATTGATTCAGTCACCTTTTAACATTAAAGATGTGAGTACATCGATGTGCAGGCCCTGTATCGATATAAATGTACTATTTTCTGGTTGTTTGTGAGGTCTATAGAACAGCTATTAAGTTACTGTTTACTCTGCTGCACTCACCTGACAAGCTGATACAGGAGAGACTGAGCTCTGATGATGCTCCTATTACATCATCCTACAGGAGGACAAGAAATAAAGATGTTGAGTATTTAAGACAGTTAAATAATGTAGCCTACACTTCAAGTAGAACTTGAAGTGTAGGCTACATTGTGTTTGGTAATGACAAATCTTTCAAGAATCTCATTTTCTGTTTCTAAAATTGTTCAGTCCAAGTTTAAGCTGACATATGAGGCCAATTCCCAATTCAGATATCAACTTGTGTCTTCCGTATCTAATATGACAAATATATATAATGTACAGATGCACAATACAGATTGTTTTTCAGCCAATACCAATAACTAGGGATGTAACAATATACCAAATTTGGCGATAAAAAGTCTTGTGACTGTGACAATATCTACCAACATATCGTGGTTATTTTGCTTGTAAAGTTCATGGATCTAACAAGGGAAATCAGTATGTATACATTCTCCTTGTCATTGCATTGTTCTCTTTGTACAGCAGAGGGCACAATCATACTGCTCAAGAAGGCAGACTCCCGTTATTATGGGTCCCACCCATAGATTTTAATATAACCTGGATAGGACAGTGCCACATGCAGTATTGCAGTGAAAATAAAAACACTGGAGGAGCTGGAACCAAAGAGTGTTGTTTTTGCTTGTGATTAATGATAATCAAATTTGATGTTGAATGATTATTAATAATAACTGACTCATCAATTAATTGGTTAATCGTTTCAGCTCTACATCAGATTCTACATACGGCTCATGGCTATTCAAGTGCACTGGGGATGTGAGTTTCGTTAACGGGAAGCAGAGCATATACTCGGTTGGTTGCTTAGCTACAGAAAATACTATGAATGAGGCAGGGAAACGTGACTCTTCCTTCAATCTTCTAGGATCATTTGTAAGACATTTTTAACATTGTAAGCAGCTATTTTTGCCTCTCTTTTCCATCATTGTACTATCAATGTCTGTTTCTGTCTTTCTAAATATGAAGTTAAACAATACACCAATCAGCCACAACATTAAAACCACTGACAGGTGATGTGTGTAACACGGATCATCTCGTTACAATGCAATGCTCTGCTGGGAAACCTTGGGTCCTCGCCTTCATGTGGACGCCACTTAACACACACCACCCATCCAAACCCCGTTGTGGGCCAAGTACACCCCCTCGTGGCAACAGCACTCTGTGATGGCAGTATTAACTGTCTAAAAGTCATTCAGACCATCATTAGACTACGTTCCAAAGAAAATATCAATCATACAAAATTTATAAAACTACCTTTGATATAACCTTCTTTCACATGAAAACCATTTTTTCTTGAAACTGTAATAGTTTCAAAGGCATTTTTAGCCTGTTATACCACTACATACTATATCTTAATAATAAGAATTTTTCAGTACTAACATAGCCTTACAAACTGATGGCAGGGATATCATGCACTAATAGCTCATGAATGTGTCAGCGCAAAACTGATGACACAGATGTGACAACAGATAAACTCGGCCACTATCATTGAATATCAACTTATTTACAGATAGGCCAAAAGCAGCTGACAAGGCAGATATCGGCTGATACTGATGTTTGATTGATATATCGGAGCATCCCTAGATCCTGGAACAAACCAAAATAATAAGTGTCCCTTTAGTGACACTTAAATAGGCATTAAAACCCTTTTAACTGTGACAAGAATGAAAATCTAGATTTAAGATATTAAACAGGCATTTTTTGTCACCAGTGTTACTGAAGCTATTAAAAATGTCACTGTGTTCAGTGACTCACCAGCATCCTCTGCAGACAGCCAAGATTGTCTCCCTCAGTCCTCCCATTTGCCACCTCCTGGAAGCTAACAGCGTGGCCCAGCTGTATAAGCTCCTCACCAATATCCACAGTCTAGGAGAGACAACAGTTTTACACCATGTGTGTGCAAGAAAACAGCAGACAGGATGAGAAACAAACAAATAGATACATAGGAAATAAAAACCAGCTGACCTTGCCCTCACTGGTGTCACAGAGCCTGACACTGGGCCAGGAGGAGATCTCAGAGTGAGAGTAGCTGCACAGTTTGGCCTGCAGAGGTCTCCAGGAGGCACAGTATGTGAGCCGCTCAAACTCATCCAGGGCTGCCTCAGTCCACACCTCTCCTGAAAAACAGGAGGAGGAAAAGTTAGAGAATATGAGTATAATATTTGAGGGGGAGGAGTATTTAGCTGAGATGGCAGAATAAAACACAACATCTGTTGATTTTCACCTTTTTTTAGTCTATGTGATAAAGTTATGAAGAGCTTTACCTTTTGGTCTCACTCCTGCTAAGTTGCACTCAATAGCTTGGAATGGCAAGCTGAGGAAGTCACTCCTGAAATGTTAATGCAGCAAAAGCAAAAGCTGTTAATAACACAGCAGTAACATGTTGTAACTGATGCCACATACAATAATGTGCACACAGCAGCTGCAATCACACACATTCACACACCAGAACCCCTGGCTCCTGCCCAGTGATGAAGAGTACTGAAAATCTGTACTCAAGTACGAGTACAGTTTCATATTACTCAATTACTAGTAAAAATACTGGTATTAAAATAATACTTAAGTTAAAAGTACAAACACAACTCAGAGTATTAGTTACTTTTGAATTGTTGATGCTTAATACATATCAACAGCAGACATTCAATCAAAGAGGTTTCCGTTCCTCCAAATCTTCAGTCTAAATGACTCCCAACTACCGCTCTGTTCTGCACAGTGGTCGCCTCTCCAAACCTGCTGCAGAGTTTAACATTTTTTGTTCGTATGTCAGGGTTTTCATTAGTGCGTTTGTGGGTGGAGAGCCTCATTGGTTACAAAACTCAGATGAAAGGTTTAGATATTAATTCAAATTGTCCTTTGTCCTTGTTACTCTAAGTACAAGTAAAAGTACAGACTTGAAATAGTACCCGAAAAATTATTTATTTCCAGTCATTTGAGTGGATGTAATTATTTATTTCCATCCCTGCTCCTGCCCAAGCTCCCACCAGTACAAAAAAACAAAAACACAGTTTATACAAGTTTGAGCCTCAAAGAAATCAGCTACAAGGGCTGAGTTAAGCCAAGACCACACTGATCTTAGATGTCATACACAGATTACAAGACTATTCCACTTGGGGAAATCCAACACTGAATGAAATAACAGCGATATTTAATGAAAACCTGAGAAACAATTGTGGGGTAGAGTTTGTGTCTCTTTCAGGAGTAGATTCTAAAGAAAACTCAGTGACATTAGACATAGTCACCTAGAAATAAATGAACAAAAAAATTTACTAACTACATTTGCTTTAAATTTCCTATGACGCCTGCTGAATGACCCCTAGTCCATTTATGATATAATTAGTGGCTGTACACCACATTACTTACATTTGGCTTTGTGTGTGTATATATGTGTATATGTATATGTGTATGTGTGTGTGTGTGTGTGTGTGTGTGTGTGTGTGCGTGCGTGCATGCGTGTTTGCTCCCTTCCCACCTCCAGTTTCTTTGTGTGTTCTCATTGGTGCCTCACTTTGAGGTGTGATAATTACATAATGACAGGCTGACCGTTTCTCTATTACCTCATACGGCAAAGGCTGTCTCTGGGCAGCTCCCCGTTGTCCCCAAAGTCAACATAGTAAAGGTCCACCAGTCCAGAAGCCAGGACACCCAGCACCCTGGCCCTGTTCCATGTGCCATGGTCTCGGTATGGAGCAGCCACAATGTCGCCCACCACAATGGTCTCTACCCTCTGCTCCTGAAGAATAGAGTTACAGTGAGAGTTACACACTTGTGGTAGCAATTTGTTTTAATTTTGACATCCCAGAGCAGGGCATGGGTTCTCAAACTAACACTGTGAAAAAAACTGAGTCAACTATGGGTCCATAGATTTATTTATTTTAATATTATTCTTTGTCTTCTATCTGGGGAATAATCAAGAACTACAATCCCCATTATTTTGGGGTTCCTTGACAGGAAGTATAATGTTGAGAGCTGTTTGTTAGCTGTGTGCTAAAACTTGAAGCCATTATTTTTAATTCATATGCGTTTACATTTTGACAAATTAGCACCATTACAAAGCATGCTGAAATAACTGTTAGCAACTATCGCTGGATTACTGTGATACTGAAGAAAACATGATTGAGTACTGGAGTTAAAGGGGCACTATGTAGCTTTGGAGAAGAAATTCAAACTCAGAATTTAAACATTTACAATATTAATGAGGTAATAATAAAAACTCTGAAATATGTATTTTTTCCATAAGTGAATAAACAAGCTGTTCTCAGAGGAAAATAGGGTCCCCGGAACACTGTTGAAGCTAGAAAGGTGGCAGGGTCTGCCACACATAAACAAAGTAAAACAGTATAAACTGTGTTGTCCTTTAAGGTCAATTTGTTCATTCAGTTTATTCAATCACGAAAACAAACAGTTTATTTATTTCATTTTTTTAGGCAGAAAAAAAAATCATATATTTTGCCTCTGATTACAATGTCTTTACCAAAACCTTTAACTTGTATTTTTTCATGACTACTAAGTAGATTTCTAGATGTTTATTTATATATGTCTGTGTGTCCAGTTTTGACTGAGTTATTACTCGGCCAACTGTTGCATTGCGTCAGAAGCCTGTGTCTCAGCCAACACACCACAAAAACTACAGCTGACAGCCTGTCAGCTTGTACGTTCTGTGCCTGCGTGAGAGGAAATACCTCTCCATACCAGTAAGTTGTAATACTCTGTATTCGTCATTCATCATTCAAAAAGGCAAACTAGAAGACTCAGTACTAAGGATATACAGTTGTGCTCAAAAGTTAACATACACTTGTAAAGAACATGGCAGTCTTGAATTCCAATGATTTCTACAGCTCTCATGTTTCTGTGATGGAATGAGTGGAACACAAACTACTTTGTCACAAAAAACATTCATGAAGTTTGGTTGAATAATGAATTTATTATAAGTCTTCTGAAAATGTGACCAAATCTGCTGGCTCAAACACATACATACAGCAACTTGAACAATCAATTTCAGTGATTATAGAAAGTTGTGTCAATCAAATTTTCTTTGGAGCATGGCCTCTTAACTTCTTCTCACTGATTCTGATTGATAACAGCTGGTGACTTTTCTGGGCCCATTTTAATAGGGCTTGTTTGATACACCCATTAGACTCAGCCACAAGCACTACAATGGGAAAGTCTAAGGAGCTCAGTATTGATTTGAAGTCAGTAACGTCACTTGGAGCCATTTCAGAGCAGTTACAGGTCCCAAGATCAACTGTACAAACAACTATTTGCAAGTATAAAGTGCATGGCACAGTTGTGTCACTGCCACGATCAGGAAGAAAACACAAACTATCACCTGCTGCTGAGAGAAAATTGGTCAGGATGGTCAAGAGTCAACCAAACACCACCAAAAAGCAAGTCTGCAATGAATTAGAAGCTGCTGGAAGACAGGTGTCAGAGTCCACAGTCACGTGTGTTTTATATCAACATGAGCTGGGAGGCTGCCGTGCAAGAAAGAAGCCTTTGCTCCAGAAGCGGCACCTTAAAGCTGGACTGTAGTTTGCTGCTGATCACATGGACAAAGAAAAAACCTTCTGGAGGAAAACTCTGTGGTCACATAAAACAAAAAGTGAGTTATTTGGCCACAATGAGCAGCAATATGTTTGGAGGAGAGAAGGTGAGGCTTTTAACCCCAAGAACACCATACCCACAGTCAAACATGGTACTGGTAGTATTATGCTGTGGGGCTGTTTTGCTGCCAGTGGACCTGCTGCTCTAAAGAAAGTAAACGGAATAATGAAGAAGGAGGATTAGCTCCAAAATCATGAGGAAAACCTAAAATCATCAGCCAGAAGATTGGGTCTTGGGTGCAGTTGGGTGTTTCTAACAGGACAATGATCCCTATAATACCTAGCTGTTATAAACCTATAATAAAGTCATTATTGAACCAAACTTATGACTGTTTTTTTGTGACAAAGTAGTTTGTGTTCCACTCATTCCATCACAGAAAAATGAGAGCTGTAGAAATCATTGCCATGATATACATGTTCTTTACAAGTGTATGTTAACTTTTGGCCACGACTGTACAAACTATTATTACACAGGGCACTGTTTGCCTATTGTGTTAACACCGCTCTTGCTCATATAGCCACTTCAACTCAAGAAAGTTGCTTTCTGAGTGTGCCCTATTGACTTTTGTAGTTTCTGACTGATCTGCTCAGCTGAAGAGAAAATCAGTGATTTCTCTCACCGACAGGCTCCACCGCCTGTTCAAAAAGGTCAGTAGGGCGAAAAGTCGCAGACAATGGCAGACTACTGCCAACAGCATGGGACACAGCGCTAAAAATAGGAACACAGATGCTCACCAATGGCCTGACCTTGGCCAATGGTCGACCTCCTGGTGCGTCAAGGCCAGAAGATCAGCGTGCACCTTTCCCTTTCACCCCACACAGTATCTCTGCCTCATGCCTTTCCCTCTACGCACCCGAGGGAGGTGCCTCACAGTGTAAAAATCTCTCTTTCGGTCAATCAAAAACAGGTCAAAACAGGACCCTTATGGTAAAACACAAAAATAAAGACAGCAGGGGTCATCCTTACAGTGGGGTTGACACTGTTGTAGAAGCGGTTCATCTCCTCTGTCAGCTTGTCCAGCTGCAGGGAGCGAACCCCCAGGATCTGAATCCAGAAGTGGTTTGGGTTCTCATAAGCAGAAACATAAACCTCGAGATGTTCATCAGGCTGGAAGCTCAGGTCTGGGCTGGGAACTGGACAACACACAGAGAAAAATAAAATAGTCTTTGTATGATATGACTTTGGTTAAAGACAGATTATATTGAGGCACTTTTCTTTTCAAGACTCAATTATAGAGAACGTGAACTCACTTTCGAACTTGGAAATTTCAGAGAGAGAGTCTGAGGACAAACTCTCGTCCTCCCTCTTGTTGTCCGTGTTAATGATTTTCAGCTCCTCCATCTTGTCTAAAATATCCTCAGGCTCTTCCGTGGTTCCATTGGCATGGATAAGCCCATTTTTCTCTGTCTGGGAGTAAGGACCGTTGTTGTTCAGGCCCACTGGTGCTTCAGTCTCTGTGCTGTCTGGCCTCTTATTCACAGCAGTATGACCGCGTTTCTGCCGCTGAGCAGATGACTGTGAGATCTTTGTCCTCACCATTATGTCCTCTCTGACTTTTTCGAGAATCAGCTCCTGCAAACAAATCATCAAGGCAAAGTTACATTTGTTTTAAATAGCATGCTTAAAGGCATACTTTGCAGGATTTTTTGGTGTGTGGCTGTTTGTCAACACACAATTTTGGAGAAAGATAGTTGATTGTTGAGTCTCATTTCACTTTCACTTAGGATGAGCCACCAACCGAAGCGTCACAATTTGACCTGGGGTTGAGAGTCAACAATCAACTATCTTTCTGAGGCCCAGGGATGTCCTGAAACAGAAAAATACAAAGAAAATACAAACTCTCTCTGTAGACACCGGCACACACTTCTAGTGGGTCAAAACAAGTGATGATTGCCAAGGATTACTTTTATACGAGCCTCTATGTTTTTTTTTAAGGAAAATCCTGAAAATCCTCCTAGTATAGTTTTAAATAAGAGGACTAACCACAGATAGGTAATCCAAAAGCGTGAGTCCTCCTCACCTTGGCCTGTTTCACCTCCTGTCTGGTCCCTGTGATTGTCACATTGCCCTTTGCCCCAGGACCAGGTGACTTCTCTTTGGAACAAACCACTTTGGCTCCTGTTGTCCTAGTGATCAGTTTCAAGCTCTCTCCACCACGGCCTACAAGACAACCACAACCACAGAGGTATGGACACTTTGGTTAGCAAATTAAGTACATGGGGCCAAAACCAACTAAATAAGGGTTAGGGTTAAATCATATGGTAGAAATGATAAAAATAAAACTGGCTGTTTAGAAGAAGCATTTAGGAAGGATTAAGGATTAAATATAATGTCCACAAATCCCACATGCAGAGCCAACCCAACAGTGAATGTATCTTGTTCGCAGCCTGGAACACCAAAACAAAAGGGGGGCCAAAAAGCTCCACAGAGCTGTGGAGAACTGCAGAGTTCTCTACAGGTTCACTGCATGTACAAGTAAAATCTTTGACATTGCCAATGGATCCACTGTTCATGATATACTGATTAGTGTAGCTTTTAGCATGCTAATGGAAAGAAAATGAGTAAGAGGAGTAAATGCAGTATATGCAATCAGCAACAACAACAGCCTACAGCATCAGTTTTGAAATCAAAAAGGCTCTGAGGAAAATGAATAAGGTCTAGGAATCAGTGTGACTGGCCTCAACATCTGGAAGCTACCTATTATACGCCCAAAGGCGGTCTGAGGAACCTCCAAATCCTCAGCCACCGGTTCACATTCAGTGACCAGGTTCTCCAGGACACAGCGAGCCAGCAGGACCTGCTCCTTAGAACCCTGCAGCAGGAAACATACGGCCGTCTTACATCCAGGCTCCCCTGAATCTGACAAAACCCTCACATGAGCTCCAGATTTCTGAGTCACCTGAAAGAAGAAGAGGCAGGGGGAGGGTCTTGATGAAAAAAATTTAATGAAGATGCACAAATGTAGCCTATCATCAAGGGGACTTTTTCTCTATCACCTTCATCAAATCTCCACTGTACCAAAAACCTATTAAAAAAACCCATAGACTTTGAGACGAGGGAGCTTGATATGCAAAAATGCTGACTGATTTCCAGGTTTTAGGACTACAGACTACACCACTCTATAGAGGAATATGAGTACTACATATAAATAGCAACTGTCACTATAATTGTCTAGCCATATTAACTACTGAGCAGATGGAAAGTTATTATCAGTTACTGAACTACTCACCATGTCCAAAAACTTGGCTTGGCATCTGGATATGTTCCTATAAACCTCTACAGGAAGTGTCATCTTGGACACCTCAGTGTTGGGCCCCTGAACTGTTAATGCAACGCAGACACAACACTCAGTCAGAGATAAGGTATACAGAGAATGAACACAAACATTTACACTTTGTCATGTATACACAAATACATATAAACTCTTGAAAGGCAGATACTCACTGTTGTTGGTGCTGCTTATATGACGATAGACAATGTAGCCCACCGTGGCCCCGACAGAGAGCCCCGCCGCCAGAGCCACAATTTTTCCCGAGCTCATGGTGCTCTTGTGACCTTCCTTTACTGCGTCCATGACACGCCGTGCACCCAGTGGGATGCTCCACCTAAACACAAGCATGACGTAAGTCTCCTGTCAGTGTTACTTTCTGTTACTGTTCCCAATTGTCCTGCACATTTACTTTTCATGTCCAGTACTGTCTAAGAAATGTCCTCACAACACTCTTATTGCTTGAAAAATGTGACCATGATCTTCATGGCGGTCACAATGTATTAGCTGGTGTCATGTACAATCATCAGTAGTGGCTTGATGGGCAACTGTACAGTCATGCAGCACAAAACTTGAAGCATAAGCCAGCCTGAATTCAAAACAGATCAGCTGTTCTCAAACAGACCACTTATAAATCAGACCCCAATTGATTAGATTGTGTCCTGTTGACCTATACGAGAAGATGCTTTTGATTTTTGTAATTGTCTTGGTAACAAGCAAAGTACATGATAGTTTACAAGACAGTTCATCCTTGACCTTGGGAACAATAGTTGGACAGCAGTTTTTTTGTCAAACTAGATTAAAAAGTCAGAAGTTCATTCTTGACCTTAAAAACAGCATCTGAGAAACAATTTCACCCAGTCATCCATTGTTCTGGGGCTTTCTATCAAAACACATGATCTTCATCAGCAGATGGGATTGACCAGTTCAGGGAAGTGATATTAGGACTTCCATTTGTTCAGAGCACTTTCAGAACTTAAAGGACCAGCAGGATTCAGTGGCATCTAGCAGTGAAGTTACAGATTACAACCAACTCAACAACCCACGTCTCAACCTCCCCTACAGTGGCTACTAAAATGGGAAAAACGCAAAAGGCCCTCTCTACAGCCTGTGTTTGGTTTGTCCATTCTGGGCAGGCTCCATGGAAGAGGGCCTGCTCCCTCTGTAGATATAAAAGGCTCATTCAAAGGTAATGAAACACAACAATTCTTTGTTTCAAGTGGTTATACACTAATGAAAACATAATTATGAATACTGTATTCCATTTATGCTCCTGAATCCCTCTAAATCCAACACACTGGAACTTTCACACCCATGTAACATGGGGCCAAAGTTTATTCTTGATTTTTAGAAACTGCCACTGAGGAGAACCATCTTCAAGAAAAACATCTCCATCTGCTGATGAAGCTCATGTGATGTGATTGAAGCTTCTGGACTTTGTGGTGTGATTGTTTTCTTGAATGCGTGATAGATTGTGAGAGTGAAACTCACCGTCACAGTAGTTATTCTATGACCTCCCCAAGTGTCCTCAAAGGACCCCTGGAGGTCCCAAGACCCCACTTTGAGAACCACTGCAGGAGATTCTTACGATGTAGCCTTCCACTATCTCAGATTACATCACTTGCCAAAGTCATGAGCCCGCAAAAACGTGCACAAGCAATCACATACACACAGTACATTCCCCTAAATGATTAAACATTTAGTTTACATACACACACAGCACAGCGCTTCTTAGAAATCCACCAAGCCAAACTGCAGCGGCCCTGACCCTAACTGCCAGATGCATTGCACTGAAAGCTGCTGCAGCTGCACACACTGAATACCACTGACTGTAGTTGGGCGACCTCCAGCCATTCCATTAATCATTGAACACTTGCATCCAATTCTTTCTGGGTCTTTTTACGTCACACTGCTACTACAACCCTCACACAGAAACAGAATGTACTGGAGGTAAGCCAACAGTGACGAGTATTGGAACAACGTAGGATCGAGGAGCACACAGCACCACCATGCAGATGCGTGTCTCACTGGGAGAAGAGGGCTCTGGGGCTGTAGTTGAGAAACACATGGGACTTGGACACTCCAACGTCCATCTCGGAAGAATCGTGACAATAAGACACAAATCTTCTCCGATCCCGGCTCTGTTTTTTTGTTTACATCCAAGTTCAAGACTACTGACAGACAGGTAGAAGGGGAAGAAAGTTTGAGCATTTTAAGTCACTGCATGACAGCAATTGGTCAGTCACATTGTACTTTGATGTCATTTTGTGGAGAGCATTTCATCAGAATTCATCATAGACTTACAGTGCATCCAGAAAGTATTCACAGCGCTTCACCTTTTCCACATTTTGTTATGTTACAGCCTTATTCCAAAATGGATTAAAATCATTTTTTTCCACAACATTCTACACACAATACCCCATAATGACAACGTGAAAGAAGTTTGTTTGAAATTTTTGCAACTTTATAAAAAATAAAGAACGAAAATATACCACGTACATAAGTATTCACAGCTCTTGCTCAATACTTTGTTGAAGCACCTTTGGCACCAATTACAGCCTCAAGTCTTTTTGAGTATGATGCTACAAGCTTGGCACACCTATCTTTGGGCAGTTTTTCCATTCTTCTCTGCAGAACCTCTCAAGCTCCATCAGGTTGGATGGGGAGCGTTGGTACATAAGTATTCACAGCCTTTGCCATGACACTCAAAATTGAGCTCAGGTGCATCC